>NC_089729.1:19775391-20099677 GCF_035083965.1 Branchiostoma lanceolatum
CCGTGACGTAATGGAACGTCAAGTCCGGTCGGGCACAATCACGGGAAATAGCCTGAGACCACTGGTTGCCGTAGGCATCGCTTTTGATTTCTTATCTGAGGCCGAAATACCAATTTGAATTTTTTTTTCCAAAGGCATGCTATAAGTACATTGGCCGTAGGTGACAGATGCTACGGCCAATGTACATATAGCATGCTTTTGGAAAAAAAATTAAAATTGGTATTTTGGCCTCAGACAAGAAATCAAAAGTAATGCCTACGGCAACCGGTGGTCCCAGGCTATTTGCCGTAATCGGGCCCGACCGGACTCGACGTTCCATTACGTCACGGTTCGAACGAGATAGAACGAGATTCAACGTGATTTGGCCGTACAATGTCCTTGTTTGGACTACGGTACGGCCAAATCTCGTTCTATCTGGTTCGAACCGTGACGTAATGGAACGTCAAGTCCGGTCGGGCCCAATCACGGGAAATAGCCTGAGACCACTGGTTGCCGTAGGCATCGCTTTTAATTTTATATCTGAGGCGGAAATACCAATTTGAAATTTTTTTCCAAAGGCATGCTATAAGTACATTGGCCGTAGGCGACAGATGCTACGGCCAATGTACATATAGCAGGCTTTTGGAAAAAAAAAATTAAAATTGGTATTTCGGCCTCAGACAAGAAATCAAAAGTAATGCCTACGGCAACCGGTGGTCCCAGGCCATTTGCCGTGATTGGGCCCGACCGGACTCGACGTTCCATTACGTCACGGTTCGAACCAGATAGAACGAGATTCAACGTGATTTGGCCGTACAATGTCCTTGTTTGGACTACGGTACGGCCAAATCTCGTTCTATCTGGTTCGAACCGTGACGTAATGGAACGTCAAGTCCGGTCGGGCACAATCACGGGAAATAGCCTGAGACCACTGGTTGCCGTAGGCATCGCTTTTGATTTCTTATCTGAGGCCGAAATACCAATTTGAATTTTTTTTCCAAAGGCATGCTATAAGTACATTGGTCGTAGGCGACAGATGCTACGGCCGATGTACATATAGCATGCTTTTGGAAAAAAAAATTAAAATTGGTATTTCGGCCTCAGACAAGAAATCAAAAGTAATGCCTACGGCAACCGGTGGTCCCAGGCTATTTGCCGTAATCGGGCCCGACCGGACTCGACGTTCCATTACGTCACGGTTCGAACGAGATAGAACGAGATTCAACGTGATTTGGCCGTACAATGTCCTTGTTTGGACTACGGTACGGCCAAATCTCGTTCTATCTGGTTCGAACCGTGACGTAATGGAACGTCAAGTCCGGTCGGGCCCAATCACGGGAAATAGCCTGAGACCACTGGTTGCCGTAGGCATCGCTTTTAATTTCATATCTGAGGCGGAAATACCAATTTGAATTTTTTTTCCAAAGGCATGCTATAAGTACATTGGCCGTAGGCGACAGATGCTACGGCCAATGTACATATAGCAGGCTTTCGGAAAAAAAAAATTAAAATTGGTATTTCGGCCTCAGACAAGAAATCAAAAGTAATGCCTACGGCAACCGGTGGTCCCAGGCCATTTGCCGTGATTGGGCCCGACCGGACTCGACGTTCCATTACGTCACGGTTCGAACCAGATAGAACGAGATTCAACGTGATTTGGCCGTACAATGTCCTTGTTTGGACTACGGTACGGCCAAATCTCGTTCTATCTGGTTCGAACCGTGACGTAATGGGACGTCAAGTCCGGTAGGGCACAATCACGGGAAATAGCCTGAGACCACTGGTTGCCGTAGGCATCGCTTTTGATTTCTTATCTGAGGCCGAAATACCAATTTGAATTTTTTTTCCAAAGGCATGCTATAAGTACATTGGCCGTAGGTGACAGATGCTACGGCCAATGTACATATAGCATGCTTTTGGAAAAAAAATTAAAATTGGTATTTCGGCCTCAGACAAGAAATCAAAAGTAATGCCTACGGCAACCGGTGGTCCCAGGCTATTTGCCGTAATTGGGCCCGACCGGACTTGACGTTCCATTACGTCACGGTTCGAACGAGATAGAACGAGATTCAACGTGATTTGGCCGTACAATGTCCTTGTTTGGACTACGGTACGGCCAAATCTCGTTCTATCTGGTTCGAACCGTGACGTAATGGAACGTCAAGTCCGGTCGGGCCCAATCACGGGAAATAGCCTGAGACCACTGGTTGCCGTAGGCATCGCTTTTAATTTCATATCTGAGGCGGAAATACCAATTTGAATTTTTTTTCCAAAGGCATGCTATAAGTACATTGGCCGTAGGCGACAGATGCTACGGCCAATGTACATATAGCAGGCTTTCGGAAAAAAAAAATTAAAATTGGTATTTCGGCCTCAGACAAGAAATCAAAAGTAATGCCTACGGCAACCGGTGGTCCCAGGCCATTTGCCGTGATTGGGCCCGACCGGACTCGACGTTCCATTACGTCACGGTTCGAACCAGATAGAACGAGATTCAACGTGATTTGGCCGTACAATGTCCTTGTTTGGACTACGGTACGGCCAAATCTCGTTCTATCTGGTTCGAACCGTGACGTAATGGGACGTCAAGTCCGGTAGGGCACAATCACGGGAAATAGCCTGAGACCACTGGTTGCCGTAGGCATCGCTTTTGATTTCTTATCTGAGGCCGAAATACCAATTTGAATTTTTTTTCCAAAGGCATGCTATAAGTACATTGGCCGTAGGTGACAGATGCTACGGCCAATGTACATATAGCATGCTTTTGGAAAAAAAATTAAAATTGGTATTTCGGCCTCAGACAAGAAATCAAAAGTAATGCCTACGGCAACCGGTGGTCCCAGGCTATTTGCCGTAATTGGGCCCGACCGGACTTGACGTTCCATTACGTCACGGTTCGAACGAGATAGAACGAGATTCAACGTGATTTGGCCGTACAATGTCCTTGTTTGGACTACGGTACGGCCAAATCTCGTTCTATCTGGTTCGAACCGTGACGTAATGGAACGTCAAGTCCGGTCGGGCACAATCACGGGATATAGCCTGAGACCACTGGTTGCCGTAGGCATCGCTTTTGATTTCTTATCTGAGGCCGAAATACCAATTTGAATTTTTTTTTCCAAAGGCATGCTATAAGTACATTGGCCGTAGGTGACAGATGCTACGGCCAATGTACATATAGCATGCTTTTGGAAAAAAAATTAAAATTGGTATTTCGGCCTCAGACAAGAAATCAAAAGTAATGCCTACGGCAACCGGTGGTCCCAGGCTATTTGCCGTGATTGGGCCCGACCGGACTCGACGTTCCATTACGTCACGGTTCGAACGAGATAGAACGAGATTCAACGTGATTTGGAAGTACAGTGTCCTTGTTTGGACTACGGTACGGCCAAATCTCGTTCTATCTGGTTCGAACCGTGACGTAATGGAACGTCAAGTCCGGTCGGGCACAATCACGGGAAATAGCCTGAGACCACTGGTTGCCGTAGGCATCGCTTTTGATTTCTTATCTGAGGCCGAAATACCAATTTGAATTTTTTTTCCAAAGGCATGCTATAAGTACATTGGTCGTAGGCGACAGATGCTACGGCCAATGTACATATAGCATGCTTTTGGAAAAAAAAATTAAAATTGGTATTTCGGCCTCAGACAAGAAATCAAAAGTAATGCCTACGGCAACCGGTGGTCCCAGGCTATTTGCCGTAATCGGGCCCGACCGGACTCGACGTTCCATTACGTCACGGTTCGAACGAGATAGAACGAGATTCAACGTGATTTGGCCGTACAATGTCCTTGTTTGGACTACGGTACGGCCAAATCTCGTTCTATCTGGTTCGAACCGTGACGTAATGGGACGTCAAGTCCGGTAGGGCACAATCACGGGAAATAGCCTGAGACCACTGGTTGCCGTAGGCATCGCTTTTGATTTCTTATCTGAGGCCGAAATACCAATTTGAATTTTTTTTCCAAAGGCATGCTATAAGTACATTGGCCGTAGGTGACAGATGCTACGGCCAATGTACATATAGCATGCTTTTGGAAAAAAAATTAAAATTGGTATTTCGGCCTCAGACAAGAAATCAAAAGTAATGCCTACGGCAACCGGTGGTCCCAGGCCATTTGCCGTGATTGGGCCCGACCGGACTCGACGTTCCATTACGTCACGGTTCGAACGAGATAGAACGAGATTCAACGTGATTTGGCCGTACAATGTCCTTGTTTGGACTACGGTACGGCCAAATCTCGTTCTATCTGGTTCGAACCGTGACGTAATGGGACGTCAAGTCCGGTAGGGCACAATCACGGGAAATAGCCTGAGACCACTGGTTGCCGTAGGCATCGCTTTTGATTTCTTATCTGAGGCCGAAATACCAATTTGAATTTTTTTTCCAAAGGCATGCTATAAGTACATTGGCCGTAGGTGACAGATGCTACGGCCAATGTACATATAGCATGCTTTTGGAAAAAAAATTAAAATTGGTATTTCGGCCTCAGACAAGAAATCAAAAGTAATGCCTACGGCAACCGGTGGTCCCAGGCTATTTGCCGTAATTGGGCCCGACCGGACTTGACGTTCCATTACGTCACGGTTCGAACGAGATAGAACGAGATTCAACGTGATTTGGCCGTACAATGTCCTTGTTTGGACTACGGTACGGCCAAATCTCGTTCTATCTGGTTCGAACCGTGACGTAATGGAACGTCAAGTCCGGTCGGGCACAATCACGGGATATAGCCTGAGACCACTGGTTGCCGTAGGCATCGCTTTTGATTTCTTATCTGAGGCCGAAATACCAATTTGAATTTTTTTTTCCAAAGGCATGCTATAAGTACATTGGCCGTAGGTGACAGATGCTACGGCCAATGTACATATAGCATGCTTTTGGAAAAAAAATTAAAATTGGTATTTCGGCCTCAGACAAGAAATCAAAAGTAATGCCTACGGCAACCGGTGGTCCCAGGCTATTTGCCGTAATTGGGCCCGACCGGACTCGACGTTCCATTACGTCACGGTTCGAACGAGATAGAACGAGATTCAACGTGATTTGGAAGTACAGTGTCCTTGTTTGGACTACGGTACGGCCAAATCTCGTTCTATCTGGTTCGAACCGTGACGTAATGGAACGTCAAGTCCGGTCGGGCACAATCACGGGAAATAGCCTGAGACCACTGGTTGCCGTAGGCATCGCTTTTGATTTCTTATCTGAGGCCGAAATACCAATTTGAATTTTTTTTCCAAAGGCATGCTATAAGTACATTGGTCGTAGGCGACAGATGCTACGGCCAATGTACATATAGCATGCTTTTGGAAAAAAAAATTAAAATTGGTATTTCGGCCTCAGACAAGAAATCAAAAGTAATGCCTACGGCAACCGGTGGTCCCAGGCTATTTGCCGTAATCGGGCCCGACCGGACTCGACGTTCCATTACGTCACGGTTCGAACGAGATAGAACGAGATTCAACGTGATTTGGCCGTACAATGTCCTTGTTTGGACTACGGTACGGCCAAATCTCGTTCTATCTGGTTCGAACCGTGACGTAATGGAACGTCAAGTCCGGTCGGGCCCAATCACGGGAAATAGGCTGAGACCACTGGTTGCCGTAGGCATCGCTTTTAATTTCATATCTGAGGCGGAAATACCAATTTGAATTTTTTTTCCAAAGGCATGCTATAAGTACATTGGTCGTAGGCGACAGATGCTACGGCCAATGTACATATAGCATGCTTTTGGAAAAAAAAATTAAAATTGGTATTTCGGCCTCAGACAAGAAATCAAAAGTAATGCCTACGGCAACCGGTGGTCCCAGGCTATTTGCTGTAATCGGGCCCGACCGGACTCGACGTTCCATTACGTCACGGTTCGAACGAGATAGAACGAGATTCAACGTGATTTGGCCGTACAATGTCCTTGTTTGGACTACGGTACGGCCAAATCTCGTTCTATCTGGTTCGAACCGTGACGTAATGGAACGTCAAGTCCGGTCGGGCCCAATCACGGGAAATAGCCTGAGACCACTGGTTGCCGTAGGCATCGCTTTTAATTTCATATCTGAGGCGGAAATACCAATTTGAATTTTTTTTCCAAAGGCATGCTATAAGTACATTGGCCGTAGGCGACAGATGCTACGGCCAATGTACATATAGCAGGCTTTCGGAAAAAAAAAATTAAAATTGGTATTTCGGCCTCAGACAAGAAATCAAAAGTAATGCCTACGGCAACCGGTGGTCCCAGGCCATTTGCCGTGATTGGGCCCGACCGGACTCGACGTTCCATTACGTCACGGTTCGAACCAGATAGAACGAGATTCAACGTGATTTGGCCGTACAATGTCCTTGTTTGGACTACGGTACGGCCAAATCTCGTTCTATCTGGTTCGAACCGTGACGTAATGGGACGTCAAGTCCGGTAGGGCACAATCACGGGAAATAGCCTGAGACCACTGGTTGCCGTAGGCATCGCTTTTGATTTCTTATCTGAGGCCGAAATACCAATTTGAATTTTTTTTCCAAAGGCATGCTATAAGTACATTGGCCGTAGGTGACAGATGCTACGGCCAATGTACATATAGCATGCTTTTGGAAAAAAAATTAAAATTGGTATTTCGGCCTCAGACAAGAAATCAAAAGTAATGCCTACGGCAACCGGTGGTCCCAGGCTATTTGCCGTAATTGGGCCCGACCGGACTTGACGTTCCATTACGTCACGGTTCGAACGAGATAGAACGAGATTCAACGTGATTTGGCCGTACAATGTCCTTGTTTGGACTACGGTACGGCCAAATCTCGTTCTATCTGGTTCGAACCGTGACGTAATGGAACGTCAAGTCCGGTCGGGCACAATCACGGGATATAGCCTGAGACCACTGGTTGCCGTAGGCATCGCTTTTGATTTCTTATCTGAGGCCGAAATACCAATTTGAATTTTTTTTTCCAAAGGCATGCTATAAGTACATTGGCCGTAGGTGACAGATGCTACGGCCAATGTACATATAGCATGCTTTTGGAAAAAAAATTAAAATTGGTATTTCGGCCTCAGACAAGAAATCAAAAGTAATGCCTACGGCAACCGGTGGTCCCAGGCTATTTGCCGTGATTGGGCCCGACCGGACTCGACGTTCCATTACGTCACGGTTCGAACGAGATAGAACGAGATTCAACGTGATTTGGAAGTACAGTGTCCTTGTTTGGACTACGGTACGGCCAAATCTCGTTCTATCTGGTTCGAACCGTGACGTAATGGAACGTCAAGTCCGGTCGGGCACAATCACGGGAAATAGCCTGAGACCAATGGTTGCCGTAGGCATCGCTTTTGATTTCTTATCTGAGGCCGAAATACCAATTTGAATTTTTTTTCCAAAGGCATGCTATAAGTACATTGGTCGTAGGCGACAGATGCTACGGCCAATGTACATATAGCATGCTTTTGGAAAAAAAAATTAAAATTGGTATTTCGGCCTCAGACAAGAAATCAAAAGTAATGCCTACGGCAACCGGTGGTCCCAGGCTATTTGCCGTAATCGGGCCCGACCGGACTCGACGTTCCATTACGTCACGGTTCGAACGAGATAGAACGAGATTCAACGTGATTTGGCCGTACAATGTCCTTGTTTGGACTACGGTACGGCCAAATCTCGTTCTATCTGGTTCGAACCGTGACGTAATGGAACGTCAAGTCCGGTCGGGCCCAATCACGGGAAATAGCCTGAGACCACTGGTTGCCGTAGGCATCGCTTTTAATTTCATATCTGAGGCGGAAATACCAATTTGAATTTTTTTTCCAAAGGCATGCTATAAGTACATTGGCCGTAGGCGACAGATGCTACGGCCAATGTACATATAGCAGGCTTTCGGAAAAAAAAAATTAAAATTGGTATTTCGGCCTCAGACAAGAAATCAAAAGTAATGCCTACGGCAACCGGTGGTCCCAGGCCATTTGCCGTGATTGGGCCCGACCGGACTCGACGTTCCATTACGTCACGGTTCGAACCAGATAGAACGAGATTCAACGTGATTTGGCCGTACAATGTCCTTGTTTGGACTACGGTACGGCCAAATCTCGTTCTATCTGGTTCGAACCGTGACGTAATGGGACGTCAAGTCCGGTAGGGCACAATCACGGGAAATAGCCTGAGACCACTGGTTGCCGTAGGCATCGCTTTTGATTTCTTATCTGAGGCCGAAATACAAATTTGAATTTTTTTTCCAAAGGCATGCTATAAGTACATTGGCCATAGGTGACAGATGCTACGGCCAATATACATATAGCATGCTTTTGGAAAAAAAATTAAAATTGGTATTTCGCCCTCAGACAAGAAATCAAAAGTAATGCCTACGGCAACCGGTGGTCCCAGGCTATTTGCCGTAATCGGGCCCGACCGGACTCGACGTTCCATTACGTCACGGTTCGAACGAGATAGAACGAGATTCAACGTGATTTGGCCGTACAATGTCCTTGTTTGGACTACGGTACGGCCAAATCTCGTTCTATCTGGTTCAAACCGTGACGTAATGGAACGTCAAGTCCGGTCGGGCCCAATCACGGGAAATAGCCTGAGACCACTGGTTGCCGTAGGCATCGCTTTTAATTTCATATCTGAGGCGGAAATACCAATTTGAATTTTTTTTCCAAAGGCATGCTATAAGTACATTGGCCGTAGGCGACAGATGCTACGGCCAATGTACATATAGCAGGCTTTCGGAAAAAAAAAATTAAAATTGGTATTTCGGCCTCAGACAAGAAATCAAAAGTAATGCCTACGGCAACCGGTGGTCCCAGGCCATTTGCCGTGATTGGGCCCGACCGGACTCGACGTTCCATTACGTCACGGTTCGAACCAGATAGAACGAGATTCAACGTGATTTGGCCGTACAATGTCCTTGTTTGGACTACGGTACGGCCAAATCTCGTTCTATCTGGTTCGAACCGTAACGTAATGGGACGTCAAGTCCGGTAGGGCACAATCACGGGAAATAGCCTGAGACCACTGGTTGCCGTAGGCATCGCTTTTGATTTCTTATCTGAGGCCGAAATACCAATTTGAATTTTTTTTCCAAAGGCATGCTATAAGTACATTGGCCGTAGGTGACAGATGCTACGGCCAATGTACATATAGCATGCTTTTGGAAAAAAAATTAAAATTGGTATTTCGGCCTCAGACAAGAAATCAAAAGTAATGCCTACGGCAACCGGTGGTCCCAGGCTATTTGCCGTAATTGGGCCCGACCGGACTTGACGTTCCATTACGTCACGGTTCGAACGAGATAGAACGAGATTCAACGTGATTTGGCCGTACAATGTCCTTGTTTGGACTACGGTACGGCCAAATCTCGTTCTATCTGGTTCGAACCGTGACGTAATGGAACGTCAAGTCCGGTCGGGCACAATCACGGGATATAGCCTGAGACCACTGGTTGCCGTAGGCATCGCTTTTGATTTCTTATCTGAGGCCGAAATACCAATTTGAATTTTTTTTTCCAAAGGCATGCTATAAGTACATTGGCCGTAGGTGACAGATGCTACGGCCAATGTACATATAGCATGCTTTTGGAAAAAAAATTAAAATTGGTATTTCGGCCTCAGACAAGAAATCAAAAGTAATGCCTACGGCAACCGGTGGTCCCAGGCTATTTGCCGTGATTGGGCCCGACCGGACTCGACGTTCCATTACGTCACGGTTCGAACGAGATAGAACGAGATTCAACGTGATTTGGAAGTACAGTGTCCTTGTTTGGACTACGGTACGGCCAAATCTCGTTCTATCTGGTTCGAACCGTGACGTAATGGAACGTCAAGTCCGGTCGGGCACAATCACGGGAAATAGCCTGAGACCACTGGTTGCCGTAGGCATCGCTTTTGATTTCTTATCTGAGGCCGAAATACCAATTTGAATTTTTTTTCCAAAGGCATGCTATAAGTACATTGGTCGTAGGCGACAGATGCTACGGCCAATGTACATATAGCATGCTTTTGGAAAAAAAAATTAAAATTGGTATTTCGGCCTCAGACAAGAAATCAAAAGTAATGCCTACGGCAACCGGTGGTCCCAGGCTATTTGCCGTAATCGGGCCCGACCGGACTCGACGTTCCATTACGTCACGGTTCGAACGAGATAGAACGAGATTCAACGTGATTTGGCCGTACAATGTCCTTGTTTGGACTACGGTACGGCCAAATCTCGTTCTATCTGGTTCGAACCGTGACGTAATGGAACGTCAAGTCCGGTCGGGCCCAATCACGGGAAATAGCCTGAGACCACTGGTTGCCGTAGGCATCGCTTTTAATTTCATATCTGAGGCGGAAATACCAATTTGAATTTTTTTTCCAAAGGCATGCTATAAGTACATTGGCCGTAGGCGACAGATGCTACGGCCAATGTACATATAGCAGGCTTTCGGAAAAAAAAAATTAAAATTGGTATTTCGGCCTCAGACAAGAAATCAAAAGTAATGCCTACGGCAACCGGTGGTCCCAGGCCATTTGCCGTGATTGGGCCCGACCGGACTCGACGTTCCATTACGTCACGGTTCGAACCAGATAGAACGAGATTCAACGTGATTTGGCCGTACAATGTCCTTGTTTGGACTACGGTACGGCCAAATCTCGTTCTATCTGGTTCGAACCGTGACGTAATGGGACGTCAAGTCCGGTAGGGCACAATCACGGGAAATAGCCTGAGACCACTGGTTGCCGTAGGCATCGCTTTTGATTTCTTATCTGAGGCCGAAATACCAATTTGAATTTTTTTTCCAAAGGCATGCTATAAGTACATTGGCCGTAGGTGACAGATGCTACGGCCAATGTACATATAGCATGCTTTTGGAAAAAAAATTAAAATTGGTATTTCGGCCTCAGACAAGAAATCAAAAGTAATGCCTACGGCAACCGGTGGTCCCAGGCTATTTGCCGTAATTGGGCCCGACCGGACTTGACGTTCCATTACGTCACGGTTCGAACGAGATAGAACGAGATTCAACGTGATTTGGCCGTACAATGTCCTTGTTTGGACTACGGTACGGCCAAATCTCGTTCTATCTGGTTCGAACCGTGACGTAATGGAACGTCAAGTCCGGTCGGGCACAATCACGGAATATAGCCTGAGACCACTGGTTGCCGTAGGCATCGCTTTTGATTTCTTATCTGAGGCCGAAATACCAATTTGAATTTTTTTTTCCAAAGGCATGCTATAAGTACATTGGCCGTAGGTGACAGATGCTACGGCCAATGTACATATAGCATGCTTTTGGAAAAAAAATTAAAATTGGTATTTCGGCCTCAGACAAGAAATCAAAAGTAATGCCTACGGCAACCGGTGGTCCCAGGCTATTTGCCGTGATTGGGCCCGACCGGACTCGACGTTCCATTACGTCACGGTTCGAACGAGATAGAACGAGATTCAACGTGATTTGGAAGTACAGTGTCCTTGTTTGGACTACGGTACGGCCAAATCTCGTTCTATCTGGTTCGAACCGTGACGTAATGGAACGTCAAGTCCGGTCGGGCACAATCACGGGAAATAGCCTGAGACCAATGGTTGCCGTAGGCATCGCTTTTGATTTCTTATCTGAGGCCGAAATACCAATTTGAATTTTTTTTCCAAAGGCATGCTATAAGTACATTGGTCGTAGGCGACAGATGCTACGGCCAATGTACATATAGCATGCTTTTGGAAAAAAAAATTAAAATTGGTATTTCGGCCTCAGACAAGAAATCAAAAGTAATGCCTACGGCAACCGGTGGTCCCAGGCTATTTGCCGTAATCGGGCCCGACCGGACTCGACGTTCCATTACGTCACGGTTCGAACGAGATAGAACGAGATTCAACGTGATTTGGCCGTACAATGTCCTTGTTTGGACTACGGTACGGCCAAATCTCGTTCTATCTGGTTCGAACCGTGACGTAATGGAACGTCAAGTCCGGTCGGGCCCAATCACGGGAAATAGCCTGAGACCACTGGTTGCCGTAGGCATCGCTTTTAATTTCATATCTGAGGCGGAAATACCAATTTGAATTTTTTTTCCAAAGGCATGCTATAAGTACATTGGCCGTAGGCGACAGATGCTACGGCCAATGTACATATAGCAGGCTTTCGGAAAAAAAAAATTAAAATTGGTATTTCGGCCTCAGACAAGAAATCAAAAGTAATGCCTACGGCAACCGGTGGTCCCAGGCCATTTGCCGTGATTGGGCCCGACCGGACTCGACGTTCCATTACGTCACGGTTCGAACCAGATAGAACGAGATTCAACGTGATTTGGCCGTACAATGTCCTTGTTTGGACTACGGTACGGCCAAATCTCGTTCTATCTGGTTCGAACCGTGACGTAATGGGACGTCAAGTCCGGTAGGGCACAATCACGGGAAATAGCCTGAGACCACTGGTTGCCGTAGGCATCGCTTTTGATTTCTTATCTGAGGCCGAAATACAAATTTGAATTTTTTTTCCAAAGGCATGCTATAAGTACATTGGCCATAGGTGACAGATGCTACGGCCAATGTACATATAGCATGCTTTTGGAAAAAAAATTAAAATTGGTATTTCGGCCTCAGACAAGAAATCAAAAGTAATGCCTACGGCAACCGGTGGTCCCAGGCTATTTGCCGTAATTGGGCCCGACCGGACTCGACGTTCCATTACGTCACGGTTCGAACGAGATAGAACGAGATTCAACGTGATTTGGCCGTACAATGTCCTTGTTTGGACTACGGTACGGCCAAATCTCGTTCTATCTGGTTCGAACCGTGACGTAATGGAACGTCAAGTCCGGTCGGGCACAATCACGGGATATAGCCTGAGACCACTGGTTGCCGTAGGCATCGCTTTTGATTTCTTATCTGAGGCCGAAATACCAATTTGAATTTTTTTTTCCAAAGGCATGCTATAAGTACATTGGCCGTAGGTGACAGATGCTACGGCCAATGTACATATAGCATGCTTTTGGAAAAAAAATTAAAATTGGTATTTCGGCCTCAGACAAGAAATCAAAAGTAATGCCTACGGCAACCGGTGGTCCCAGGCTATTTGCCGTGATTGGGCCCGACCGGACTCGACGTTCCATTACGTCACGGTTCGAACGAGATAGAACGAGATTCAACGTGATTTGGAAGTACAGTGTCCTTGTTTGGACTACGGTACGGCCAAATCTCGTTCTATCTGGTTCGAACCGTGACGTAATGGAACGTCAAGTCCGGTCGGGCACAATCACGGGAAATAGCCTGAGACCACTGGTTGCCGTAGGCATCGCTTTTGATTTCTTATCTGAGGCCGAAATACCAATTTGAATTTTTTTTCCAAAGGCATGCTATAAGTACATTGGTCGTAGGCGACAGATGCTACGGCCAATGTACATATAGCATGCTTTTGGAAAAAAAATTAAAATTGGTATTTTGGCCTCAGACAAGAAATCAAAAGTAATGCCTACGGCAACCGGTGGTCCCAGGCTATTTGCCGTAATCGGGCCCGACCGGACTCGACGTTCCATTACGTCACGGTTCGAACGAGATAGAACGAGATTCAACGTGATTTGGCCGTACAATGTCCTTGTTTGGACTACGGTACTGCCAAATCTCGTTCTATCTGGTTCGAACCGTGACGTAATGGAACGTCAAGTCCGGTCGGGCCCAATCACGGGAAATAGCCTGAGACCACTGGTTGCCGTAGGCATCGCTTTTAATTTCATATCTGAGGCGGAAATACCAATTTGAATTTTTTTTCCAAAGGCATGCTATAAGTACATTGGCCGTAGGCGACAGATGCTACGGCCAATGTACATATAGCAGGCTTTCGGAAAAAAAAAATTAAAATTGGTATTTCGGCCTCAGACAAGAAATCAAAAGTAATGCCTACGGCAACCGGTGGTCCCAGGCCATTTGCCGTGATTGGGCCCGACCGGACTCGACGTTCCATTACGTCACGGTTCGAACCAGATAGAACGAGATTCAACGTGATTTGGCCGTACAATGTCCTTGTTTGGACTACGGTACGGCCAAATCTCGTTCTATCTGGTTCGAACCGTGACGTAATGGAACGTCAAGTCCGGTCGGGCCCAATCACGGCAAATAGCCTGTGACCACCGGTTGCCGTAGGCTTTACTTTTAATTTCTTATCTGAGGCCGAAATACCAATTTGAATTTTTTTTCCAAAGGCATGCTATAAGTACATTGGCCGTAGGCGACAGATGCTACGGCCAATGTACATATAGCATGCTTTTGGAAAAAAAATTAAAATTGGTATTTTGGCCTCAGACAAGAAATCAAAAGTAATGCCTACGGCAACCGGTGGTCCCAGGCTATTTGCCGTGATTGGGCCCGACGGGCTCGACGTTCCATTACGTCAATCTCGTTTTATCTGGTTCGAACCGTGACGTAATGGAACGTCAAGTCCGGTCGGGCCCAATCACGGCAAATAGCCTGAGACCACTGGTTGCTGTTGGCATCGCTTTTGATTTCTTATCTGAGGCCGAAATACCAATTTGAATTTTTTTCCAAAGGCATGCTATAAGTACATTGGCCGTAGGCGACAGATGCTACGGCCAATGTACATAGATCATGCTTTTGGAAAAAAAAATTAAAATTGGTATTTCGGCCTCAGACGAGAAATCAAAAGTAATGCCTACGGCAACCGGTGGTCCCAGGCCATTTGCCGTGATTGGGCCCGACCGGACTCGACGTTACATTACGTCACGGTTCGAACCAGATAGAACGAGATTCAACGTGATTTGGCCGTACAATGTCCTTGTTTGGACTACGGTATGGCCAAATCTCGTTCTATCTGGTTCGAACCGTGACGTAATGAAACTTCAAGTCCGGTCGGGCCCAATCACGGGAAATAGCCTGAGACCACTGGTTGCCGTAGGCATCGCTTTTGATTTCTTATCTGAGGCCGAAATACCAATTTGAATTTTTTTTCCAAAGGCATGCTATAAGTACATTGGCCGTAGGTGACAGATGCTACGGCCAATGTACATATAGCATGCTTTTGGAAAAAAAATTAAAATTGGTATTTCGGCCTCAGACAAGAAATCAAAAGTAATGGCTACGGCAACCGGTGGTCCCAGGCTATTTGCCGTTATTGGGCCCGACCGGACTCGACGTTCCATTACGTCACGGTTCGAACGAGATAGAACGAGATTCAACGTGATTTGGCCGTACAATGTCCTTGTTTGGACTACGGTACGGCCAAATCTCGTTCTATCTGGTTCGAACCGTGACGTAATGGAACGTCAAGTCCGGTCGGGCACAATCACGGGAAATAGCCTGAGACCACTGGTTGCCGTAGGCATCGCTTTTGATTTCTTATCTGAGGCCGAAATACCACTTTGAATTTTTTTTCCATAGGCATGCTTTAAGTACATTGGCCGTAGGTGACAGATGCTACGGCCAATGTACATATAGCATGCTTTTGGAAAAAAAATTAAAATTGGTATTTCGGCCTCAGACAAGAAATCAAAAGTAATGCCTACGGCAACCGGTGGTCCCAGGCTATTTGCCGTAATTGGGCCCGACCGGACTCGACGTTCCATTACGTCACGGTTCGAACGAGATAGAACGAGATTCAACGTGATTTGGCCGTACAATGTCCTTGTTTGGACTACGGTACGGCCAAATCTCGTTCTATCTGGTTCGAACCGTGACGTAATGGAACGTCAAGTCCGGTCGGGCACAATCACGGGATATAGCCTGAGACCACTGGTTGCCGTAGGCATCGCTTTTGATTTCTTATCTGAGGCCGAAATACCAATTTGAATTTTTTTTCCATAGGCATGCTATAAGTACATTGGCCGTAGGTGACAGATGCTACGGCCAATGTACATATAGCATGCTTTTGGAAAAAAAATTAAAATTGGTATTTCGGCCTCAGACAAGAAATCAAAAGTAATGCCTACGGCAACCGGTGGTCCCAGGCTATTTGCCGTGATTGGGCCCGACCGGACTCGACGTTCCATTACGTCACGGTTCCAACGAGATAGAACGAGATTCAACGTGATTTGGCCGTACAATGTCCTTGTTTGGACTACGGTACGGCCAAATGTCGTTCTATCTGGTTCGAACCGTGACGTAATGGGACGTCAAGTCCGGTAGGGCACAATCACGGGAAATAGCCTGAGACCACTGGTTGCCGTAGGCATCGCTTTTGATTTCTTATCTGAGGCCGAAATACCAATTTGAATTTTTTTTCCAAAGGCATGCTATAAGTACATTGGCCGTAGGCGACAGATGCTACGGCCAATGTACATATAGCATGCTTTTGGAAAAAAAATTAAAATTGGTATTTCGGCCTCAGACAAGAAATCAAAAGTAATGCCTACGGCAACCGGTGGTCCCAGGCTATTTGCCGTGAATGGGCCCGACCGGACTCGACGTTCCATTACGTCACGGTTCGAACGAGATAGAACGAGATTCAACGTGATTTGGCCGTACAATGTCCTTGTTTGGACTACGGTACGGCCAAATCTCGTTCTATCTGGTTCGAACCGTGACGTAATGAAACGTCAAGTCCGGTCGGGCCCAATCACGGGAAATAGCCTGAGACCACTGGTTGCCGTAGGCATCGCTTTTGATTTCTTATCTGAGGCCGAAATACCAATATGAATTTTTTTCCAAAGGCATGCTTTAAGTGCATTGGCCGTAGGCGACAGATGCTACGGCCAATGTACATATAGCATGCTTTTGGAAAAAAAATTAAAATTGGTATTTCGGCCTCAGACAAGAAATCAAAAGTAATGCCTACGGCAACCGGTGGCCCCAGGCTATTAGCCGTGATTGGGCCCGACCGGACTCGACATTCCATTACGTCACGGTTCGAACGAGATAGAACGAGATTCAACGTGATTTGGCCGTACAATGTCCTTGTTTGGACTACGGTACGGCCAAATCTCGTTCTATCTGGTTCGAACCGTGACGTAATGGAACGCAAGTCCGCTCAGGCACAATCACGGGAAATAGCCTGAGACCACTGGTTGCCGTAGGCATCGCTTTTGATTTCTTATCTGAGGCCGAAATACCAATATGAATTTTTTTTCCAAAGGCATGCTATAAGTGCATTGGCCGTAGGCGACAGATGCTACGGCCAATGTACATATAGCATGCTTTTGGAAAAAAAAAAAAAATTGGTATTTTGGCCTCAGACAAGAAATCAAAAGTAATGGCTACGGCAACCGGTGGTCCCAGGCTATTTGCCGTGATTGGGCCCGACCGGACTCGACGTTCCATTACGTTAATCTCGTTTTATCTGGTTCGAACCGTGACGTAATGGAACGTCAAGTCCGGTCGGGCCCAATCACGGCAAATAGCCTGAGACCACTGGTTGCTGTTGGCATCGCTTTTGATTTCTTATCTGAGGCCGAAATACCAATTTGAATTTTTTTCCAAAGGCATGCTATAAGTACATTGGCCGTAGGCGACAGATACTACGGCCAATGTACATATAGCATGCTTTTGGAAAAAAAATTAAAATTGGTATTTTGGCCTCAGACAAGAAATCAAAAGTAATGCCTACGGCAACCGCTGGTCCCAGGCAATTTGCCGTGATTGGGCCCGACCGGACTCGACGTTCCATTACGTCACGGTTCGAACCAGATAGAACGAGATTCAACGTGACTTGGCCGTACAATGTCCTTGTTTGGACTACGGTACGGCCAAATGTCGTTCTATCTGGTTCGAACCGTGACGTAATGGAACGTCAAGTCCGGTCGGGCCCAATCACGGGAAATAGCCTGAGACCACTGGTTGCCGTAGGCATCGCTTTTGATTTCTTATCTGAGGCCGAAATACCAATTTGAATTTTTTTTCCAAAGGCATGCTATAAGTACATTGGCCGTAGGTGACAGATGCTACGGCCAATGTACATATAGCATGCTTTTGGAAAAAAAATTAAAATTGGTATTTCGGCCTCAGACAAGAAATCAAAAGTAATGGCTACGGCAACCGGTGGTCCCAGGCTATTTGCCGTGATTGGGCCCGACCGGACTCGACGTTCCATTACGTCACGGTTCGAGCGAGATAGAACGAGATTCAACGTGATTTGGAAGTACAATGTCCTTGTTTGGACTACGGTACGGCCAAATGTCGTTCTATCTGGTTCGAACCGTGACGTAATGGAACGTCAAGTCCGGTCAGGAACAATCACGGGAAATAGCCTGAGACCACTGGTTGCCGTAGGCATCGCTTTTGATTTCTTATCTGAGGCCGAAATACCAATATGAATTTTTTTTTCCAAAGGCATGCTATAAGTGCATTGGCCGTAGGCGACAGATGCTACGGCCAATGTACATATAGCATGCTTTTGGAAAAAAAATTAAAATTGGTATTTTGGCCTCAGACAAGAAATCAAAAGTAATGCCTACGGCAACCGGTGGTCCCAGGCTATTTGCCGTGAATGGGCCCGACCGGACTCGACGTTCCATTACGTCACGGTTCGAACGAGATAGAACGAGATTCAACGTGATTTGGCCGTACAATGTCCTTGTTTGGACTACGGTACGGCCAAATCTCGTTCTATCTGGTTCGAACCGTGACGTAATGAAACGTCAAGTCCGGTCGGGCCCAATCACGGGAAATAGCCTGAGACCACTGGTTGCCGTAGGCATCGCTATTGATTTCTTATCTGAGGCCGAAATACCAATATGAATTTTTTTCCAAAGGCATGCTATAAGTGCATTGGCCGTAGGCGACAGATGCTACGGCCAATGTACATATAGCATGCTTTTGGAAAAAAAATTAAAATTGGTATTTCGGCCTCAGACAAGAAATCAAAAGTAATGCCTACGGCAACCGGTGGCCCCAGGCTATTAGCCGTGATTGGGCCCGACCGGACTCGACGTTCCATTACGTCACGGTTCGAACGAGATAGAACGAGATTCAACGTGATTTGGCCGTACAATGTCCTTGTTTGGACTACGGTACGGCCAAATCTCGTTCTATCTGGTTCGAACCGTGACGTAATGGAACGCAAGTCCGCTCAGGCACAATCACGGGAAATAGCCTGAGACCACTGGTTGCCGTAGGCATCGCTTTTGATTTCTTATCTGAGGCCGAAATACCAATTTGAATTTTTTTTCCAAAGGCATGCTATAAGTGCATTGGCCGTAGGCGACAGATGCTACGGCCAATGTACATATAGCATGCTTTTGGAAAAAAAATTAAAATTGGTATTTTGGCCTCAGACAAGAAATCAAAAGTAATGCCTACGGCAACCGGTGGTCCCAGGCTATTTGCCGTGATTGGGCCCGACCGGACTCGACGTTCCATTACGTTAATCTCGTTTTATCTGGTTCGAACCGTGACGTAATGGAACGTCAAGTCCGGTCGGGCCCAATCACGGCAAATAGCCTGAGACCACTGGTTGCTGTTGGCATCGCTTTTGATTTCTTATCTGAGGCCGAAATACCAATTTGAATTTTTTTCCAAAGGCATGCTATAAGTGCATTGGCCGTAGGCGACAGATACTACGGCCAATGTACATATAGCATGCTTTTGGAAAAAAAATTAAAATTGGTATTTTGGCCTCAGACAAGAAATCAAAAGTAATGCCTACGGCAACCGGTGGTCCCAGGCTATTTGCCGTGATTGGGCCCGACCGGACTCGACCCACATTACGTCACGGTTCGAACCAGATAGAACGAGATTCAACGTGACTTGGCCGTACAATGTCCTTGTTTGGACTACGGTACGGCCAAATGTCGTTCTATCTGGTTCGAACCGTGACGTAATGGAACGTCAAGTCCGGTCGGGCCCAATCACGGGAAATAGCCTGAGACCACTGGTTGCCGTAGGCATCGCTTTTGATTTCTTATCTGAGGCCGAAATACCAATTTGAATTTTTTTTCCAAAGGCATGCTATAAGTACATTGGCCGTAGGTGACAGATGCTACGGCCAATGTACATATAGCATGCTTTTGGAAAAAAAATTAAAATTGGTATTTCGGCCTCAGACAAGAAATCAAAAGTAATGGCTACGGCAACCGGTGGTCCCAGGCTATTTGCCGTGATTGGGCCCGACCGGACTCGATGTTCCATTACGTCACGGTTCGAACGAGATAGAACGAGATTCAACGTGATTTGGAAGTACAATGTCCTTGTTTGGACTACGGTACGGCCAAATGTCGTTCTATCTGGTTCGAACCGTGACGTAATGGAACGTCAAGTCCGGTCAGGAACAATCACGGGAAATAGCCTGAGACCACTGGTTGCCGTAGGCATCGCTTTTGATTTCTTATCTGAGGCCGAAATACCAATATGAATTTTTTTTTCCAAAGGCATGCTATAAGTGCATTGGCCGTAGGCGACAGATGCTACGGCCAATGTACATATAGCATGCTTTTGGAAAAAAAATTAAATTGGTATTTTGGCCTCAGACAAGAAATCAAAAGTAATGCCTACGGCAACCGGTGGTCCCAGGCTATTTGCCGTGATTGGGGCCGACCGGACTCGACGTTCCATTACGTCAATCTCGTTTTATCTGGTTCGAACCGTGACGTAATGGAACGTCAAGTCCGGTCGGGCCCAATCACGGCAAATAGCCTGAGACCACTGGTTGCTGTTGGCATCGCTTTTGATTTCTTATCTGAGGCCGAAATACCAATTTGAATTTTTTTCCAAAGGCATGCTATAAGTACATTGGCCGTAGGCGACAGATGCTACGGCCAATGTACATAGATCATGCTTTTGGAAAAAAAAATTAAAATTGGTATTTCGGCCTCAGACGAGAAATCAAAAGTAATGCCTACGGCAACCGGTGGTCCCAGGCCATTTGCCGTGATTGGGCCCGACCGGACTCGACGTTACATTACGTCACGGTTCGAACCAGATAGAACGAGATTCAACGTGATTTGGCCGTACAATGTCCTTGTTTGGACTACGGTATGGCCAAATCTCGTTCTATCTGGTTCGAACCGTGACGTAATGAAACTTCAAGTCCGGTCGGGCCCAATCACGGGAAATAGCCTGAGACCACTGGTTGCCGTAGGCATCGCTTTTGATTTCTTATCTGAGGCCGAAATACCAATTTGAATTTTTTTTCCAAAGGCATGCTATAAGTACATTGGCCGTAGGTGACAGATGCTACGGCCAATGTACATATAGCATGCTTTTGGAAAAAAAATTAAATTTGGTATTTCGGCCTCAGACAAGAAATCAAAAGTAATGGCTACGGCAACCGGTGGTCCCAGGCTATTTGCCGTTATTGGGCCCGACCGGACTCGACGTTCCATTACGTCACGGTTCGAACGAGATAGAACGAGATTCAACGTGATTTGGCCGTACAATGTCCTTGTTTGGACTACGGTACGGCCAAATCTCGTTCTATCTGGTTCGAACCGTGACGTAATGGAACGTCAAGTCCGGTCGGGCACAATCACGGGAAATAGCCTGAGACCACTGGTTGCCGTAGGCATCGCTTTTGATTTCTTATCTGAGGCCGAAATACCACTTTGAATTTTTTTTCCATAGGCATGCTTTAAGTACATTGGCCGTAGGTGACAGATGCTACGGCCAATGTACATATAGCATGCTTTTGGAAAAAAAATTAAAATTGGTATTTCGGCCTCAGACAAGAAATCAAAAGTAATGCCTACGGCAACCGGTGGTCCCAGGCTATTTGCCGTAATTGGGCCCGACCGGACTCGACGTTCCATTACGTCACGGTTCGAACGAGATAGAACGAGATTCAACGTGATTTGGCCGTACAATGTCCTTGTTTGGACTACGGTACGGCCAAATCTCGTTCTATCTGGTTCGAACCGTGACGTAATGGAACGTCAAGTCCGGTCGGGCACAATCACGGGATATAGCCTGAGACCACTGGTTGCCGTAGGCATCGCTTTTGATTTCTTATCTGAGGCCGAAATACCAATTTGAATTTTTTTTCCATAGGCATGCTATAAGTACATTGGCCGTAGGTGACAGATGCTACGGCCAATGTACATATAGCATGCTTTTGGAAAAAAAATTAAAATTGGTATTTTGGCCTCAGACAAGAAATCAAAAGTAATGCCTACGGCAACCGGTGGTCCCAGGCTATTTGCCGTGATTGGGCCCGACCGGACTCGACGTTCCATTACGTCACGGTTCCAACGAGATAGAACGAGATTCAACGTGATTTGGCCGTACAATGTCCTTGTTTGGACTACGGTACGGCCAAATGTCGTTCTATCTGGTTCGAACCGTGACGTAATGGGACGTCAAGTCCGGTAGGGCACAATCACGGGAAATAGCCTGAGACCACTGGTTGCCGTAGGCATCGCTTTTGATTTCTTATCTGAGGCCGAAATACCAATTTGAATTTTTTTTCCAAAGGCATGCTATAAGTACATTGGCCGTAGGCGACAGATGCTACGGCCAATGTACATATAGCATGCTTTTGGAAAAAAAATTAAAATTGGTATTTCGGCCTCAGACAAGAAATCAAAAGTAATGCCTACGGCAACCGGTGGTCCCAGGCTATTTGCCGTGAATGGGCCCGACCGGACTCGACGTTCCATTACGTCACGGTTCGAACGAGATAGAACGAGATTCAACGTGATTTGGCCGTACAATGTCCTTGTTTGGACTACGGTACGGCCAAATCTCGTTCTATCTGGTTCGAACCGTGACGTAATGAAACGTCAAGTCCGGTCGGGCCCAATCACGGGAAATAGCCTGAGACCACTGGTTGCCGTAGGCATCGCTTTTGATTTCTTATCTGAGGCCGAAATACCAATATGAATTTTTTTCCAAAGGCATGCTTTAAGTGCATTGGCCGTAGGCGACAGATGCTACGGCCAATGTACATATAGCATGCTTTTGGAAAAAAAATTAAAATTGGTATTTCGGCCTCAGACAAGAAATCAAAAGTAATGCCTACGGCAACCGGTGGCCCCAGGCTATTAGCCGTGATTGGGCCCGACCGGACTCGACATTCCATTACGTCACGGTTCGAACGAGATAGAACGAGATTCAACGTGATTTGGCCGTACAATGTCCTTGTTTGGACTACGGTACGGCCAAATCTCGTTCTATCTGGTTCGAACCGTGACGTAATGGAACGCAAGTCCGCTCAGGCACAATCACGGGAAATAGCCTGAGACCACTGGTTGCCGTAGGCATCGCTTTTGATTTCTTATCTGAGGCCGAAATACCAATATGAATTTTTTTTCCAAAGGCATGCTATAAGTGCATTGGCCGTAGGCGACAGATGCTACGGCCAATGTACATATAGCATGCTTTTGGAAAAAAAAAAAAAAATTGGTATTTTGGCCTCAGACAAGAAATCAAAAGTAATGGCTACGGCAACCGGTGGTCCCAGGCTATTTGCCGTGATTGGGCCCGACCGGACTCGACGTTCCATTACGTTAATCTCGTTTTATCTGGTTCGAACCGTGACGTAATGGAACGTCAAGTCCGGTCGGGCCCAATCACGGCAAATAGCCTGAGACCACTGGTTGCTGTTGGCATCGCTTTTGATTTCTTATCTGAGGCCGAAATACCAATTTGAATTTTTTTCCAAAGGCATGCTATAAGTACATTGGCCGTAGGCGACAGATACTACGGCCAATGTACATATAGCATGCTTTTGGAAAAAAAATTAAAATTGGTATTTTGGCCTCAGACAAGAAATCAAAAGTAATGCCTACGGCAACCGCTGGTCCCAGGCTATTTGCCGTGATTGGGCCCGACCGGACTCGACGTTCCATTACGTCACGGTTCGAACCAGATAGAACGAGATTCAACGTGACTTGGCCGTACAATGTCCTTGTTTGGACTACGGTACGGCCAAATGTCGTTCTATCTGGTTCGAACCGTGACGTAATGGAACGTCAAGTCCGGTCGGGCCCAATCACGGGAAATAGCCTGAGACCACTGGTTGCCGTAGGCATCGCTTTTGATTTCTTATCTGAGGCCGAAATACCAATTTGAATTTTTTTTCCAAAGGCATGCTATAAGTACATTGGCCGTAGGTGACAGATGCTACGGCCAATGTACATATAGCATGCTTTTGGAAAAAAAATTAAAATTGGTATTTCGGCCTCAGACAAGAAATCAAAAGTAATGGCTACGGCAACCGGTGGTCCCAGGCTATTTGCCGTGATTGGGCCCGACCGGACTCGACGTTCCATTACGTCACGGTTCGAGCGAGATAGAACGAGATTCAACGTGATTTGGAAGTACAATGTCCTTGTTTGGACTACGGTACGGCCAAATGTCGTTCTATCTGGTTCGAACCGTGACGTAATGGAACGTCAAGTCCGGTCAGGAACAATCACGGGAAATAGCCTGAGACCACTGGTTGCCGTAGGCATCGCTTTTGATTTCTTATCTGAGGCCGAAATACCAATTTGAATTTTTTTTTCCAAAGGCATGCTATAAGTGCATTGGCCGTAGGCGACAGATGCTACGGCCAATGTACATATAGCATGCTTTTGGAAAAAAAATTAAAATTGGTATTTTGGCCTCAGACAAGAAATCAAAAGTAATGCCTACGGCAACCGGTGGTCCCAGGCTATTTGCCGTGAATGGGCCCGACCGGACTCGACGTTCCATTACGTCACGGTTCGAACGAGATAGAACGAGATTCAACGTGATTTGGCCGTACAATGTCCTTGTTTGGACTACGGTACGGCCAAATCTCGTTCTATCTGGTTCGAACCGTGACGTAATGAAACGTCAAGTCCGGTCGGGCCCAATCACGGGAAATAGCCTGAGACCACTGGTTGCCGTAGGCATCGCTATTGATTTCTTATCTGAGGCCGAAATACCAATATGAATTTTTTTCCAAAGGCATGCTATAAGTGCATTGGCCGTAGGCGACAGATGCTACGGCCAATGTACATATAGCATGCTTTTGGAAAAAAAATTAAAATTGGTATTTCGGCCTCAGACAAGAAATCAAAAGTAATGCCTACGGCAACCGGTGGCCCCAGGCTATTAGCCGTGATTGGGCCCGACCGGACTCGACGTTCCATTACGTCACGGTTCGAACGAGATAGAACGAGATTCAACGTGATTTGGCCGTACAATGTCCTTGTTTGGACTACGGTACGGCCAAATCTCGTTCTATCTGGTTCGAACCGTGACGTAATGGAACGCAAGTCCGCTCAGGCACAATCACGGGAAATAGCCTGAGACCACTGGTTGCCGTAGGCATCGCTTTTGATTTCTTATCTGAGGCCGAAATACCAATTTGAATTTTTTTTCCAAAGGCATGCTATAAGTGCATTGGCCGTAGGCGACAGATGCTACGGCCAATGTACATATAGCATGCTTTTGGAAAAAAAATTAAAATTGGTATTTTGGCCTCAGACAAGAAATCAAAAGTAATGCCTACGGCAACCGGTGGTCCCAGGCTATTTGCCGTGATTGGGCCCGACCGGACTCGACGTTCCATTACGTTAATCTCGTTTTATCTGGTTCGAACCGTGACGTAATGGAACGTCAAGTCCGGTCGGGCCCAATCACGGCAAATAGCCTGAGACCACTGGTTGCTGTTGGCATCGCTTTTGATTTCTTATCTGAGGCCGAAATACCAATTTGAATTTTTTTCCAAAGGCATGCTATAAGTGCATTGGCCGTAGGCGACAGATACTACGGCCAATGTACATATAGCATGCTTTTGGAAAAAAAATTAAAATTGGTATTTTGGCCTCAGACAAGAAATCAAAAGTAATGCCTACGGCAACCGGTGGTCCCAGGCTATTTGCCGTGATTGGGCCCGACCGGACTCGACCCACATTACGTCACGGTTCGAACCAGATAGAACGAGATTCAACGTGACTTGGCCGTACAATGTCCTTGTTTGGACTACGGTACGGCCAAATGTCGTTCTATCTGGTTCGAACCGTGACGTAATGGAACGTCAAGTCCGGTCGGGCCCAATCACGGGAAATAGCCTGAGACCACTGGTTGCCGTAGGCATCGCTTTTGATTTCTTATCTGAGGCCGAAATACCAATTTGAATTTTTTTTCCAAAGGCATGCTATAAGTACATTGGCCGTAGGTGACAGATGCTACGGCCAATGTACATATAGCATGCTTTTGGAAAAAAAATTAAAATTGGTATTTCGGCCTCAGACAAGAAATCAAAAGTAATGGCTACGGCAACCGGTGGTCCCAGGCTATTTGCCGTGATTGGGCCCGACCGGACTCGATGTTCCATTACGTCACGGTTCGAACGAGATAGAACGAGATTCAACGTGATTTGGAAGTACAATGTCCTTGTTTGGACTACGGTACGGCCAAATGTCGTTCTATCTGGTTCGAACCGTGACGTAATGGAACGTCAAGTCCGGTCAGGAACAATCACGGGAAATAGCCTGAGACCACTGGTTGCCGTAGGCATCGCTTTTGATTTCTTATCTGAGGCCGAAATACCAATATGAATTTTTTTTTCCAAAGGCATGCTATAAGTGCATTGGCCGTAGGCGACAGATGCTACGGCCAATGTACATATAGCATGCTTTTGGAAAAAAAATTAAATTGGTATTTTGGCCTCAGACAAGAAATCAAAAGTAATGCCTACGGCAACCGGTGGTCCCAGGCTATTTGCCGTGATTGGGGCCGACCGGACTCGACGTTCCATTACGTCAATCTCCTTTTATCTGGTTCGAACCGTGACGTAATGGAACGTCAAGTCCGGTCGGGCCCAATCACGGGAAATAGCCTGAGACCACTGGTTGCTGTTGGCATCGCTTTTGATTTCTTATCTGAGGCCGAAATACCAATTTGAATTTTTTTCCAAAGGCATGCTATAAGAACATTGGCCGTAGGCGACAGATGCTACGGCCAATGTACATATAGCATGCTTTTGGAAAAAAAATTAAAATTGGTATTTCGGCCTCAGACAAGAAATCAAAAGTAATGCCTACGGCAACCGGTGGTCCCAGGCTATTTGCCGTGATTTTAATTTTTTTTCCGAAGGCATGCTATAAGTACATTGGCCGTGGGCGACAGATGCTCCGGCCAATGTAGATATAGCATGCTTTTGGAAAAAAAATTAAAATTGGTATTTCGGCCTCAGACAAGAAATCAAAAGTAATGCCTACGGCAACCTGTGGTCCCAGGCTATTTGCCGTGATTCGGCCCGACCGGACTCGACGTTCCATTACGTCACGGTTCGAACGAGATAGAACAAGATTCAACGTGATTTGGCCGTACAATTTCCTTGTTTGGACTAAGGTACGGCCAAATCTCGTTCTATCTGGTTCGAACCGTGACGTAATGGAACGTCAAGTCCGGTCGGGCACAATCACGGGAAATAGCCGGAGACCACTGGTTGCCGTAGGCATCGCTTTTGATTTCTTAACTGAGGCCGAAATACCAATTTGAATTTTTTTTCCAAAGGCATGCTATAAGTACATTGGCCGTAGGTGACAGATGCTACGGCCAATGTACATATAGCATGCTTTTGGAAAAAAAATTAAAATTGGTATTTCGGCCTCAGACAAGAAATCAAAAGTAATGCCTTCGGCAACCTGTGGTCCCAGGCTATTTGCCGTGATTCGGCCCGACCGGACTCGAAGTTCCATTACGTCACGGTTCGAACGAGATAGAACAAGATTCAACGTGATTTGGCCGTACAATTTCCTTGTTTGGACTAAGGTACGGCCAAATCTCGTTCTATCTGGTTCGAACCGTGACGTAATGGAACGTCAAGTCCGGTCGGGCACAATCACGGGAAATAGCCTGAGACCACTGGTTGCCGTAGGCATCGCTTTTGATTTCTTATCTGAGGCCGAAATACCAATTTGAATTTTTTTTCCAAAGGCATGCTATAAGTACATTGGCCGTAGGCGACAGATGCTACGGCCAATGTACATATAGCATGCTTTTGGAAAAAAAATTAAAATTGGTATTTCGGCCTCAGACAAGAAATCAAAAGTAATGGCTACGGCAACCGGTGGTCCTAGGCTATTTGCCGTGATTGGGCCCGACCGGACTCGACGTTCCATTACGTCACGGTTCGAACCAGATAGAACGAGATTCAACGTGATTTGGCCGTACAATGTCCTTGTTTGGACTACGGTACGGCCAAATGTCGTTCTATCTGGTTCGAACCGTGACGTAATGGAACGTCAAGTCCGGTCGGGCCCAATCACGGGAAATAGCCTGAGACCACTGGTTGCCGTAGGCATCGCTTTTGATTTCTTATCTGAGGCCGAAATACCAATTTGAATTTTTTTTCCAAAGGCATGCTATAAGTACATTGGCCGTAGGTGACAGATGCTACGGCCAATGTACATATAGCATGCTTTTGGAAAAAAAATTAAAATTGGTATTTCGGCCTCAGACAAGAAATCAAAAGTAATGCCTTCGGCAACCGGTGGTCCCAGGCTATTTGCCGTGATTGGGCCCGACCGGACTCGACGTTCCATTACGTCACGGTTCGTACGAGATAGAACGAGATTCAATGTGATTTGGAAGTACAATGTCCTTGTTTGGACTACGGTACGGCCAAATCTCGTTCTATCTGGTTCGAACCGTGACGTAATGAAACGTCAAGTCCGGTCGGGCCCAATCACGGGAAATAGCCTGAGACCACTGGTTGCCGTAGGCATCGCTTTTAATTTCTTATCTGAGGCCGAAATACCAATTTGAATTTTTTTTCCAAAGGCATGCTATAAGTACATTAGCCGTAGGTGACAGATGCTACGGCCAATGTACATATAGCATGCTTTTGGAGAAAAATTTAAAATTGGTATTTCGGCCTCAGACAAGAAATCAAAAGTAATGGCTACGGCAACCGGTGGTCCCAGGCTATTTGCCGTCATTGGGCCCGACCGGACTCGACGTTCCATTACGTCACGGTTCGAACGAGATAGAACGAGATTCAACGTGATTTGGCCGTACAATGTCCTTGTTTGGACTACGGTACGGCCAAATCTCGTTCTATCTGGTTCGAACCGTGACGTAATGGAACGTCAAGTCCGGTCAGGCACAATCACGGGAAATAGCCTGAGACCACTTGTTGCCGTAGGCATCGCTTTTGATTTCTTATCTGAGGCCGAAATACCAATATGATTTTTTTTTCCAAAGGCATGCTATAAGTGCATTGGCCGTAGGCGACAGATGCTACGGCCAATGTACATATAGCATGCTTTTGGAAAAAAAATTAAAATTGGTATTTTGGCCTCAGACAAGAAATCAAAAGTAATGCCTACGGCAACCGGTGGTCCTAGGCTATTTGCCGTGATTGGGCCCGACCGGACTCGACGTTCCATTACGTCAATCTCGTTTTATCTGGTTCGAACCGTGACGTAATGGAACGTCAAGTCCGGTCGGGCCCAATCACGGCAAATAGCCTGAGACCACTGGTTGCTGTTGGCATCGCTTTTGATTTCTTATCTGAGGCCGAAATACCAATTTGAATTTTTTTCCAAAGGCATGCTATAAGTACATTGGCCGTAGGCGACAGATGCTACGACCAATGTACATATAGCATGCTTTTGGAAAAAAAATTAAAATTGGTATTTCGGCCTCAGACAAGAAATCAAAAGTAATGCCTACGGCAACCGGTGGTCCCAGGCTATTTGCCGCGATTCGGCCCGACCGGACTCGACGTTCCATTACGTCACAGTTCGAACGAGATAGAACGAGATTCAACGTGATTTGGAAGTACAATGTCCTTGTTTGGACTAAATAAATAATAATTTAACGGTTCTCAGTGGCAAATGTGCTAGATGTTGGCACATCGGCAACCAAATCCGCAGTGTGTTTTTTGGCACACAGTTTGACAGATAAGCCGAATAGGCTCGGTGGGCGTCACTCCACCGTCCGGGAAGGTAGTGTAAAGTGCATTTCCCAAGGGCACAACGTCGGGGCATGGTGAGTATCGAACTCGGGACCTATTGATTCCGAGTACAACGCTCTAACCGTTACGCCACGCCGACGTCACTAAGGTACGGCCAAATATCGTTCTATCTGGTTCAAACCGTGACGTAATGGAACGTCAAGTCCGGTCGGGCCCAATCACGGGAGATAGCCTGAGGCCACTGGTTGCCGTAGGCATCGCTTTTAATTTCTTATCTGAGGCCGAAATACCAATTAAAAAAAAAATTAAAATTGGTATTTTGGCCTCAGACAAGAAATCAAAAGTAATGCCTACGGCAACCCGTGGTCCCAGGCTATTTGCCGTGATTGGGCCCGACCGGACTCGACGTTCCATTACGTCAATCTCGTTTTATCTGGTTCAAACCGTGACGTAATGGAACGTCAAGTCCGGTCGGGCCCAATCACGGCAAATAGCCTGAGACCACTGGTTGCTGTTGGCATCGCTTTTGATTTCTTATCTGAGGCCGAAATACCAATTTGAATTTTTTTCCAAAGGCATGCTATAAGTACATTGGCCGTAGGTGACAGATGCTACGGCCAATGTACATATAGCATGCTTTTGGAAAAAAAAATTAAAATTGGTATTTCGGCCTCAGACAAGAAATCAAAAGTAATGCCTACGGCAACCGGTGGTCCCAGGCTATTTGCCGTGATTCGGCCCGACCGGACTCGACGTTCCATTACGTCACGGTTCGAACGAGATAGAACAAGATTCAACGTGATTTGGCCGTACAATGTCCTTGTTTGGACTAAGGTACGGCCAAATCTCGTTCTATCTGGTTCGAACCGTGACGTAATGGAACGTCAAGTCCGGTCGGGCCCAATCACGGGAAATAGCCGGAGACCACTGGTTTCCGTAGGCATCGCTTTTAATTTCTTATCTGAGGCCGAAATACCAATTTGAACTTTTTTTCCAAAGGCATGCTATAAGTACATTGGCCGTAGGTGACAGATGCTACGGCCAATGTACATATAGCATGCTTTTGGAAAAAAAAATTAAAATTGGTATTTCGGCCTCAGACAAGAAATCAAAAGTAATGCCTACGGCAACCGGTGGTCCCAGGCTATTTGCCGTGATTCGGCCCGACCGGACTCGACGTTCCATTACGTCACGGTTCGAACGAGATAGAACAAGATTCAACGTGATTTGGCCGTACAATGTCCTTGTTTGGACTAAGGTACGGCCAAATCTCGTTCTATCTGGTTCGAACCGTGACGTAATGGAACGTCAAGTCCGGTCGGGCCCAATCACGGGGAATAGCCTGAGACCACTGGTTGCCGTAGGCATCGCTTTTAATTTCTTATCTGAGGCCGAAATACCAATTTGAATTTTTTTTCCAAAGGCATGCTATAAGTACATTAGCCGTAGGTGACAGATGCTACGGCCAATGTACATATAGCATGCTTTTGGAGAAAAAATTAAAATTGGTATTTCGGCCTCAGACAAGAAATCAAAAGTAATGCCTACGGCAACCGGTGGTCCCAGGCTATTTGCCGTTATTGGGCCCGACCGGACTCGACGTTCCATTACGTCACGGTTCGAACGAGATAGAACGAGATTCAACGTGATTTGGCCTTACAATGTCCTTGTTTGGACTACGGTACGGCCAAATCTCGTTCTATCTGGTTCGAACCGTGACGTAATGGAACGTTAAGTCCGGTCAGGCACAATCACGGGAAATAGCCTGAGACCACTGGTTGCCGTAGGCATCGCTTTTGATTTCTTATCTGAGGCCGAAATACCAATATGAATTTTTTTTCCAAAGGCATGCTATAAGTGCATTGGCCGTAGGCGACAGATGCTACGGCCAATGTACATATAGCATGCTTTTGGAAAAAAAATTAAAATTGGTATTTTGGCCTCAGACAAGAAATCAAAAGTAATGCCTACGGCAACCGGTGGTCCTAGGCTATTTGCCGTGATTGGGCCCGACCGGACTCGACGTTCCATTACGTCAATCTCGTTTTATCTGGTTCGAACCGTGACGTAATGGAACGTCAAGTCCGGTCGGGCCCAATCACGGCAAATAGCCTGAGACCACTGGTTGCTGTTGGCATCGCTTTTGATTTCTTATCTGAGGCCGAAATACCAATTTGAATTTTTTTTCCAAAGGCATGCAATAAGTAAATTGGCCGTAGGCGACAGATGCTACGGCCAATGTACATATAGCATGCTTTTGGAAAAAAAAATTAAAATTGGTATTTCGGCCTCAGACAAGAAATCAAAAGTAATGCCTACGGCAACCGGTGGTCCCAGGATATTTGCCGTAATTGGGCCCGACCGGACTCGACGTTCCATTACGTCACGGTTCGAACCAGATAGAACGAGATTCAACGTGATTTGGCCGTACAATGTCCTTGTTTGGACTACGGTACGGCCAAATCTCGTTCTATCTGGTTCGAACCGTGACGTAATGGAACGTCAAGTCCGGTCGGGCCCAATCACGGTAAATAGCCGGAGACCACTGGTTGCCGTAGGCATCGCTTTTGATTTCTTATCTGAAGCCGAAATATTAATTTGAATTTTTTTCCCAAATGCATGCTATAAGTACATTGGCGTAGGTGACAGATGTTACGGCCAATGTACATATAGCATGCTTTTGGAAAAAAAATTAAAATTGGTATTTCGGCCTCAGACAAGAAATCAAAAGTAAAGCCTACGGCAACCGGTGGTCCCAGGCTATTTGCCGTGATTGGGCCCGACCGGACTCGACGTTCCATTACGTCACGGTTCGAACCAGATAGAACGAGATTCAACGTGATTTGGCCGTACAATGTCCTTGTTTGGACTACGGTACGGCCAAATCTCGTTCTATCTGGTTCGAACCGTGACGTAATGGAACGTCGAGTCCGGTCGGGCCCAATCACGGCAAATAGCCTGAGACCACTGGTTGCCGTAGGCAACGCTTTTGATTTCTTATCTGAGGCCGAAATACCAATTTGAATTTTTTTTCCAAAGGCATGCTATAAGTACATCGGCCGTAGGTGACAGATGCTACGGCCAATGTACATATAACATGCTTTTGGAAAAAAAATTAAAATTGGTATTTCGGCCTCAGACAAGAAATCAAAAGTAATGCCTACGGCAACCGGTGGTCCCAGGCTTTTTGCCGTGATTGGGCCCGACCGGACTCGACGTTCCATTACGTCACGGTTCGAAGGAGATAGAACGAGATTCAACGTGATTTGGCCGTACAATGTCCTTGTTTGGACTAAGGTACGGCCAAATCTCGTTCTATCTGGTTCGAACCGTGACGTAATGGAACGTCAAGTCCGGTCGGGCCCAATCACGGGAAATAGCCTGAGACCACTGGTTGCCGTAGGCATCGCTTTTGATTTCTTATCTGAGGCCGAAATACCAATTTAGATTTTTTCCAAAGGCATGCTATAAGTACATTGGCCGTAGGTGACAGATGCTACGGCCAATGTACATATAGCATGCTTTTGGAAAAAAAATTAAAATTGGTATTTCGGCCTCAGACAAGAAATCAAAAGTAATGCCTACGGCAACCGGTGGTCCCAGGCTATTTGCCGTGATTGGGCCCGACCGGACTCGACGTTCCATTACGTCACGGTTCGAAGGAGATAGAACGAGATTCAACGTGATTTGGCCGTACAATGTCCTTGTTTGGACTACGGTACGGCCAAATCTCGTTCTATCTGGTTCGAACCGTGACGTAATGGGACGTCAAGTCCGGTCGGGCACAATCACGGGAAATAGCCTGAGACCACTGGTTGCCGTAGGCATCGCTTTTGATTTCTTATCTGAGGCCGAAAAACCAATTTGAATTTTTTTTCCAAAGGCATGCTATAAGTACATTGGCCGTAGGTGACAGATACTACGGCCAATGTACATATAGCATGCTTTTGGAAAAAAAATTCAAATTGGTATTTCGGCCTCAGACAAGAAATCAAAAGTAATGGCTACGGCAACCGGTGGTCCCAGGCTATTTGCCGTAATTGGGCCCGACCGGACTCGACGTTCCATTACGTCACGGTTCGAACGAGATAGAACGAGATTCAACGTGATTTGGCCGTACAATGTCCTTGTTTGGACTAAGGTACGGCCAAATCTCGTTCTATCTGGTTCGAACCGTGACGTAATGGAACGTCAAGTCCGGTCGGGCCCAATCACGGGAAATAGCCTGAGACCACTGGTTGCCGTAGGCATCGCTTTTGATTTCTTATCTGAGGCCGAAATACCAATTTAGATTTTTTCCAAAGGCATGCTATAAGTACATTGGCCGTAGGTGACAGATGCTACGGCCAATGTACATATAGCATGCTTTTGGAAAAAAAATTAATTTGGTATTTCGGCCTCAGACAAGAAATCAAAAGTAATGCCTACGGCAACCGGTGGTCCCAGGCTATTTGCCGTGATTGGGCCCGACCGGACTCGACGTTCCATTACGTCACGGTTCGAACGAGATAGAACGAGATTCAACGTGATTTGGCCGTACAATGTCCTTGTTTGGACTACGGTACGGCCAAATCTCGTTCTATCTGGTTCGAACCGTGACGTAATGGGACGTCAAGTCCGGTCGGGCACAATCACGGGAAATAGCCTGAGACCACTGGTTGCCGTAGGCATCGCTTTTGATTTCTTATCTGAGGCCGAAATACCAATTTGATTTTTTTTTCCAAAGGCATGCTATAAGTACATTGGCCGTAGGTGACAGATGCTACGGCCAATGTACATATAGCATGCTTTTGGAAAAAAAATTCAAATTGGTATTTCGGCCTCAGACAAGAAATCAAAAGTAATGCCTACGGCAACCGGTGGTCCCAGGCTATTTGCCGTAATTGGGCCCGACCGGACTCGACGTTCCATTACGTCACGGTTCGAACCAGATAGAACGAGATTCAACGTGATTTGGCCGTACAATGTCCTTGTTTGGACTACGGTACGGCCAAATCTCGTTCTATCTGGTTCGAACCGTGACGTAATGGGACGTCAAGTCCGGTCGGGCACAATCACGGGAAATAGCCTGAGACCACTGGTTGCCGTAGGCATCGCTTTTGATTTCTTATCTGAGGCCGAAAAACCAATTTGATTTTTTTTTCCAAAGGCATGCTATAAGTACATTGGCCGTAGGTGACAGATACTACGGCCAATGTACATATAGCATGCTTTTGGAAAAAAAATTCAAATTGGTATTTCGGCCTCAGACAAGAAATCAAAAGTAATGGCTACGGCAACCGGTGGTCCCAGGCTATTTGCCGTAATTGGGCCCGACCGGACTCGACGTTCCATTACGTCACGGTTCGAACGAGATAGAACGAGATTCAACGTGATTTGGCCGTACAATGTCCTTGTTTGGACTAAGGTACGGCCAAATCTCGTTCTATCTGGTTCGAACCGTGACGTAATGGAACGTCAAGTCCGGTCGGGCCCAATCACGGGAAATAGCCTGAGACCACTGGTTGCCGTAGGCATCGCTTTTGATTTCTTATCTGAGGCCGAAATACCAATTTAGATTTTTTCCAAAGGCATGCTATAAGTACATTGGCCGTAGGTGACAGATGCTACGGCCAATGTACATATAGCATGCTTTTGGAAAAAAAATTAATTTGGTATTTCGGCCTCAGACAAGAAATCAAAAGTAATGCCTACGGCAACCGGTGGTCCCAGGCTATTTGCCGTGATTGGGCCCGACCGGACTCGACGTTCCATTACGTCACGGTTCGAACGAGATAGAACGAGATTCAACGTGATTTGGCCGTACAATGTCCTTGTTTGGACTACGGTACGGCCAAATCTCGTTCTATCTGGTTCGAACCGTGACGTAATGGGACGTCAAGTCCGGTCGGGCACAATCACGGGAAATAGCCTGAGACCACTGGTTGCCGTAGGCATCGCTTTTGATTTCTTATCTGAGGCCGAAATACCAATTTGATTTTTTTTTCCAAAGGCATGCTATAAGTACATTGGCCGTAGGTGACAGATGCTACGGCCAATGTACATATAGCATGCTTTTGGAAAAAAAATTCAAATTGGTATTTCGGCCTCAGACAAGAAATCAAAAGTAATGCCTACGGCAACCGGTGGTCCCAGGCTATTTGCCGTAATTGGGCCCGACCGGACTCGACGTTCCATTACGTCACGGTTCGAACCAGATAGAACGAGATTCAACGTGATTTGGCCGTACAATGTCCTTGTTTGGACTACGGTACGGCCAAATCTCGTTCTATCTGGTTCGAACCGTGACGTAATGGAACGTCAAGTCCGGTCGGGCACAATCACGGGAAATAGCCTTAGACCACTGGTTGCAGTAGGCATCGCTTTTGATTTCTTATCTGAGGCCGAAATACCAATTTGAATTTTTTTCCAAAGGCATGCTATAAGTACATTGGCCGTAGGTGACAGATGCTACGGCCAATGTACATATAGCATGCTTTTGGGAAAAAAAAATTAAATTGGTATTTCGGCCTCAGACAAGAAATCAAAAGTAATGCCTACGGCAACCGGTGGTCCCAGGCTATTTGCCGTGATTGGGCCCGACCGGACTCGACGTTCCATTACGTCACGGTTTAGAAGGAGATAGAACGAGATTCAACGTGATTTGGCCGTACAATGTCCTTGTTTGGACTACGGTACGGCCAAATCTCGTTCTATCTGGTTCGAACCGTGACGTAATGGAACGTCAAGTCCGGTTAGGCACAATCACGGGAAATAGCCTGAGACCACTGGTTGCCGTAGGCATCGCTTTTAATTTCTTATCTGAGGCCGAAATACCAATTTGAATTTTTTTTCCAAAGGCATGCTATAAGTACATTGGCCGTAGGCGACAGATGCTACGGCCAATGTACATATAGCAGGCTTTCGGAAAAAAAAAAATTAAAATTGGTATTTCGGCCTCAGACAAGAAATCAAAAGTAATGCCTACGGCAACCGGTGGTCCCAGGCCATTTGCCGTGATTGGGCCCGACCGGACTCGACGTTCCATTACGTCACGGTTCGAACAAAATAGAACGAGATTCAACGTGATTTGGCCGTACAATGTCCTTGTTTGGACTACGGTATGGCTAAATCTCGTTCTATCTGGTTCGAACCGTGACGTAATGAAAATTCAAGTCCGGTCGGGCCCAATCACGGGAAATAGCCGGAGACCACTGGTTGCCGTAGGCATCGCTTTTGATTTCTTATCTGAGGCCGAAATACCAATTTGAATTTTTTTCCAAAGGCATGCTATAAGTACATTGGCCGTAGGTGACAGATGTTACGGCCAATGTACATATAGCATGCTTTTGGAAAAAAAATTAAAATTGGTATTTCGGCCTCAGACAAGAAATCAAAAGTAATGCCTACGGCAACCGGTGGTCCCAGGCTATTTGCCGTAATTGGGCCCGACCGGACTCGACGTTCCATTACGTCACGGTTCGAACCAGATAGAACGAGATTCAACGTGATTTGGCCGTACAATGTCCTTGTTTGGACTACGGTACGGCCAAATCTCGTTCTATCTGGTTCGAACCGTGACGTAATGGAACGTCAAGTCCGGTCGGGCCCAATCACGGGAAATAGCCTGAGACCATTGGTTGCCGTAGGCATCGCTTTTGATTTCTTATCTGAGGCCGAAATACCAATTTGAATTTTTTTTTCCAAAGGCATGCTATAAGTACATTGGCCGTAGGTGACAGATGCTACGGCCAATGTACATATAGCATGCTTTTGGTTGCCGTAGGCATCGCTTTTAATTTCTTATCTGAGGCCGAAATACCAATTTGAATTTTTTTTCCAAAGGCATGCTATAAGTACATTGGCCGTAGGCGACAGATGCTACGGCCAATGTACATATAGCAGGCTTTCGGAAAAAAAAAATTAAAATTGGTATTTCGGCCTCAGACAAGAAATCAAAAGTAATGCCTACGGCAACCGGTGGTCCCAGGCCATTTGCCGTGATTGGGCCCGACCGGACTCGACGTTCCATTACGTCACGGTTCGAACAAAATAGAACGAGATTCAACGTGATTTGGCCGTACAATGTCCTTGTTTGGACTACGGTATGGCTAAATCTCGTTCTATCTGGTTCGAACCGTGACGTAATGAAAATTCAAGTCCGGTCGGGCCCAATCACGGGAAATAGCCGGAGACCACTGGTTGCCGTAGGCATCGCTTTTGATTTCTTATCTGAGGCCGAAATACCAATTTGAATTTTTTTCCAAAGGCATGCTATAAGTACATTGGCCGTAGGTGACAGATGTTACGGCCAATGTACATATAGCATGCTTTTGGAAAAAAAATTAAAATTGGTATTTCGGCCTCAGACAAGAAATCAAAAGTAATGCCTACGGCAACCGGTGGTCCCAGGCTATTTGCCGTAATTGGGCCCGACCGGACTCGACGTTCCATTACGTCACGGTTCGAACCAGATAGAACGAGATTCAACGTGATTTGGCCGTTCAATGTCCTTGTTTGGACTGCGGTACGGCCAAATCTCGTTCTATCTGGTTCGAACCGTGACGTAATGGAACGTCAAGTCCGGTCGGGCCCAATCACGGGAAATAGCCTGAGACCATTGGTTGCCGTAGGCATCGCTTTTGATTTCTTATCTGAGGCCGAAATACCAATTTGAATTTTTTTTTCCAAAGGCATGCTATAAGTACATTGGCCGTAGGTGACAGATGCTACGGCCAATGTACATATAGCATGCTTTTGGAAAAAAATTTCAAATTGGTATTTCGGCCTCAGACAAGAAATCAAAAGTAATGCATACGGCAACCGGTGGTCCCAGGCTATTTGCCGTGAATGGGCCCGACCGGACTCGACGTTCCATTACGTCACGGTTCGAACGAGATAGAACGAGATTCAACGTGATTTGGCCGTACAATGTCCTTGTTTGGACTACGGTACGGCCAAATCTCGTTCTATCTGGTTCGAACCGTGACGTAATGAAACGTCAAGTCCGGTCGGGCCCAATCACGGGAAATAGCCCTAGACCACTGGTTGCCGTAGGCATCGCTTTTGATTTCTTATCTGAGGCCGAAATACCAATTTGAATTTTTTTCCAAAGGCATGCTATAAGTACATTGGCCGTAGGTGACAGATGTTACGGCCAATGTACATATAGCATGCTTTTGGAAAAAAAATTAAAATTGGTATTTCGGCCTCAGACAAGAAATCAAAAGTAATGCCTACGGCAACCGGTGGTCCCAGGCTATTTGCCGTAATTGGGCCCGACCGGACTCGACGTTCCATTACGTCACGGTTCGAACCAGATAGAACGAGATTCAACGTGATTTGGCCGTACAATGTCCTTGTTTGGACTACGGTACGGCCAAATCTCGTTCTATCTGGTTCGAACCGTGACGTAATGGAACGTCAAGTCCGGTCGGGCCCAATCACGGGAAATAGCCTGAGACCATTGGTTGCCGTAGGCATCGCTTTTGATTTCTTATCTGAGGCCGAAATACCAATTTGAATTTTTTTTTCCAAAGGCATGCTATAAGTACATTGGCCGTAGGTGACAGATGCTACGGCCAATGTACATATAGCATGCTTTTGGAAAAAAAATTCAAATTGGTATTTCGGCCTCAGACAAGAAATCAAAAGTAATGCATACGGCAACCGGTGGTCCCAGGCTATTTGCCGTGAATGGGCCCGACCGGACTCGACGTTCCATTACGTCACGGTTCGAACGAGATAGAACGAGATTCAACGTGATTTGGCCGTACAATGTCCTTGTTTGGACTACGGTACGGCCAAATCTCGTTCTATCTGGTTCGAACCGTGACGTAATGGAACGTCAAGTCCGGTTAGGCACAATCACGGGAAATAGCCTGAGACCACTGGTTGCCGTAGGCATCGCTTTTAATTTCTTATCTGAGGCCGAAATACCAATTTGAATTTTTTTTCCAAAGGCATGCTATAAGTACATTGGCCGTAGGCGACAGATGCTACGGCCAATGTACATATAGCAGGCTTTCGGAAAAAAAAAAATTAAAATTGGTATTTCGGCCTCAGACAAGAAATCAAAAGTAATGCCTACGGCAACCGGTGGTCCCAGGCCATTTGCCGTGATTGGGCCCGACCGGACTCGACGTTCCATTACGTCACGGTTCGAACAAAATAGAACGAGATTCAACGTGATTTGGCCGTACAATGTCCTTGTTTGGACTACGGTATGGCTAAATCTCGTTCTATCTGGTTCGAACCGTGACGTAATGAAAATTCAAGTCCGGTCGGGCCCAATCACGGGAAATAGCCGGAGACCACTGGTTGCCGTAGGCATCGCTTTTGATTTCTTATCTGAGGCCGAAATACCAATTTGAATTTTTTTCCAAAGGCATGCTATAAGTACATTGGCCGTAGGTGACAGATGTTACGGCCAATGTACATATAGCATGCTTTTGGAAAAAAAATTAAAATTGGTATTTCGGCCTCAGACAAGAAATCAAAAGTAATGCCTACGGCAACCGGTGGTCCCAGGCTATTTGCCGTAATTGGGCCCGACCGGACTCGACGTTCCATTACGTCACGGTTCGAACCAGATAGAACGAGATTCAACGTGATTTGGCCGTACAATGTCCTTGTTTGGACTACGGTACGGCCAAATCTCGTTCTATCTGGTTCGAACCGTGACGTAATGGAACGTCAAGTCCGGTCGGGCCCAATCACGGGAAATAGCCTGAGACCATTGGTTGCCGTAGGCATCGCTTTTGATTCTTTATCTGAGGCCGAAATACCAATTTGAATTTTTTTTTCCAAAGGCATGCTATAAGTACATTGGCCGTAGGTGACAGATGCTACGGCCAATGTACATATAGCATGCTTTTGGAAAAAAAATTCAAATTGGTATTTCGGCCTCAGACAAGAAATCAAAAGTAATGCATACGGCAACCGGTGGTCCCAGGCTATTTGCCGTGAATGGGCCCGACCGGACTCGACGTTCCATTACGTCACGGTTCGAACGAGATAGAACGAGATTCAACGTGATTTGGCCGTACAATGTCCTTGTTTGGACTACGGTACGGCCAAATCTCGTTCTATCTGGTTCGAACCGTGACGTAATGAAACGTCAAGTCCGGTCGGGCCCAATCACGGGAAATAGCCTGAGACCACTGGTTGCCGTAGGCATCGCTTTTGATTTCTTATCTGAGGCCGAAATACCAATTTGAATTTTTTTCCAAAGGCATGCTATAAGTACATTGGCCGTAGGTGACAGATGCTACGGCCAATGTACATATAGCATGCTTTTGGAAAAAAAATTAAAATTGGTATTTCGGCCTCAGACAAGAAATCAAAAGTAATGCCTACGGCAACCGGTGGTCCCAGGCTATTTGCCGTGATTGGGCCCGACCGGACTCGACGTTCCATTACGTCACGGTTCGAAGGAGATAGAACGAGATTCAACGTGATTTGGCCGTACAATGTCCTTGTTTGGACTACGGTACGGCCAAATCTCGTTCTATCTGGTTCGAACCGTGACGTAATGAAACGTCAAGTCCGGTCGGGCCCAATCACGGGAAATAGCCTGAGACCACTGGTTGCCGTAGGCATCGCTTTTAATTTCTTATCTGAGGCCGAAATACCAATTTGAATTTTTTTTCCAAAGGCATGCTATAAGTACATTGGCCGTAGGCGACAGATGCTACGGCCAATGTACATATAGCAGGCTTTCGGAAAAAAAAAAAAAATTGGTATTTCGGCCTCAGACAAGAAATCAAAAGTAATGCCTACGGCAACCGGTGGTCCCAGGCCATTTGCCGTGATTGGGCCCGACCGGACTCGACGTTCCATTACGTCACGGTTCGAACGAGATAGAACGAGATTCAACGTGATTTGGCCGTACAATGTCCTTGTTTGGACTACGGTACGGCCAAATCTCGTTCTATCTGGTTCGAACCGTGACGTAATGAAACGTCAAGTCCGGTCGGGCCCAATCACGGGAAATAGCCTGAGACCACTGGTTGCCGTAGGCATCGCTTTTGATTTCTTATCTGAGGCCGAAATACCAATTTGAATTTTTTTCCAAAGGCATGCTATAAGTACATTGGCCGTAGGTGACAGATGTTACGGCCAATGTACATATAGCATGCTTTTGGAAAAAAAATTAAAATTGGTATTTCGGCCTCAGACAAGAAATCAAAAGTAATGCCTACGGCAACCGGTGGTCCCAGGCTATTTGCCGTAATTGGGCCCGACCGGACTCGACGTTCCATTACGTCACGGTTCGAACCAGATAGAACGAGATTCAACGTGATTTGGCCGTACAATGTCCTTGTTTGGACTACGGTACGGCCAAATCTCGTTCTATCTGGTTCGAACCGTGACGTAATGGAACGTCAAGTCCGGTCGGGCCCAATCACGGGAAATAGCCTGAGACCATTGGTTGCCGTAGGCATCGCTTTTGATTTCTTATCTGAGGCCGAAATACCAATTTGAATTTTTTTTTCCAAAGGCATGCTATAAGTACATTGGCCGTAGGTGACAGATGCTACGGCCAATGTACATATAGCATGCTTTTGGAAAAAAAATTCAAATTGGTATTTCGGCCTCAGACAAGAAATCAAAAGTAATGCATACGGCAACCGGTGGTCCCAGGCTATTTGCCGTGAATGGGCCCGACCGGACTCGACGTTCCATTACGTCACGGTTCGAACGAGATAGAACGAGATTCAACGTGATTTGGCCGTACAATGTCCTTGTTTGGACTACGGTACGGCCAAATCTCGTTCTATCTGGTTCGAACCGTGACGTAATGAAACGTCAAGTCCGGTCGGGCCCAATCACGGGAAATAGCCTGAGACCACTGGTTGCCGTAGGCATCGCTTTTGATTTCTTATCTGAGGCCGAAATACCAATTTGAATTTTTTTCCAAAGGCATGCTATAAGTACATTGGCCGTAGGTGACAGATGCTACGGCCAATGTACATATAGCATGCTTTTGGAAAAAAAATTAAAATTGGTATTTCGGCCTCAGACAAGAAATCAAAAGTAATGCCTACGGCAACCGGTGGTCCCAGGCTATTTGCCGTGATTGGGCCCGACCGGACTCGACGTTCCATTACGTCACGGTTCGAAGGAGATAGAACGAGATTCAACGTGATTTGGCCGTACAATGTCCTTGTTTGGACTACGGTACGGCCAAATCTCGTTCTATCTGGTTCGAACCGTGACGTAATGAAACGTCAAGTCCGGTCGGGCCCAATCACGGGAAATAGCCTGAGACCACTGGTTGCCGTAGGCATCGCTTTTAATTTCTTATCTGAGGCCGAAATACCAATTTGAATTTTTTTTCCAAAGGCATGCTATAAGTACATTGGCCGTAGGCGACAGATGCTACGGCCAATGTACATATAGCAGGCTTTCGGAAAAAAAAAAAAAATTGGTATTTCGGCCTCAGACAAGAAATCAAAAGTAATGCCTACGGCAACCGGTGGTCCCAGGCCATTTGCCGTGATTGGGCCCGACCGGACTCGACGTTCCATTACGTCACGGTTCGAACGAGATAGAACGAGATTCAACGTGATTTGGCCGTACAATGTCCTTGTTTGGACTACGGTACGGCCAAATCTCGTTCTATCTGGTTCGAACCGTGACGTAATGAAACGTCAAGTCCGGTCGGGCCCAATCACGGGAAATAGCCTGAGACCACTGGTTGCCGTAGGCATCGCTTTTGATTTCTTATCTGAGGCCGAAATACCAATTTGAATTTTTTTCCAAAGGCATGCTATAAGTACATTGGCCGTAGGTGACAGATGTTACGGCCAATGTACATATAGCATGCTTTTGGAAAAAAAATTAAAATTGGTATTTCGGCCTCAGACAAGAAATCAAAAGTAATGCCTACGGCAACCGGTGGTCCCAGGCTATTTGCCGTAATTGGGCCCGACCGGACTCGACGTTCCATTACGTCACGGTTCGAACCAGATAGAACGAGATTCAACGTGATTTGGCCGTACAATGTCCTTGTTTGGACTACGGTACGGCCAAATCTCGTTCTATCTGGTTCGAACCGTGACGTAATGGAACGTCAAGTCCGGTCGGGCCCAATCACGGGAAATAGCCTGAGACCATTGGTTGCCGTAGGCATCGCTTTTGATTTCTTATCTGAGGCCGAAATACCAATTTGAATTTTTTTTTCCAAAGGCATGCTATAAGTACATTGGCCGTAGGTGACAGATGCTACGGCCAATGTACATATAGCATGCTTTTGGAAAAAAAATTCAAATTGGTATTTCGGCCTCAGACAAGAAATCAAAAGTAATGCATACGGCAACCGGTGGTCCCAGGCTATTTGCCGTGAATGGGCCCGACCGGACTCGACGTTCCATTACGTCACGGTTCGAACGAGATAGAACGAGATTCAACGTGATTTGGCCGTACAATGTCCTTGTTTGGACTACGGTACGGCCAAATCTCGTTCTATCTGGTTCGAACCGTGACGTAATGAAACGTCAAGTCCGGTCGGGCCCAATCACGGGAAATAGCCTGAGACCACTGGTTGCCGTAGGCATCGCTTTTGATTTCTTATCTGAGGCCGAAATACCAATTTGAATTTTTTTCCAAAGGCATGCTATAAGTACATTGGCCGTAGGTGACAGATGCTACGGCCAATGTACATATAGCATGCTTTTGGAAAAAAAATTAAAATTGGTATTTCGGCCTCAGACAAGAAATCAAAAGTAATGCCTACGGCAACCGGTGGTCCCAGGCTATTTGCCGTGATTGGGCCCGACCGGACTCGACGTTCCATTACGTCACGGTTCGAAGGAGATAGAACGAGATTCAACGTGATTTGGCCGTACAATGTCCTTGTTTGGACTACGGTACGGCCAAATCTCGTTCTATCTGGTTCGAACCGTGACGTAATGGGACGTCAAGTCCGGTCGGGCACAATCACGGGAAATAGCCTGAGACCACTGGTTGCCGTAGGCATCGCTTTTGATTTCTTATCTGAGGCCGAAATACCAATTTGATTTTTTTTTCCAAAGGCATGCTATAAGTACATTGGCCGTAGGTGACAGATGCTACGGCCAATGTACATATAGCATGCTTTTGGAAAAAAAATTCAAATTGGTATTTCGGCCTCAGACAAGAAATCAAAAGTAATGCCTACGGCAACCGGTGGTCCCAGGCTATTTGCCGTAATTGGGCCCGACCGGACTCGACGTTCCATTACGTCACGGTTCGAACCAGATAGAACGAGATTCAACGTGATTTGGCCGTACAATGTCCTTGTTTGGACTACGGTACGGCCAAATCTCGTTCTATCTGGTTCGAACCGTGACGTAATGGAACGTCAAGTCCGGTCGGGCACAATCACGGGAAATAGCCTGAGACCACTGGTTGCCGTAGGCATCGCTTTTGATTTCTTATCTGAGGCCGAAATACCAATTTGAATTTTTTTCCAAAGGCATGCTATAAGTACATTGGCCGAAGGTGACAGATGCTACGGCCAATGTACATATAGCATGCTTTTGGGAAAAAAAATTAAAATTGGTATTTCGGCCTCAGACAAGAAATCAAAAGTAATGCCTACGGCAACCGGTGGTCCCAGGCTATTTGCCGTGATTGGGCCCGACCGGACTCGACGTTCCATTACGTCACGGTTTAGAAGGAGATAGAACGAGATTCAACGTGATTTGGCCGTACAATGTCCTTGTTTAGACTACGGTACGGCCAAATCTCGTTCTATCTGGTTCGAACCGTGACGTAATGAAACGTCAAGTCCGGTCGGGCCCAATCACGGGAAATAGCCTGAGACCACTGGTTGCCGTAGGCATCGCTTTTGATTTCTTATCTGAGGCCGAAATACCAATATGAATTTTTTTCCAAAGGCATGCTATAAGTGCATTGGCCGTAGGCGACAGATGCTACGGCCAATGTACATATAGCATGCTTTTGGAAAAAAAATTCAAATTGGTATTTCGGCCTCAGACAAGAAATCAAAAGTAATGCCTACGGCAACCGGTGGCCCCAGGCTATTTGCCGTGATTGGGCCCGACCGGACTCGACGTTCCATTACGTCACGGTTCGAACGAGATAGAACGAGATTCAACGTGATTTGGCCGTACAATGTCCTTGTTTGGACTACGGTACGGCCAAATCTCGTTCTATCTGGTTCGAACCGTGACGTAATGGAACGTCAAGTCCGGTCAGGCACAATCACGGGAAATAGCCTGAGACCACTGGTTGCCGTAGGCATCGCTTTTAATTTCTTATCTGAGGCCGAAATACCAATTTGAATTTTTTTTCCAAAGGCATGCTATAAGTACATTGGCCGTAGGCGACAGATGCTACGGCCAATGTACATATAGCAGGCTTTCGGAAAAAAAAAATTAAAATTGGTATTTCGGCCTCAGACAAGAAATCAAAAGTAATGCCTACGGCAACCGGTGGTCCCAGGCCATTTGCCGTGATTGGGCCCGACCGGACTCGACGTTACATTACGTCACGGTTCGAACGAGATAGAACGAGATTCAACGTGATTTGGCCGTACAATGTCCTTGTTTGGACTACGGTATGGCTAAATCTCGTTCTATCTGGTTCGAACCGTGACGTAATGAAAATTCAAGTCCGGTCGGGCCCAATCACGGGAAATAGCCGGAGACCACTGATTGCCGTAGGCATCGCTTTGATTTCTTATCTGAGGCCGAAATACCAATTTGAATTTTCTTTCCAAAGGCATGCTATAAGTACATTGGCCGTAGGTGACAGATGTTACGGCCAATGTACATATAGCATGCTTTTGGAAAAAAAATTAAAATTGGTATTTCGGCCTCAGACAAGAAATCAAAAGTAATGCCTACGGCAACCGGTGGTCCCAGGCTATTTGCCGTAATTGGGCCCGACCGGACTCGACGTTCCATTACGTCACGGTTCGAACCAGATAGAACGAGATTCAACGTGATTTGGCCGTACAATGTCCTTGTTTGGACTACGGTACGGCCAAATCTCGTTCTATCTGGTTCGAACCGTGACGTAATGGAACGTCAAGTCCGGTCGGGCCCAATCACGGGAAATAGCCTGAGACCATTGGTTGCCGTAGGCATCGCTTTTGATTTCTTATCTGAGGCCGAAATACCAATTTGAATTTTTTTTTCCAAAGGCATGCTATAAGTACATTGGCCATAGGTGACAGATGCTACGGCCAATGTACATATAGCATGCTTTTGGAAAAAAAATTCAAATTGGTATTTCGGCCTCAGACAAGAAATCAAAAGTAATGCCTACGGCAACCGGTGGTCCCAGGCTATTTGCCGTGAATGGGCCCGACCGGACTCGACGTTCCATTACGTCATGGTTCGAACGAGATAGAACGAGATTCAACGTGATTTGGCCGTACAATGTCCTTGTTTGGACTACGGTACGGCCAAATCTCGTTCTATCTGGTTCGAACCGTGACGTAATGAAACGTCAAGTCCGGTCGGGCCCAATCACGGGAAATACCCTGAGACAACTGGTTGCCGTAGGCATCGCTTTTGATTTCTTATCTGAGGCCGAAATACCAATATGAATTTTTTTCCAAAGGCATGCTATAAGTGCATTGGCCGTAGGCGACAGATGCTACGGCCAATGTACATATAGCATGCTTTTGGAAAAAAAAATTAAAATTGGTATTTCGGCCTCAGACAAGAAATCAAAAGTAATGCCTACGGCAACCGGTGGCCCCAGGCTATTTGCCGTGATTGGGCCCGACCGGACTCGACGTTCCATTACGTCACGGTTCGAACGAGATAGAACGAGATTCAACGTGATTTGGCCGTACAATGTCCTTGTTTGGACTACGGTACGGCCAAATCTCGTTCTATCTGGTTCGAACCGTGACGTAATGGAACGTCAAGTCCGGTCGGGCCCAATCACGGGAAATAGCCTGAGACCATTGGTTGCCGTAGGCATCGCTTTTGATTTCTTATCTGAGGCCGAAATACCAATTTGAATTTTTTTTTCCAAAGGCATGCTATAAGTACATTGGCCGTAGGTGACAGATGCTACGGCCAATGTACATATAGCATGCTTTTGGAAAAAAAATTAAAATTGGTATATCGGCCTCAGACAAGAAATCAAAAGTAATTCCTAGGGCAACCGGTGGCCCCAGGCTATTTGCCGTGATTGGGCCCGACCGGACTCGACGTTCCATTACGTCACGGTTCGAACGAGATAGAACGAGATTCAACGTGATTTGGCCGTACAATGTCCTTGTTTGGACTACGGTACGGCCAAATCTCGTTCTATCTGGTTCGGACCGTGACGTAATGGAACGTCAAGTCCGGTCAGGCACAATCACGGGAAATAGCCTGAGACCACTGGTTGCCGTAGGCATCGCTTTTGATTTCTTATCTGAGGCCGAAATACCAATATGAATTTTTTTCCAAAGGCATGCTAGAAGTGCATTGGCCGTAGGCGACAGATGCTACGGCCAATGTACATATAGCATGCTTTTGGAAAAAAAAATAAGATTGGTATATCGGCCTCAGACAAGAAATCAAAAGTAATGCCTACGGCAACCGGTGGTCCCAGGCTATTTGCCGTGATTGGGCCCGACCGGACTCGACGTTCCATTACGTCAATCTCGTTTTATCTGGTTCGAACCGTGACGTAATGGAACGTCAAGTCCGGTCGGGCCCAATCACGGCAAATAGCCTGAGACCACTGGTTGCTGTTGGCATCGCTTTTTATTTCTTATCTGAGGCCGAAATACCAATTTGATTTTTTTTTCCAAAGGCATGCTATAAGTGCATTGGCCGTAGGCGACAGATGCTACGGCCAATGTACATATAGCATGCTTTTGGAAAAAAAATTAAAATTGGTATTTCGGCCTCAGACAAGAAATCAAAAGTAATGGCTACGGCAACCGGTGGTCCCAGGCTATTTGCCGTAATTGGGCCCGACCGGACTCGACGTTCCATTACGTCACGGTTCGAACGAGATAGAACGAGATTCAACGTGATTTGGCCGTACAATGTCCTTGTTTGGACTACGGTACGGCCAAATCTCGTTCTATCTGGTTCGAACCGTGGCGTAATGGAACGTCAAGTCTGGTCAGGCACAATCACGGGAAATAGCCTGAGACCACTGGTTGCCGTAGGCATCGCTTTTGATTTCTTATCTGAGGCCGAAATACCAATATGAATTTTTTTCCAAAGGCATGCTATAAGCGCATTGGCCGTAGGCGACAGATGCTACGGCCAATGAACATATAGCATGCTTTTGGAAAAAAAATTAAAATTGGTATTTTGGCCTCAGACAAGAAATCAAAAGTAATGCCTACGGCAACCGGTGGTCCCAGGCTATTTGCCGTGATTGGGCCCGACCGGACTCGACGTTCCATTACGTCAATCTCGTTTTATCTGGTTCGAACCGTGACGTAATGGAACGTCAAGTCCGGTCGGGCCCAATCACGGCAAATAGCCTGAGACCACTGGTTGCTGTTGGCATCGCTTTTGATTTCTTATCTGAGGCCGAAATACCAATTTGAATTTTTTTTTCCAAAGGCATGCTATAAGTACATTGCCCGTAGGCGACAGATGCTCCGGCAATGTACATATAGCATGCTTTTGGAAAAAAATTAAAATTGGTATTTCGGCCTCAGACAAGAAATCAAAAGTAATGCCTACGGCAACCGGTGGTCCCAGGCTATTTGCCGTGATTCGCCCGACCGGACTCGACGTTCCATTACGTCACGGTACGAACGAGATAGAACGAGATTCAATGTGATTTGGCCGTACAATGTCCTTGTTTGGACTACGGTACGGCCAAATCTCGTTCTATCTGGTTCGAACCGTGACGTAATGGAACGTCAAGTCCGGTCGAGCCAATCACGGGAAATAGCCTGAGACCAATGGTTGCCGTAGGCATCGCTTTTGATTTCTTATCTGAGGCCGAAATACCAATTTGAATTTTTTTCCAAAGGCATGCTATAAGTACATTGGCCGTAGGCGACAGATGCTACGGCCAATGTACATATAGCATGTTTTTGGAAAAAAAATTAAAATTGGTATTTCGGCCTCAGACAAGAAATCAAAAGTAATGGCTACGGCAACCAGTGGTCCCAGGCTATTTGCCGTGATTCGGCCCGACCGGACTCGACGTTCCATTACGTCACGGTTTGAACGAGATAGAACGAGATTAAACGTAATTTGGCCGTACAATGTCCTTGTTTGGACTACGGTACGGCCAAATCTCGTTCTATCTGGTTCGAACCGTGACGTAATGGAACGTCAAGTCCGGTCGGGCCCAATCACGGGAAATAGCCTGAGACCACTGGTTGCCGTAGGCATCGCTTTTGATTTCTTATCTGAGGCCGAAATACCAATTTGAATTTTTTTCCAAAGGCATGCTATAAGTACATTGGCCGTAGGCGACAGATGCTACGGCCAATGTACATATAGCATGCTTTTGGAAAAAAAATTAAAATTGGTATTTCGGCCTCAGACAAGAAATCAAAAGTAATGGCTACGGCAACCGGTGGTCCCAGGCTATTTGCCGTGATTGGGCCCGACCGGACTCGACGTTCCATTACGTCACGGTTTGAACGAGATAGAACGAGATTAAACGTAATTTGGCCGTACAATGTCCTTGTTTGGACTACGGTACGGCCAAATGTCGTTCTATCTGGTTCGAACCGTGACGTAATGGAACGTCAAGTCCGGTCGGGCCCAATCACGGGAAATAGCCTGATACCACTGGTTGCCGTAGGCATCGCTTTTGATTTCTTATCTGAGGCCGAAATACCAATTTGAATTTTTTTCCAAAGGCATGCTATAAGTACATTGGCCGTAGGCGACAGATGCTACGGCCAATGTACATATAGCATGCTTTTGGAAAAAAACAATAAAATTGGTATTTTGGCCTCAGACAAGAAATCAAAATTAATGCCTACGGCAACCGGTGGTCCCAGGCTATTTGCCGTGATTGGGCCCGACCGGACTCGACGTTCCATTACGTCACGGTTCGAACGAGATAGAACGAGATTCAACGTGATTTGGCTGTACAATGTCCTTGTTTGGACTACGGTACGGCCAAATCTCGTTCTATCTGGTTCGAACCGTGACGTAATGGAACATCAAGTCCGGTCGGGCCCAATCACGGGAAATAGCCTGAGACCACTGGTTGACGTAGGCATCGCTTTTGATTTCTTATCTGAGGCCGAAATACCAATTTGAATTTTTTTTCCAAAGGCATGCTATAAGTACATTGGCCGTAGGCGACAGATGCTACGGCCAATGTACGTATAGCATGCTTTTGGAAAAAAATTAAAATTGGTATTTCGGCCTCAGACAAGAAATCAAAAGAAATGCCTACGGCAACCGGTGGTCCCAGGCTATTTGCCGTGATTGGCCCCGACCGGACTCGACGTTCCATTACGTCACGGTTCCAACGAGATAGAACGAGATTCAACGTGATTTGGCCGTACAATGTCCTTGTTTGGACTACGGTACGGCCAAATCTCGTTCTATCTGGTTCGAACCGTGACGTAATGGAACGTCAAGTCCGGTCGGGCCCAATCACGGGAAATAGCCTGAGACCACTGGTTGCGTAGGCATCGCTTTTGATTTCTTATCTGAGGCCGAAATACCAATTTGAATTTTTTTTCCAAAGGCATGCTATAAGTACATTGGCCGTAGGCGACAGATGCTACGGCCAATGTACATATAGCATGCTTTTGGAAAAAAAAATTAAAATTGGTATTTCGGCCTCAGACAAGAAGTCAAAAGTAATGGCTACGGCAACCGGTGGTCCCAGGCTATTTGCCGTGATTGGGCCCGACCGGACTCGACGTTCCATTACGTCACGGTTCGAACGAGATAGAACGAGATTCAACGTGATTTGGCCGTACAATGTCCTTGTTTGGACTGCGGTACGGCCAAATCTCGGTCTGTCTGGTTCGAACCGTGACGTAATGGAACGTCAAGTCCGGTCGGGCCCAATCACGGGAAATAGCCTGAGACCACTGGTTGCCGTAGGCATCGCTTTTGATTTCTTATCTGAGGCCGAAATACCAATTTGTATTTTTTTTCCAAAGGCATGCTATAAGTACATTGACCGTAGGCGACAGATGCTACGGCCAATGTACATATAGCATGCTTTTGGAAAAAAAATCAAAATTGGTATTTCGGCCTCAGACAAGAAATCAAAAGTAATGCCTACGGCAACCGGTGGTCCCAGGCTATTTGCCGTGATTGGGCCCGACCGGACTCGACGTTCCATTACGTCACGGTTCGAACGAGATAGAACGAGATTCAACGTGATTTGGCCGTACAATGGCCTTGTTTGGACTACGGTACGGCCAAATCTCGTTCTATCTGGTTCGAACCGTGACGTAATGGAACGTCAAGTCCGGTCGGGCCCAATCACGGGAAATAGCCTGAGACCACTGGTTGCCGTAGGCATCGCTTTTGATTTCTTATCTGAGGCCGAAATACCAATTGAATTTTTTTCCAAAGGCATGCTATAAGTACATTGGCCGTAGGCGACAGATGCTACGGCCAATGTACATATAGCATGCTTTTGGAAAAAAAAATTAAAATTGGTATTTCGGCCTCAGACAAGGAATCAAAAGTAATGCCTACGGCAACCAGTGGTCCCAGGCTATTTGCCGTGATTGGGCCCGACCGGACTAGACGTTCCAATACGTCACGGTTCGAACGAGATAGAACGAGATTCAACGTAATTTGGCCGTACAATGTCCTTGTTTGGACTACGGTACGGCCAAATCTCGTTCTATCTGGTTCGAACCGTGACGTAATGGAACGTCAAGTCCGGTCGGGCCCAATCACGGGAAATAGCCAGAGACCACTGGTTGTCGTAGGCATCGCTTTTGATTTCTTATCTGAGGCCGAAATACCAATTTGAATTTTTTTCCAAAGGCATGCTATAAGTACATTGGCCGTAGGCGACAGATGCTACGGCCAATGTACATATAGCATGCTTTTGGAAAAAAACAATAAAATTGGTATTTTGGCCTCAGACAAGAAATCAAAATTAATGCCTACGGCAACCGGTGGTCCCAGGCTATTTGCCGTGATTGGGCCCGACCGGACTCGACGTTCCATTACGTCACGGTTCGAACGAGATAGAACGAGATTCAACGTGATTTGGCTGTACAATGTCCTTGTTTGGACTACGGTACGGCCAAATCTCGTTCTATCTGGTTCGAACCGTGACGTAATGGAACGTCAAGTCCGGTCGGGCCCAATCACGGGAAATAGCCTGAGACCACTGGTTGACGTAGGCATCGCTTTTGATTTCTTATCTGAGGCCGAAATACCAATTTGAATTTTTTTTCCAAAGGCATGCTATAAGTACATTGGCCGTAGGCGACAGATGCTACGGCCAATGTACATATAGCATGCTTTTGGAAAAAAATTAAAATTGGTATTTCGGCCTCAGACAAGAAATCAAAAGAAATGCCTACGGCAACCGGTGGTCCCAGGCTATTTGCCGTGATTGGCCCCGACCGGACTCGACGTTCCATTACGTCACGGTTCCAACGAGATAGAACGAGATTCAACGTGATTTGGCCGTACAATGTCCTTGTTTGGACTACGGTACGGCCAAATCTCGTTCTATCTGGTTCGAACCGTGACGTAATGGAACGTCAAGTCCGGTCGGGCCCAATCACGGGAAATAGCCTGAGACCACTGGTTGCGTAGGCATCGCTTTTGATTTCTTATCTGAGGCCGAAATACCAATTTGAATTTTTTTTCCAAAGGCATGCTATAAGTACATTGGCCGTAGGCGACAGATGCTACGGCCAATGTACATATAGCATGCTTTTGGAAAAAAAAATTAAAATTGGTATTTCGGCCTCAGACAAGAAGTCAAAAGTAATGGCTACGGCAACCGGTGGTCCCAGGCTATTTGCCGTGATTGGGCCCGACCGGACTCGACGTTCCATTACGTCACGGTTCGAACGAGATAGAACGAGATTCAACGTGATTTGGCCGTACAATGTCCTTGTTTGGACTGCGGTACGGCCAAATCTCGGTCTGTCTGGTTCGAACCGTGACGTAATGGAACGTCAAGTCCGGTCGGGCCCAATCACGGGAAATAGCCTGAGACCACTGGTTGCCGTAGGCATCGCTTTTGATTTCTTATCTGAGGCCGAAATACCAATTTGAATTTTTTTTCCAAAGGCATGCTATAAGTACATTGACCGTAGGCGACAGATGCTACGGCCAATGTACATATAGCATGCTTTTGGAAAAAAAATCAAAATTGGTATTTCGGCCTCAGACAAGAAATCAAAAGTAATGCCTACGGCAACCGGTGGTCCCAGGCTATTTGCCGTGATTGGGCCCGACCGGACTCGACGTTCCATTACGTCACGGTTCGAACGAGATAGAACGAGATTCAACGTGATTTGGCCGTACAATGGCCTTGTTTGGACTACGGTACGGCCAAATCTCGTTCTATCTGGTTCGAACCGTGACGTAATGGAACGTCAAGTCCGGTCGGGCCCAATCACGGGAAATAGCCTGAGACCACTGGTTGCCGTAGGCATCGCTTTTGATTTCTTATCTGAGGCCGAAATACCAATTTGAATTTTTTTCCAAAGGCATGCTATAAGTACATTGGCCGTAGGCGACGGATGCTACGGCCAATGTACATATAGCATGCTTTTGGAAAAAAATTAAAATTGGTTTTTCGGCCTCAGACAAGAAATCAAAAGTAATGCCTACGGCAACCGGTGGTCCCAGGCTATTTGCCGTGATTGGGCCCGACCGGACTCGACGTTCCAATACGTCACGGTTCGAACGAGATAGAACGCGATTCAACGTAATTTGGCCGTACAATGTCCTTGTTTGGACTACGGTACGGCCAAATCTCGTTCTATCTGGTTCGAACCGTGACGTAATGGAACGTCAAGTCCGGTCGGGCCCAATCACGGGAAATAGCCTGAGACCACTGGTTGCCGTAGGCATCGCTTTTGATTTCTTATCTGAGGCCGAAATACCAATTTGAATTTTTTTTCCAAAGGCATGCTATAAGTACATTGGCCGTAGGCGACAGATGCTACGGCCAATGTACATATAGCATGCTTTTGGAAAAAAAAATTAAAATTGGTATTTCGGCTGAGGCCGAAATACCAATTTGAATTTTTTTCCAAAGGCATGCTATAAGTACATTGGCCGTAGGCGACAGATGCTACGGCCAATGTACATATAGCATGCTTTTGGAAAAAAATTAAAATTGGTATTTCGGCCTCAGACAAGAAATCAAAAGAAATGCCTACGGCAACCGGTGGTCCCAGGCTATTTGCCGTGATTGGGCCCGACCGGACTCGACGTTCCATTACGTCACGGTTCGAACGAGATAGAACGAGATTCAACGTGATTTGGCCGTACAATGTCCTTGTTTGGACTACGGTACGGCCAAATCTCGTTCTATCTGGTTCGAACCGTGACGTAATGGAACGTCAAGTCCGGTCGGGCCCAATCACGGGAAATAGCCTGAGACCACTGGTTGTCGTAGGCATCGCTTTTGATTTCTTATCTGAGGCCGAAATACCAATTTGAATTTTTTTCCAAAGGCATGCTATGAGTACATTGGCCGTAGGCGACAGATGCTACGGCCAATGTACATATAGCATGCTTTTGGAAAAAAACAATAAAATTGGTATTTTGGCCTCAGACAAGAAATCAAAATTAATGCCTACGGCAACCGGTGGTCCCAGGCTATTTGCCGTGATTGGGCCCGACCGGACTCGACGTTCCATTACGTCACGGTTCGAACGAGATAGAACGAGATTCAACGTGATTTGGCTGTACAATGTCCTTGTTTGGACTACGGTACGGCCAAATCTCGTTCTATCTGGTTCGAACCGTGACGTAATGGAACGTCAAGTCCGGTCGGGCCCAATCACGGGAAATAGCCTGAGACCACTGGTTGTCGTAGGCATCGCTTTTGATTTCTTATCTGAGGCCGAAATACCAATTTGAATTTTTTTTCCAAAGGCATGCTATAAGTACATTGGCCGTAGGCGACAGATGCTACGGCCAATGTACATATAGCATGCTTTTGGAAAAAAAATTAAAATTGGTATTTCGGCCTCAGACAAGAAATCAAAAGAAATGCCTACGGCAACCGGTGGTCCCAGGCTATTTGCCGTGATTGGGCCCGACCGGACTCGACGTTCCATTACGTCACGGTTCGAACGAGATAGAACGAGATTCAACGTGATTTGGCCGTACAATGTCCTTGTTTGGACTACGGTACGGCCAAATCTCGTTCTATCTGGTTCGAACCGTGACGTAATGGAACGTCAAGTCCGGTCGGGCCCAATCACGGGAAATAGCCAGAGACCACTGGTTGTCGTAGGCATCGCTTTTGATTTCTTATCTGAGGCCGAAATACCAATTTGAATTTTTTTCCAAAGGCATGCTATAAGTACATTGGCCGTAGGCGACAGATGCTACGGCCAATGTAAATATAGCATGCTTTTGGAAAAAAACAATAAAATTGGTATTTTGGCCTCAGACAAGAAATCAAAATTAATGCCTACGTAGCTACGGCAACCGGTGGTCCCAGGCTTTTTGCCGTGATTGGGCCCGACCGGACTCGACGTTCCATTACGTCACGGTTCGAACGAGATAGAACGAGATTCAACGTGATTTGGCTGTACAATGTCCTTGTTTGGACTACGGTACGGCCAAATCTCGTTCTATCTGGTTCGAACCGTGACGTAATGGAACGTCAAGTCCGGTCGGGCCCAATCACGGGAAATAGCCTGAGACCACTGGTTGACGTAGGCATCGCTTTTGATTTCTTATCTGAGGCCGAAATACCAATTTGAATTTTTTTTCCAAAGGCATGCTATAAGTACATTGGCCGTAGGCGACAGATGCTACGGCCAATGTACATATAGCATGCTTTTGGAAAAAAATTAAAATTGGTATTTCGGCCTCAGACAAGAAATCAAAAGAAATGCCTACGGCAACCGGTGGTCCCAGGCTATTTGCCGTGATTGGCCCCGACCGGACTCGACGTTCCATTACGTCACGGTTCCAACGAGATAGAACGAGATTCAACGTGATTTGGCCGTACAATGTCCTTGTTTGGACTACGGTACGGCCAAATCTCGGTCTGTCTGGTTCGAACCGTGACGTAATGGAACGTCAAGTCCGGTCGGGCCCAATCACGGGAAATAGCCTGAGACCACTGGTTGCCGTAGGCATCGCTTTTGATTTCTTATCTGAGGCCGAAATACCAATTTGAATTTTTTTTCCAAAGGCATGCTATAAGTACATTGGCCGTAGGCGACAGATGCTACGGCCAATGTACATATAGCATGCTTTTGGAAAAAAATTAAAATTGGTATTTTGGCCTCAGACAAGAAATCAAAATTAATGCCTACGGCAACCGGTGGTCCAAGGCTATTTGCCGTGATTGGGCCCGACCGGACTCGACGTTCCATTACGTCACGGTTCGAACGAGATAGAACGAGATTCAACGTGATTTGGCCGTACAATGTCCTTGTTTGGACTGCGGTACGGCCAAATCTCGGTCTGTCTGGTTCGAACCGTGACGTAATGGAACGTCAAGTCCGGTCGGGCCCAATCACGGGAAATAGCCTGAGACCACTGGTTGCCGTAGGCATCGCTTTTGATTTCTTATCTGAGGCCGAAATACCAATTTGAATTTTTTTTCCAAAGGCATGCTATAAGTACATTGACCGTAGGCGACAGATGCTACGGCCAATGTACATATAGCATGCTTTTGGAAAAAAAATCAAAATTGGTATTTCGGCCTCAGATAAGAAATCAAAATTAATGCCTACGGCAACCGGTGGTCCCAGGCTATTTGCCGTGATTGGGCCCGACCGGACTCGACGTTCCATTACGTCACGGTTCGAACGAGATAGAACGAGATTCAACGTGATTTGGCTGTACAATGGCCTTGTTTGGACTACGCTACGGCCAAATCTCGTTCTATCTGGTTCGAACCGTGACGTAATGGAACGTCAAGTCCGGTCGGGCCCAATCACGGGAAATAGCCTGAGACCACTGGTTGCCGTAGGCATCGCTTTTGATTTCTTATCTGAGGCCGAAATACCAATTTGAATTTTTTTCCAAAGGCATGCTATAAGTACATTGGCCGTAGGCGACAGATGCTACGGCCAATGTACATATAGCATGCTTTTGGAAAAAAATTAAAATTGGTTTTTCGGCCTCAGACAAGAAATCAAAAGTAATGCCTACGGCAACCGGTGGTCCCAGGCTATTTGCCGTGATTGGGCCCGACCGGACTCGACGTTCCATTACGTCACGGTTCGAACGAGATAGAACGAGATTCAACGTGATTTGGCCGTACAATGTCCTTGTTTGGACTACGGTACGGCCAAATCTCGGTCTGTCTGGTTCGAACCGTGACGTAATGGAACGTCAAGTCCGGTCGGGCCCAATCACGGGAAATAGCCTGAGACCACTGGTTGCCGTAGGCATCGCTTTTGATTTCTTATCTGAGGCCGAAATACCAATTTGAATTTTTTTTCCAAAGGCATGCTATAAGTACATTGACCGTAGGCGACAGATGCTACGGCCAATGTACATATAGCATGCTTTTGGAAAAAAAATCAAAATTGGTATTTCGGCCTCAGACAAGAAATCAAAATTAATGCCTACGGCAACCGGTGGTCCCAGGCTATTTGCCGTGATTGGGTCCGACCGGACTCGACGTTCCATTACGTCACGGTTCGAACGAGATAGAACGAGATTCAACGTGATTTGGCTGTACAATGGCCTTGTTTGGACTACGGTACGGCCAAATCTCGTTCTATCTGGTTCGAACCGTGACGTAATGGAACGTCAAGTCCGGTCGGGCCCAATCACGGGAAATAGCCTGAGACCACTGGTTGCCGTAGGCATCGCTTTTGATTTCTTATCTGAGGCCGAAATACCAATTTGAATTTTTTTCCAAAGGCATGCTATAAGTACATTGGCCGTAGGCGACAGATGCTACGGCCAATGTACATATAGCATGCTTTTGGAAAAAAATTAAAATTGGTATTTCGGCCTCAGATAAGAAATCAAAAGCGATGCCTACGGCAACCGGTGGTCCCAGGCTATTTGCCGTGATTGGCCCCGACCGGACTCGACGTTCCATTACGTCACGGTTCCAACGAGATAGAACGAGATTCAACGTGATTTGGCCGTACAATGTCCTTGTTTGGACTGCGGTACGGCCAAATCTCGGTCTGTCTGGTTCGAACCGTGACGTAATGGAACGTCAAGTCCAGTCGGGCCCAATCACGGGAAATAGCCTGAGACCACTGGTTGCCGTAGGCATCGCTTTTGATTTCTTATCTGAGGCCGAAATACCAATTTGAATTTTTTTCCAAAGGCATGCTATAAGTACATTGGCCGTAGGCGACAGATGCTACGGCCAATGTACATATAGCATGCTTTTGGAAAAAAAAATTAAAATTGGTATTTCGGCCTCAGACAAGGAATCAAAAGTAATGCCTACGGCAACCGGTGGTCCCAGGCTATTTGCCGTGATTGGGCCCGACCGGACTAGACGTTCCAATACGTCACGGTTCGAACGAGATAGAACGAGATTCAACGTAATTTGGCCGTACAATGTCCTTGTTTGGACTACGGTACGGCCAAATCTCGTTCTATCTGGTTCGAACCGTGACGTAATGGAACGTCAAGTCCGGTCGGGCCCAATCACGGGAAATAGCCAGAGACCACTGGTTGTCGTAGGCATCGCTTTTGATTTCTTATCTGAGGCCGAAATACCAATTTGAATTTTTTTCCAAAGGCATGCTATAAGTACATTGGCCGTAGGCGACAGATGCTACGGCCAATGTACATATAGCATGCTTTTGGAAAAAAACAATAAAATTGGTATTTTGGCCTCAGACAAGAAATCAAAATTAATGCCTACGGCAACCGGTGGTCCCAGGCTATTTGCCGTGATTGGGCCCGACCGGACTCGACGTTCCATTACGTCACGGTTCGAACGAGATAGAACGAGATTCAACGTGATTTGGCTGTACAATGTCCTTGTTTGGACTACGGTACGGCAAAATCTCGTTCTATCTGATTCGAACCGTGACGTAATGGAACGTCAAGTCCGGTCGGGCCCAATCACGGGAAATAGCCTGAGACCACTGGTTGCGTAGGCATCGCTTTTGATTTCTTATCTGAGGCCGAAATACCAATTTGAATTTTTTTTCCAAAGGCATGCTATAAGTACATTGGCCGTAGGCGACAGATGCTACGGCCAATGTACATATAGCATGCTTTTGGAAAAAAAAAATTAAAATTGGTATTTCGGCCTCAGACAAGAAGTCAAAAGTAATGGCTACGGCAACCGGTGGTCCCAGGCTATTTGCCGTGATTGGGCCCGACCGGACTCGACGTTCCATTACGTCACGGTTCGAACGAGATAGAACGAGATTCAACGTGATTTGGCCGTACAATGTCCTTGTTTGGACTGCGGTACGGCCAAATCTCGGTCTGTCTGGTTCGAACCGTGACGTAATGGAACGTCAAGTCCGGTCGGGCCCAATCACGGGAAATAGCCTGAGACCACTGGTTGCCGTAGGCATCGCTTTTGATTTCTTATCTGAGGCCGAAATACCAATTTGAATTTTTTTTCCAAAGGCATGCTATAAGTACATTGACCGTAGGCGACAGATGCTACGGCCAATGTACATATAGCATGCTTTTGGAAAAAAAATCAGAATTGGTATTTCGGCCTCAGACAAGAAATCAAAATTAATGCCTACGGCAACCGGTGGTCCCAGGCTATTTGCCGTGATTGGGCCCGACCGGACTCGACGTTCCATTACATCACGGTTCGAACGAGATAGAACGAGATTCAACGTGATTTGGCCGTACAATGTCCTTGTTTGGACTACGGTACGGCCAAATCTCGTTCTATCTGGTTCGAACCGTGACGTAATGGAACGTCAAGTCCGGTCGGGCCCAATCACGGGAAATAGCCTGAGACCACTGGTTGCCGTAGGCATCGCTTTTGATTTCTTATCTGAGGCCGAAATACCAATTTGAATTTTTTTTCCAAAGGCATGCTATAAGTACATTGGCCGTAGGCGACAGATGCTACGGCAAATGTACATATAGCATGCTTTTGGAAAAAAAATTAAAATTGGTATTTCGGCCTCAGACAAGAAATCAAAAGAAATGCCTACGGCAACCGGTGGTCCCAGGCTATTTGCCGTGATTGGGCCCGACCGGACTCGACGTTCCATTACGTTACGGTTCGAACGAGATAGAACGAGATTCAACGTAATTTGGCCGTACAATGTCCTTGTTTGGACTACGGTACGGCCAAATCTCGTTCTATCTGGTTCGAACCGTGACGTAATGGAACGTCAAGTCCGGTCGGGCCCAATCACGGGAAATAGCCAGAGACCACTGGTTGTCGTAGGCATCGCTTTTGATTTCTTATCTGAGGCCGAAATACCAATTTGAATTTTTTTCCAAAGGCATGCTATAAGTACATTGGCCGTAGGCGACAGATGCTACGGCCAATGTACATATAGCATGCTTTTGGGAAAAAAAATCAAAATTGGTATTTCGGCCTCAGACAAGGAATCAAAAGTAATGCCTACGGCAACCGGTGGTCCCAGGCTATTTGCCGTGATTGGGCCCGACCGGACTCGACGTTCCAATACGTCACGGTTTGAACGAGATAGAACGAGATTCAACGTGATTTGGCTGTACAATGTCCTTGTCTGGACTACGGTACGGCCAAATCTCGTTCTATCTGGTTCGAACCGTGACGTAATGGAACGTCAAGTCCGGTCGGGCCCAATCACGGGAAATAGCCTGAGACCACTGGTTGCCGTAGGCATCGCTTTTGATTTCTTATCTGAGGCCGAAATACCAATTTGAATTTTTTTCCAAAGGCATGCTTTAAGTACATTGGCCGTAGGCGACAGATGCTACGGCCAATGTACATATAGCACGCTTTTGGAAAAAAAACTTAAAATTGGTATTTCGGCCTCAGACAAGGAATCAAAAGTAATGCCTACGGCAACCGGTGGTCCCAGGCTATTTGCCGTGATTGGGCCCGACCGGACTCGACGTTCCAATACGTCACGGTTCGAACGAGATAGAACGAGATTCAACGTAATTTGGCCGTTCAATGTCCTTGTTTGGACTACGGTACGGCCAAATCTCGTTCTATCTGGTTCGAACCGTGACGTAATGGAACGTCAAGTCCGGTCGGGCTTAATCACGGGAAATAGCCTGAGACCACTGGTTGCCGTAGGCATCGCTTTTGATTTCTTAACTGAGGCCGAAATACCAATTTGAATTTTTTTCCAAAGGCATGCTATAAGTACATTGGCCGTAGGCGACAGATGCTACGGCCAATGTACATATAGCATGCTTTTGGAAAAAAAATTAAAATTGGTATTTCGGCCTCAGACAAGGAATCAAAAGTAATGCCTACGGCAACCGGTGGTCCAAGGCTATTTGCCGTGATTAGGCCCGACCGGACTCGACGTTCCAATACGTCACGGTTCGAACGAGATAGAACGAGATTCAACGTAATTTGGCCGTACAATGTCCTTGTTTGGACTACGGTACGGCCAAATCTCGTTCTATCTGGTTCGAACCGTGACGTAATGGAACGTCAAGTCCGGTCGGGCCCAATCACGGGAAATAGCCAGTGACCACTGGTTGTCGTAGGCATCGCTTTTGATTTCTTATCTGAGGCCGAAATACCAATTTGAATTTTTTTCCAAAGGCATGCTATAAGTACATTGGCCGTAGGCGACAGATGCTACGGCCAATGTACATATAGCATGCTTTTGGAAAAAAAAATTAAAATTGGTATTTTGGCCTCAGACAAGAAATCAAAATTAATGCCTACGGCAACCGGTGGTCCCAGGCTATTTGCCGTGATTGGGCCCGACCGGACTCGACGTTCCATTACGTCACGGTTCGAACCAGATAGAACGAGATTCAACGTGATTTGGCTGTACAATGTCCTTGTCTGGACTACGGTACGGCCAAATCTCGTTCTATCTGGTTCGAACCGTGACGTAATGGAACGTCAAGTCCGGTCGGGTCCAATCACGGGAAATAGCCTGAGACCACTGGTTGCCGTAGGCATCGCTTTTGATTTCTTATCTGAGGCCGAAATACCAGTTTGAATTTTTTTCCAAAGGCATGCTATAAGTACATTGGCCGTAGGCGACAGATGCTACGGCCAATGTACATATAGCATGCTTTTGGAAAAACAATTAAAATTGGTATTTCGGCCTCAGACCAGAAATCAAAAGTAATGCCTACGGCAACCGGTGGTCCCAGGCTATTTGCCGTGATTGGGCCCGACCGGACTTGACGTTCCAATACGTCACGGTTCGAACGAGATAGAACGAGATTCAACGTAATTTGGCCGTACAATGTCCTTGTTTGGACTACGGTACGGCCAAATCTCGTTCTATCTGGTTCGAACCGTGACGTAATGGAACGTCAAGTCCGGTCGGGCCCAATCACGGGAAATAGCCAGAGACCACTTGTTGTCGTAGGCATCGCTTTTGATTTCTTATCTGAGGCCGAAATACCAATTTGAATTTTTTTCCAAAGGCATGCTATAAGTACATTGGCCGTAGGCGACAGATGCTACGGCCAATGTACATATAGCCTGCTTTTGGAAAAAAAAAAAATAAAATTGGTATTTTGGCCTCAGACAAGAAATCAAAATTAATGCCTACGGCAACCGGTGGTCCCAGGCTATTTGCCGTGATTGGGCCCGACCGGACTCGACGTTCCATTACGTCACGGTTCGAACGAGATAGAGCGAGATTCAACGTGATTTGGCTGTACAATGTCCTTGTCTGGACTACGGTACGGCCAAATCTCGTTCTATCTGGTTCGAACCGTGACGTAATGGAACGTCAAGTCCGGTCGGGCCCAATCACGGGAAATAGCCTGAGACCACTGGTTGCCGTAGGCATCGCTTTTGATTTCTTATCTGAAGCTGAAATACCAATTTGAATTTTTTTCCAAAGGCATGCTATAAGTACATTGGCCGTAGGCGACAGATGCTACGGCCAATGTACATATAGCATGCTTTTGGAAAAAAAAATCAAAATTGGGTTTTTCGGCCTCAGACAAGGAATCAAAAGTAATGCCTACGGCAACCGGTGGTCCCAGGCTATTTGCCGTGATTGGGCCCGACCGGACTCGACGTTCCATTACGTCACGGTTCGAACGAGACAGAACGAGATTAAACGTAATTTGGCCGTACAATGTCCTTGTTTGGACTACGGTACGGCCAAATCTCGTTCTATCTGGTTCGAACCGTGACTTAATGGAACGTCAAGTCCGGTCGGGCCCAATCACGGGAAATAGCCTAAGACCTCTGGTTGCCGTAGGCATCGCTTTTGATTTCTTATCTGAGGCCGAAATACCAATTTGAATTTTTTTTCCAAAGGCATGCTATAAGTACATTGGCCGTAGGCGACAGATGCTACGGCCAATGTACATATAGCATGCTTTTGGAAAAAAAATTCAAATTGGTATTTCGTCCTCAGACAAGGAATCAAAAGTAATGCCTACGGCAACCGGTGGTCCCAGGCTATTTGCCGTGATTGGGCCCGACCGGACTCGACGTTCCATTACGTCAGGGTTCGAACGAGATAGAACGAGATTCAACGTAATTTGGCCGTACAATGTCCTTGTTTGGACTACGGTACGGCCAAATCTCGTTCTATCTGGTTCGAACCGTGACGTAATGGAACGTCAAGTCCGGTCGGGCCCAATCACGAGAAATAGCCTGAGACCACCGGTTGCCGTAGGCATCGCCTTTGATTTCTTATCTGAGGCCGAAATACCAATTTGAATTTTTTTTCCAAAGGCATGCTATAAGTACATTGACCGTAGGCGACAGATGCTACGGCCAATGTACATATAGCATGCTTTTGGAAAAAAAAAATTAAAATTGGTATTTCGGCCTCAGACAAGGAATCAAAAGTAATGTCTACGGCAACCGGTGGTCCCAGGCTATTTGCCGTGATTGGGCCCGACCGGACTCGACGTTCCAATACGTCACGGTTCGAACGAGATAGAACGAGATTCAACGTGATTTGGCCGTACAATGTCCTTGTTTGGACTACGGTACGGCCAAATCTCGTTCTATCTGGTTCGAACCGTGACGTAATGGAACGTCAATTCCGGTCGGGCCCAATCACGGGAAATAGCCTGAGACCACTGGTTGCCGTAGGCATCGCTTTTGATTTCTTATCTGAGGCCGAAATACCAATTTGAATTTTTTTTCCAAAGGCATGCTATAAGTACATTGGCCGTAGGCGACAGATGCTACGGCTAATGTACATATAGCATGCTTTTGGAAAAAAATTAAAATTGGTATTTCGGCCTCAGACAAGAAATCAAAAGAAATGCCTACGGCAACCGGTGGTCCCAGGCTATTTGCCGTGATTGGGCCCTACCGGACTCGACGTTCCATGACGTCACGGTTCGAACGAGATAGAACGAGATTCAACGTGATTTGGCCGTACAATGTTCTTGTTTGGACTACGGTACGGCCAAATCTCGTTCTATCTGGTTCGAACCGTGACGTAATGGAACGTCAAGTCCGGTCGGGCCTAATTACGGGAAATAGCCTGAGACCACTGGTTGCCGTATTCATCGCTTTTGATTTCTATCTGAGGCCGAAATAACAATTTGAGGCCGTAGGCGACAGATGCTACGGCCAATGTACAGATAGCATGCTTTTGGAAAAAAAATTAAAATTGGTATTTCGGCCTCAGACAAGAAATCAAAAGTAATGCCTACGGCAACCGGTGGGCCCAGGCTATTTGCCGTGATTGGGCCCGACCGGACTCGACGTTCCAATACGTCACGGTTCGAACGAGATAGAACGAGATTCAACGTAATTTGGCCGTACAATGTCCTTGTTTGAACTACGGTACGGCCGAATCTCGTTCTATCTGGTTCGAACCGTGACGTAATGGAACGTCAATTCCGGTCGGGCCCAATCACGGGAAATAGCCTTAGACCACTGGTTGCCGTAGGCATCGCTTTTGATTTCTTATCTGAGGCCGAAATACCAATTTGAATTTTTTTTCCAAAGGCATGCTATAAGTACATTGGCCGTAGGCGACAGATGCTACGGCCAATGTACATATAGCATGCTTTTGGAAAAAAATTAGAATTGGTATTTCGGCCTCAGACAAGAAATCAAAAGAAATGCCTACGGCAACCGGTGGTCCCAGGCTATTTGCCGTGATTGGGCCCGACCGGACTCGACGTTCCATTACGTCACGGTTCCAACGAGATAGAACGAGATTCAACGTGATTTGGCCGTACAATGTCCTTGTTTAGACTACGGTACGGCCAAATCTCGTTCTATCTGGTTCGAACCGTGACGTAAAGGAACGTCAAGTCCGGTCGGGCCCAATCACGGGAAATAGCCTGAGACCACTGGTTGCCGTAGGCATCGCTTTTGATTTCTTATCTGAGGCCGAAATACCAATTTGAATTTTTTTTCCAAAGGCATGCTATAAGTACATTGGCCGTAGGCGCCAGATGCTACGGCCAATGTACATATAGCATGCTTTTGGAAAAAAAATTAAAATTGGTATTTCGGCCTCAGACAAGGAATCAAAAGTAATGCCTACGGCAACCGGTGGTCCCAGGCTATTTGCCGTGATTGGGCCCGACCGGACTCGACGTTCCATTACGTCACGGTTCGAACGAGATAGAACGAGATTCAACGTAATTTGGCCGTACAATGTCCTTGTTTGGACTACGGTACGGCCAAATCTCGTTCTATCTGGTTCGAACCGTGACGTAATGGAACGTTAAGTCCGGTCGGGCCTAATCACGGGAAATAGCCTGAGACCACTGGTTGCCGTATTCATCGCTTTTGATTTCTATCTGAGGCCGAAATACCAATTTGAGGCCGTAGGCGACAGATGCTACGGCCAATGTACATATAGCATGCTTTTGGAAAAAAATTAAAATTGGTATTTCGGCCTCAGACAAGAAATCAAAAGAAATGCCTACGGCAACCGGTGGTCCCAGGCTATTTGCCGTGATTGGGCCCGACCGGACTCGACGTTCCATTACGTCACGGTTCGAACGAGATAGAACGAGATTCAACGTGATTTGGCCGTACAATGTCCTTGTTTGGACTACGGTACGGCCAAATCTCGTTCTATCTGGTTCGAACCGTGACGTAATGGAACGTCAAGTCCGGTCGGGCCCAATCACGGGAAATAGCCTGAGACCACTGGTTGCCGTAGGCATCGCTTTTGATTTCTTATCTGAGGCCGAAATACCAATTGAATTTTTTTCCAAAGGCATGCTATAAGTACATTGGCCGTAGGCGACAGATGCTACGGCCAATGTACATATAGCATGCTTTTGGAAAAAAAAATTAAAATTGGTATTTCGGCCTCAGACAAGGAATCAAAAGTAATGCCTACGGCAACCGGTGGTCCCAGGCTATTTGCCGTGATTGGGCCCGACCGGACTAGACGTTCCAATACGTCACGGTTCGAACGAGATAGAACGAGATTCAAAGTAATTTGGCCGTACAATGTCCTTGTTTGGACTACGGTACGGCCAAATCTCGTTCTATCTGGTTCGAACCGTGACGTAATGGAACGTCAAGTCCGGTCGGGCCCAATCACGGGAAATAGCCAGAGACCACTGGTTGTCGTAGGCATCGCTTTTGATTTCTTATCTGAGGCCGAAATACCAATTTGAATTTTTTTCCAAAGGCATGCTATAAGTACATTGGCCGTAGGCGACAGATGCTACGGCCAATGTACATATAGCATGCTTTTGGAAAAAAACAATAAAATTGGTATTTTGGCCTCAGACAAGAAATCAAAATTAATGCCTACGGCAACCGGTGGTCCCAGGCTATTTGCCGTGATTGGGCCCGACCGGACTCGACGTTCCATTACGTCACGGTTCGAACGAGATAGAACGAGATTCAACGTGATTTGGCTGTACAATGTCCTTGTTTGGACTACGGTACGGCAAAATCTCGTTCTATCTGATTCGAACCGTGACGTAATGGAACGTCAAGTCCGGTCGGGCCCAATCACGGGAAATAGCCTGAGACCACTGGTTGCGTAGGCATCGCTTTTGATTTCTTATCTGAGGCCGAAATACCAATTTGAATTTTTTTTCCAAAGGCATGCTATAAGTACATTGGCCGTAGGCGACAGATGCTACGGCCAATGTACATATAGCATGCTTTTGGAAAAAAAAATTAAAATTGGTATTTCGGCCTCAGACAAGAAGTCAAAAGTAATGGCTACGGCAACCGGTGGTCCCAGGCTATTTGCCGTGATTGGGCCCGACCGGACTCGACGTTCCATTGCGTCACGGTTCGAACGAGATAGAACGAGATTCAACGTGATTTGGCCGTACAATGTCCTTGTTTGGACTGCGGTACGGCCAAATCTCGGTCTGTCTGGTTCGAACCGTGACGTAATGGAACGTCAAGTCCGGTCGGGCCCAATCACGGGAAATAGCCTGAGACCACTGGTTGCGTAGGCATCGCTTTTGATTTCTTATCTGAGGCCGAAATACCAATTTGAATTTTTTTTCCAAAGGCATGCTATAAGTACATTGGCCGTAGGCGACAGATGCTACGGCCAATGTACATATAGCATGCTTTTGGAAAAAAAAATTAAAATTGGTATTTCGGCCTCAGACAAGAAGTCAAAAGTAATGGCTACGGCAACCGGTGGTCCCAGGCTATTTGCCGTGATTGGGCCCGACCGGACTCGACGTTCCATTACGTCACGGTTCGAACGAGATAGAACGAGATTCAACGTGATTTGGCCGTACAATGTCCTTGTTTGGACTGCGGTACGGCCAAATCTCGGTCTGTCTGGTTCGAACCGTGACGTAATGGAACGTCAAGTCCGGTCGGGCCCAATCACGGGAAATAGCCTGAGACCACTGGTTGCCGTAGGCATCGCTTTTGATTTCTTATCTGAGGCCGAAATACCAATTTGAATTTTTTTTCCAAAGGCATGCTATAAGTACATTGACCGTAGGCGACAGATGCTACGGCCAATGTACATATAGCATGCTTTTGGAAAAAAAATCAGAATTGGTATTTCGGCCTCAGACAAGAAATCAAAAGAAATGCCTACGGCAACCGGTGGTCCCAGGCTATTTGCTGTGATTGGGCCCGACCGGACTCGACGTTCCATTACGTCACGGTTCGAACGAGATAGAACGAGATTCAACGTGATTTGGCCGTACAATGTCCTTGTTTGGACTACGGTACGGCCAAATCTCGTTCTATCTGGTTCGAACCGTGACGTAATGGAACGTCAAGTCCGGTCGGGCCCAATCACGGGAAATAGCCTGAGACCACTGGTTGCCGTAGGCATCGCTTTTGATTTCTTATCTGAGGCCGAAATACCAATTTGAATTTTTTTTCCAAAGGCATGCTATAAGTACATTGGCCGTAGGCGACAGATGCTACGGCAAATGTACATATAGCATGCTTTTGGAAAAAAAATTAAAATTGGTATTTCGGCCTCAGACAAGAAATCAAAAGAAATGCCTACGGCAACCGGTGGTCCCAGGCTATTTGCCGTGATTGGGCCCGACCGGACTCGACGTTCCATTACGTCACGGTTCGAACGAGATAGAACGAGATTCAACGTGATTTGGCTGTACAATGTCCTTGTCTGGACTACGGTACGGCCAAATCTCGTTCTATCTGGTTCGAACCGTGACGTAATGGAACGTCAAGTCCGGTCGGGCCTAATCACGGGAAATAGCCTGAGACCACTGGTTGCCGTAGGCATCGCTTTTGATTTCTTATCTGAGGCCGAAATACCAATTTGAATTTTTTTCCAAAGGCATGCTATAAGTACATTGGCCGTAGGCGACAGATGCTACGGCCAATGTACATATAGCATGCTTTTGGAAAAACAATTAAAATTGGTATTTCGGCCTCAGACCAGAAATCAAAAGTAATGCCTACGGCAACCGGTGGTCCCAGGCTATTTGCCGTGATTGGGACCGACCGGACTCGACGTTCCAATACGTCACGGTTCGAACGAGATAGAACGAGATTCAACGTAATTTGGCCGTACAATGTCCTTGTTTGGACTACGGTACGGCCAAATCTCGTTCTATCTGGTTCGAACCGTGACGTAATGGAACGTCAAGTCCGGTCGGGCCCAATCACGGGAAATAGCCAGAGACCACTGGTTGTCGTAGGCATCGCTTTTGATTTCTTATCTGAGGCCGAAATACCAATTTGAATTTTTTTCCAAAGGCATGCTATAAGTACATTGGCCGTAGGCGACAGATGCTACGGCCAATGTACATATAGCCTGCTTTTGGAAAAAAAAAATAAAATTGGTATTTTGGCCTCAGACAAGAAATCAAAATTAATGCCTACGGCAACCGGTGGTCCCAGGCTATTTGCCGTGATTGGGCCCGACCGGACTCGACGTTCCATTACGTCACGGTTCGAACGAGATAGAGCGAGATTCAACGTGATTTGGCTGTACAATGTCCTTGTCTGGACTACGGTACGGCCAAATCTCGTTCTATCTGGTTCGAACCGTGACGTAATGGAACGTCAAGTCCGGTCGGGCCCAATCACGGGAAATAGCCTGAGACCACTGGTTGCCGTAGGCATCGCTTTTGATTTCTTATCTGAAGCTGAAATACCAATTTGAATTTTTTTCCAAAGGCATGCTATAAGTACATTGGCCGTAGGCGACAGATGCTACGGCCAATGTACATATAGCATGCTTTTGGAAAAAAAAATCAAAATTGGTATTTCGGCCTCAGACAAGGAATCAAAAGTAATGCCTACGGCAACCGGTGGTCCCAGGCTATTTGCCGTGATTGGGCCCGACCGGACTCGACGTTCCAATACGTCACGGTTTGAACGAGATAGAACGAGATTCAACGTGATTTGGCTGTACAATGTCCTTGTCTGGACTACGGTACGGCCAAATCTCGTTCTATCTGGTTCGAACCGTGACGTAATGGAACGTCAAGTCCGGTCGGGCCCAATCACGGGAAATAGCCTGAGACCACTGGTTGCCGTAGGCATCGCTTTTGATTTCTTATCTGAGGCCGAAATACCAATTTGAATTTTTTTCCAAAGGCATGCTTTAAGTACATTGGCCGTAGGCGACAGATGCTACGGCCAATGTACATATAGCACGCTTTTGGAAAAAAAACTTAAAATTGGTATTTCGGCCTCAGACAAGGAATCAAAAGTAATGCCTACGGCAACCGGTGGTCCCAGGCTATTTGCCGTGATTGGGCCCGACCGGACTCGACGTTCCAATACGTCACGGTTCGAACGAGATAGAACGAGATTCAACGTACTTTGGCCGTTCAATGTCCTTGTTTGGACTACGGTACGGCCAAATCTCGTTCTATCTGGTTCGAACCGTGACGTAATGGAACGTCAAGTCCGGTCGGGCTTAATCACGGGAAATAGCCTGAGACCACTGGTTGCCGTAGGCATCGCTTTTGATTTCTTAACTGAGGCCGAAATACCAATTTGAATTTTTTTCCAAAGGCATGCTATAAGTACATTGGCCGTAGGCGACAGATGCTACGGCCAATGTACATATAGCATGCTTTTGGAAAAAAAATTAAAATTGGTATTTCGGCCTCAGACAAGGAATCAAAAGTAATGCCTACGGCAACCGGTGGTCCAAGGCTATTTGCCGTGATTAGGCCCGACCGGACTCGACGTTCCAATACGTCACGGTTCGAACGAGATAGAACGAGATTCAACGTAATTTGGCCGTACAATGTCCTTGTTTGGACTACGGTACGGCCAAATCTCGTTCTATCTGGTTCGAACCGTGACGTAATGGAACGTCAAGTCCGGTCGGGCCCAATCACGGGAAATAGCCAGTGACCACTGGTTGTCGTAGGCATCGCTTTTGATTTCTTATCTGAGGCCGAAATACCAATTTGAATTTTTTTCCAAAGGCATGCTATAAGTACATTGGCCGTAGGCGACAGATGCTACGGCCAATGTACATATAGCATGCTTTTGGAAAAAAAATTAAAATTGGTATTTTGGCCTCAGACAAGAAATCAAAATTAATGCCTACGGCAACCGGTGGTCCCAGGCTATTTGCCGTGATTGGGCCCGACCGGACTCGACGTTCCATTACGTCACGGTTCGAACCAGATAGAACGAGATTCAACGTGATTTGGCCGTACAATGTCCTTGTTTGGACTGCGGTACGGCCAAATCTCGGTCTGTCTGGTTCGAACCGTGACGTAATGGAACGTCAAGTCCGGTCGGGCCCAATCACGGGAAATAGCCTGAGACCACTGGTTGCGTAGGCATCGCTTTTGATTTCTTATCTGAGGCCGAAATACCAATTTGAATTTTTTTTCCAAAGGCATGCTATAAGTACATTGGCCGTAGGCGACAGATGCTACGGCCAATGTACATATAGCATGCTTTTGGAAAAAAAAATTAAAATTGGTATTTCGGCCTCAGACAAGAAGTCAAAAGTAATGGCTACGGCAACCGGTGGTCCCAGGCTATTTGCCGTGATTGGGCCCGACCGGACTCGACGTTCCATTACGTCACGGTTCGAACGAGATAGAACGAGATTCAACGTGATTTGGCCGTACAATGTCCTTGTTTGGACTGCGGTACGGCCAAATCTCGGTCTGTCTGGTTCGAACCGTGACGTAATGGAACGTCAAGTCCGGTCGGGCCCAATCACGGGAAATAGCCTGAGACCACTGGTTGCCGTAGGCATCGCTTTTGATTTCTTATCTGAGGCCGAAATACCAATTTGAATTTTTTTTCCAAAGGCATGCTATAAGTACATTGACCGTAGGCGACAGATGCTACGGCCAATGTACATATAGCATGCTTTTGGAAAAAAAATCAGAATTGGTATTTCGGCCTCAGACAAGAAATCAAAAGAAATGCCTACGGCAACCGGTGGTCCCAGGCTATTTGCCGTGATTGGGCCCGACCGGACTCGACGTTCCATTACGTCACGGTTCGAACGAGATAGAACGAGATTCAACGTGATTTGGCCGTACAATGTCCTTGTTTGGACTACGGTACGGCCAAATCTCGTTCTATCTGGTTCGAACCGTGACGTAATGGAACGTGAAGTCCGGTCGGGCCCAATCACGGGAAATAGCCTGAGACCACTGGTTGCCGTAGGCATCGCTTTTGATTTCTTATCTGAGGCCGAAATACCAATTTGAATTTTTTTTCCAAAGGCATGCTATAAGTACATTGGCCGTAGGCGACAGATGCTACGGCAAATGTACATATAGCATGCTTTTGGAAAAAAAATTAAAATTGGTATTTCGGCCTCAGACAAGAAATCAAAAGAAATGCCTACGGCAACCGGTGGTCCCAGGCTATTTGCCGTGATTGGGCCCGACCGGACTCGACGTTCCATTACGTCACGGTTCGAACGAGATAGAACGAGATTCAACGTGATTTGGCTGTACAATGTCCTTGTCTGGACTACGGTACGGCCAAATCTCGTTCTATCTGGTTCGAACCGTGACGTAATGGAACGTCAAGTCCGGTCGGGCCTAATCACGGGAAATAGCCTGAGACCACTGGTTGCCGTAGGCATCGCTTTTGATTTCTTATCTGAGGCCGAAATACCAATTTGAATTTTTTTCCAAAGGCATGCTATAAGTACATTGGCCGTAGGCGACAGATGCTACGGCCAATGTACATATAGCATGCTTTTGGAAAAACAATTAAAATTGGTATTTCGGCCTCAGACCAGAAATCAAAAGTAATGCCTACGGCAACCGGTGGTCCCAGGCTATTTGCCGTGATTGGGACCGACCGGACTCGACGTTCCAATACGTCACGGTTCGAACGAGATAGAACGAGATTCAACGTAATTTGGCCGTACAATGTCCTTGTTTGGACTACGGTACGGCCAAATCTCGTTCTATCTGGTTCGAACCGTGACGTAATGGAACGTCAAGTCCGGTCGGGCCCAATCACGGGAAATAGCCAGAGACCACTGGTTGTCGTAGGCATCGCTTTTGATTTCTTATCTGAGGCCGAAATACCAATTTGAATTTTTTTCCAAAGGCATGCTATAAGTACATTGGCCGTAGGCGACAGATGCTACGGCCAATGTACATATAGCCTGCTTTTGGAAAAAAAAAATAAAATTGGTATTTTGGCCTCAGACAAGAAATCAAAATTAATGCCTACGGCAACCGGTGGTCCCAGGCTATTTGCCGTGATTGGGCCCGACCGGACTCGACGTTCCATTACGTCACGGTTCGAACGAGATAGAGCGAGATTCAACGTGATTTGGCTGTACAATGTCCTTGTCTGGACTACGGTACGGCCAAATCTCGTTCTATCTGGTTCGAACCGTGACGTAATGGAACGTCAAGTCCGGTCGGGCCCAATCACGGGAAATAGCCTGAGACCACTGGTTGCCGTAGGCATCGCTTTTGATTTCTTATCTGAAGCTGAAATACCAATTTGAATTTTTTTCCAAAGGCATGCTATAAGTACATTGGCCGTAGGCGACAGATGCTACGGCCAATGTACATATAGCATGCTTTTGGAAAAAAAAATCAAAATTGGTATTTCGGCCTCAGACAAGGAATCAAAAGTAATGCCTACGGCAACCGGTGGTCCCAGGCTATTTGCCGTGATTGGGCCCGACCGGACTCGACGTTCCAATACGTCACGGTTTGAACGAGATAGAACGAGATTCAACGTGATTTGGCTGTACAATGTCCTTGTCTGGACTACGGTACGGCCAAATCTCGTTCTATCTGGTTCGAACCGTGACGTAATGGAACGTCAAGTCCGGTCGGGCCCAATCACGGGAAATAGCCTGAGACCACTGGTTGCCGTAGGCATCGCTTTTGATTTCTTATCTGAGGCCGAAATACCAATTTGAATTTTTTTCCAAAGGCATGCTTTAAGTACATTGGCCGTAGGCGACAGATGCTACGGCCAATGTACATATAGCACGCTTTTGGAAAAAAAACTTAAAATTGGTATTTCGGCCTCAGACAAGGAATCAAAAGTAATGCCTACGGCAACCGGTGGTCCCAGGCTATTTGCCGTGATTGGGCCCGACCGGACTCGACGTTCCAATACGTCACGGTTCGAACGAGATAGAACGAGATTCAACGTACTTTGGCCGTTCAATGTCCTTGTTTGGACTACGGTACGGCCAAATCTCGTTCTATCTGGTTCGAACCGTGACGTAATGGAACGTCAAGTCCGGTCTGGCTTAATCACGGGAAATAGCCTGAGACCACTGGTTGCCGTAGGCATCGCTTTTGATTTCTTAACTGAGGCCGAAATACCAATTTGAATTTTTTTCCAAAGGCATGCTATAAGTACATTGGCCGTAGGCGACAGATGCTACGGCCAATGTACATATAGCATGCTTTTGGAAAAAAAATTAAAATTGGTATTTCGGCCTCAGACAAGGAATCAAAAGTAATGCCTACGGCAACCGGTGGTCCAAGGCTATTTGCCGTGATTAGGCCCGACCGGACTCGACGTTCCAATACGTCACGGTTCGAACGAGATAGAACGAGATTCAACGTAATTTGGCCGTACAATGTCCTTGTTTGGACTACGGTACGGCCAAATCTCGTTCTATCTGGTTCGAACCGTGACGTAATGGAACGTCAAGTCCGGTCGGGCCCAATCACGGGAAATAGCCAGTGACCACTGGTTGTCGTAGGCATCGCTTTTGATTTCTTATCTGAGGCCGAAATACCAATTTGAATTTTTTTCCAAAGGCATGCTATAAGTACATTGGCCGTAGGCGACAGATGCTACGGCCAATGTACATATAGCATGCTTTTGGAAAAAAAATTAAAATTGGTATTTTGGCCTCAGACAAGAAATCAAAATTAATGCCTACGGCAACCGGTGGTCCCAGGCTATTTGCCGTGATTGGGCCCGACCGGACTCGACGTTCCATTACGTCACGGTTCGAACCAGATAGAACGAGATTCAACGTGATTTGGCTGTACAATGTCCTTGTCTGGACTACGGTACGGCCAAATCTCGTTCTATCTGGTTCGAACCGTGACGTAATGGAACGTCAAGTCCGGTCGGGTCCAATCACGGGAAATAGCCTGAGACCACTGGTTGCCGTAGGCATCGCTTTTGATTTCTTATCTGAGGCCGAAATACCAGTTTGAATTTTTTTCCAAAGGCATGCTATAAGTACATTGGCCGTAGGCGACAGATGCTACGGCCAATGTACATATAGCATGCTTTTGGAAAAACAATTAAAATTGGTATTTCGGCCTCAGACCAGAAATCAAAAGTAATGCCTACGGCAACCGGTGGTCCCAGGCTATTTGCCGTGATTGGGCCCGACCGGACTCGACGTTCCAATACGTCACGGTTCGAACGAGATAGAACGAGATTCAACGTAATTTGGCCGTACAATGTCCTTGTTTGGACTACGGTACGGCCAAATCTAGTTCTATCTGGTTCGAACCGTGACGTAATGGAACGTCAAGTCCGGTCGGGCCCAATCACGGGAAATAGCCAGAGACCACTGGTTGTCGTAGGCATCGCTTTTGATTTCTTATCTGAGGCCGAAATACCAATTTGAATTTTTTTCCAAAGGCATGCTATAAGTACATTGGCCGTAGGCGACAGATGCTACGGCCAATGTACATATAGCCTGCTTTTGGAAAAAAAATAAATAAAATTGGTATTTTGGCCTCAGACAAGAAATCAAAATTAATGCCTACGGCAACCGGTGGTCCCAGGCTATTTGCCGTGATTGGGCCCGACCGGACTCGACGTTCCATTACGTCACGGTTCGAACGAGATAGAGCGAGATTCAACGTGATTTGGCTGTACAATGTCCTTGTCTGGACTACGGTACGGCCAAATCTCGTTCTATCTGGTTCGAACCGTGACGTAATGGAACGTCAAGTCCGGTCGGGCCCAATCACGGGAAATAGCCTGAGACCACTGGTTGCCGTAGGCATCGCTTTTGATTTCTTATCTGAAGCTGAAATACCAATTTGAATTTTTTTCCAAAGGCATGCTATAAGTACATTGGCCGTAGGCGACAGATGCTACGGCCAATGTACATATAGCATGCTTTTGGAAAAAAACAATAAAATTGGTATTTTGGCCTCAGACAAGAAATCAAAATTAATGCCTACGGCAACCGGTGGTCCCAGGCTATTTGCCGTGATTGGGCCCGACCGGACTCGACGTTCCATTACGTCACGGTTCGAACGAGATAGAACGAGATTCAACGTAATTTGGCCGTACAATGTCCTTGTCTGGACTACGGTACGGCCAAATCTCGTTCTATCTGGTTCGAACCGTGACGTAATGGAACGTCAAGTCCGGGTGGGCCCAATCACGGGAAATAGCCTGAGACCACTGGTTGCCGTAGGCATCGCTTTTGATTTCTTATCTGAGGCCGAAATACCAATTGAATTTTTTTCCAAAGGCATGCTATAAGTACATTGGCCGTAGGCGACAGATGCTACGGCCAATGTACATATAGCATGCTTTTGGAAAAAAAATTCAAATTGGTATTTCGGCCTCAGACAAGGAATCAAAAGTAATGCCTACGGCAACCGGTGGTCCCAGGCTATTTGCCGTGATTGGGCCCGACCGGACTCGACGTTCCAATACGTCACGGTTCGAACGAGATAGAACGAGATTCAACGTAATTTGGCCGTACAATGTCCTTGTTTGGACTACGGTACGGCCAAATCTCGTTCTATCTGGTTCGAACCGTGACGTAATGGAACGTCAAGTCCGGTCGGGCCCAATCACGGGAAATAGCCTGAGACCACTGGTTGCCGTAGGCATCGCTTTTGATTTCTTATCTGAGGCCGAAATACCAATTGAATTTTTTTCCAAAGGCATGCTATAAGTACATTGGCCGTAGGCGACAGATGCTACGGCCAATGTACATATAGCATGCTTTTGGAAAAAAAAAATCAAAATTGGTATTTTGGCCTCAGACAAGAAATCAAAATTAATGCCTACGGCAACCGGTGGTCCCAGGCTATTTGCCGTGATTGGGCCCGACCGGACTCGACGTTCCATTACGTCACGGTTCGAACGAGATAGAACGAGATTCAACGTGATTTGGCTGTACAATGTCCTTGTCTGGACTACGGTACGGCCAAATCTCGTTCTATCTGGTTCGAACCGTGACGTAATGGAACGTCAAGTCCGGTCGGGCCCAATCACGGGAAATAGCCTGAGACCACTGGTCACCGTAGGCATCGCTTTTGATTTCTTATCTGAGGCCGAAATACCAATTTGAATTTTTTTCCAAAGGCATGCTATAAGTACATTGGCCGTAGGCGACAGATGCTACGGCCAATGTACATATAGAATGTTTTTGGAAAAAAAATTAAAATTGGTATTTCGGCCTCAGACAAGAAATCAAAATTAATGCCTACGGCAACCGGTGGTCCCAGGCTATTTGCCGTGATTGGGCCCGACCGGACTCGACGTTCCATTACGTCACGGTTTGAACGAGACAGAACGAGATTAAACGTAATTTGGCCGTACAATGTCCTTGTTTGGACTACGGTACGGCCAAATCTCGTTCTATCTGGTTCGAACCGTGACTTAATGGAACGTCAAGTCCGGTCGGGCCCAATCACGGGAAATAGCCTAAGACCTCTGGTTGCCGTAGGCATCGCTTTTGATTTCTTATCTGAGGCCGAAATACCAATTTGAATTTTTTTTCCAAAGGCATGCTATAAGTACATTGGCCGTAGGCGACAGATGCTACGGCCAATGTACATATAGCATGCTTTTGGAAAAAAAATTCAAATTGGTATTTCGTCCTCAGACAAGGAATCAAAAGTAATGCCTACGGCAACCGGTGGTCCCAGGCTATTTGCCGTGATTGGGCCCGACCGGACTCGACGTTCCATTACGTCAGGGTTCGAACGAGATAGAACGAGATTCAACGTAATTTGGCCGTACAATGTCCTTGTTTGGACTACGGTACGGCCAAATCTCGTTCTATCTGGTTCGAACCGTGACGTAATGGAACGTCAAGTCCGGTCGGGCCCAATCACGAGAAATAGCCTGAGACCACCGGTTGCCGTAGGCATCGCCTTTGATTTCTTATCTGAGGCCGAAATACCAATTTGAATTTTTTTTCCAAAGGCATGCTATAAGTACATTGACCGTAGGCGACAGATGCTACGGCCAATGTACATATAGCATGCTTTTGGAAAAAAAAAATTAAAATTGGTATTTCGGCCTCAGACAAGGAATCAAAAGTAATGTCTACGGCAACCGGTGGTCCCAGGCTATTTGCCGTGATTGGGCCCGACCGGACTCGACGTTCCAATACGTCACGGTTCGAACGAGATAGAACGAGATTCAACGTGATTTGGCCGTACAATGTCCTTGTTTGGACTACGGTACGGCCAAATCTCGTTCTATCTGGTTCGAACCGTGACGTAATGGAACGTCAATTCCGGTCGGGCCCAATCACGGGAAATAGCCTGAGACCACTGGTTGCCGTAGGCATCGCTTTTGATTTCTTATCTGAGGCCGAAATACCAATTTGAATTTTTTTTCCAAAGGCATGCTATAAGTACATTGGCCGTAGGCGACAGATGCTACGGCTAATGTACATATAGCATGCTTTTGGAAAAAAATTAAAATTGGTATTTCGGCCTCAGACAAGAAATCAAAAGAAATGCCTACGGCAACCGGTGGTCCCAGGCTATTTGCCGTGATTGGGCCCTACCGGACTCGACGTTCCATGACGTCACGGTTCGAACGAGATAGAACGAGATTCAACGTGATTTGGCCGTACAATGTTCTTGTTTGGACTACGGTACGGCCAAATCTCGTTCTATCTGGTTCGAACCGTGACGTAATGGAACGTCAAGTCCGGTCGGGCCTAATTACGGGAAATAGCCTGAGACCACTGGTTGCCGTATTCATCGCTTTTGATTTCTATCTGAGGCCGAAATAACAATTTGAGGCCGTAGGCGACAGATGCTACGGCCAATGTACAGATAGCATGCTTTTGGAAAAAAAATTAAAATTGGTATTTCGGCCTCAGACAAGAAATCAAAAGTAATGCCTACGGCAACCGGTGGGCCCAGGCTATTTGCCGTGATTGGGCCCGACCGGACTCGACGTTCCAATACGTCACGGTTCGAACGAGATAGAACGAGATTCAACGTAATTTGGCCGTACAATGTCCTTGTTTGAACTACGGTACGGCCGAATCTCGTTCTATCTGGTTCGAACCGTGACGTAATGGAACGTCAATTCCGGTCGGGCCCAATCACGGGAAATAGCCTTAGACCACTGGTTGCCGTAGGCATCGCTTTTGATTTCTTATCTGAGGCCGAAATACCAATTTGAATTTTTTTTCCAAAGGCATGCTATAAGTACATTGGCCGTAGGCGACAGATGCTACGGCCAATGTACATATAGCATGCTTTTGGAAAAAAATTAGAATTGGTATTTCGGCCTCAGACAAGAAATCAAAAGAAATGCCTACGGCAACCGGTGGTCCCAGGCTATTTGCCGTGATTGGGCCCGACCGGACTCGACGTTCCATTACGTCACGGTTCCAACGAGATAGAACGAGATTCAACGTGATTTGGCCGTACAATGTCCTTGTTTAGACTACGGTACGGCCAAATCTCGTTCTATCTGGTTCGAACCGTGACGTAAAGGAACGTCAAGTCCGGTCGGGCCCAATCACGGGAAATAGCCTGAGACCACTGGTTGCCGTAGGCATCGCTTTTGATTTCTTATCTGAGGCCGAAATACCATTTTGAATTTTTTTTCCAAAGGCATGCTATAAGTACATTGGCCGTAGGCGCCAGATGCTACGGCCAATGTACATATAGCATGCTTTTGGAAAAAAATTAGAATTGGTATTTCGGCCTCAGACAAGAAATAAAAAGAAATGCCTACGGCAACCGGTGGTCCCAGGCTATTTGCCGTGATTGGGCCCGACCGGACTCGACGTTCCATTACGTCACGGTTCCAACGAGATAGAACGAGATTCAACGTGATTTGGCCGTACAATGTCCTTGTTTAGACTACGGAACGGCCAAATCTCGTTCTATCTGGTTCGAACCGTGACGTAAAGGAACGTCAAGTCCGGTCGGGCCCAATCACGGGAAATAGCCTGAGACCACTGGTTGCCGTAGGCATCGCTTTTGATTTCTTATCTGAGGCCGAAATACCAATTTGAATTTTTTTTCCAAAGGCATGCTATAAGTACATTGGCCGTAGGCGCCAGATGCTACGGCCAATGTACATATAGCATGCTTTTGGAAAAAAAATTAAAATTGGTATTTCGGCCTCAGACAAGGAATCAAAAGTAATGCCTACGGCAACCAGTGGTCCCAGGCTATTTGCCGTGATTGGGCCCGACCGGACTCGACGTTCCATTACGTCACGGTTCGAACGAGATAGAACGAGATTCAACGTAATTTGGCCGTACAATGTCCTTGTTTGGACTACGGTACGGCCAAATCTCGTTCTATCTGGTTCGAACCGTGACGTAATGGAACGTTAAGTCCGGTCGGGCCTAATCACGGGAAATAGCCTGAGACCACTGGTTGCCGTATTCATCGCTTTTGATTTCTATCTGAGGCCGAAATACCAATTTGAGGCCGTAGGCGACAGATGCTACGGCCAATGTACATATAGCATGCTTTTGGAAAAAAAATTAAAATTGGTATTTCGGCCTCAGACAAGAAATCAAAAGTAATGCCTACGGCAACCGGTGGTCCCAGGCTATTTGCCGTGATTGGGCCCGACCGGACTCGACGTTCCATTACGTCACGGTTTGAACGAGATAGAACGAGATGAAACGTAATTTGGCCGTACATTGTCCTTGTTTGGACTACGGTACGGCCAAATCTCGTTCTATCTGGTTCGAACCGTGACGTAATGGAACGTCAAGTCCGGTCGGGCCCAATCACGGGAAATAGCCTGAGACCACTTGTTGACGTAGGCATCGCTTTTGATTTCTTATCTGAGGCCGAAATACCAATTTGAATTTTTTTTCCAAAGGCATGCTATAAGTACATTGGCCGTAGGCGACAGATGCTACGGCCAATGTACATACAGCATGCTTTTGGAAAAAAAATTCAAATTGGTATTTCGGCCTCAGACAAGAAATCAAAAGTAATGGCTACGGCAACCGGTGGTCCCAGGCTATTTGCCGTGATTGGGCCCGACCGGACTCGACGTTCCATTACGTCACGGTTTGAACGAGATAGAACGAGATTAAACGTAATTTCGCCGTACAATGTCCTTGTTTGGACTACGGTACGGCCAAATCTCCTTCTATCTGGTTCGAACCGTGACGTAATTGAACGTCAAGTCCGGTCGGGCCCAATCACGAGAAATAGCCTGAGACCACTGGTTGCCGTAGGCATCGCTTTTGATTTCTTATCTGAGGCCGAAATACCAAGTGAATTTTTTTTCCAAAGGCATGCTATAAGTACATTGGCCGTAGGCGACAGATGCTACGGCCAATGTACATATAGCATGCTTTTGGAAAAAAAATTCAAATTGGCATTTCGGCCTCAGACAAGGAATCAAAAGTAATGCCTACGGCAACCGGTGGTCCCAGGCTTTTTGCCATGATTGGGCCCGACCGGACTCGACGTTCCATTACGTCACGGTTTGAACCAGATAGAACGAGATTCAACGTGATTTGGCCGTACAATGTCCTTGTTTGGACTGCGGTACGGTCAAATCTCGTTCTGTCTGGTTCGAACCGTGACGTAATGGAACGTCAAGTCCGGTCGGGCCTAATCACGGGAAATAGCCTGAGACCACTGGTTGCCGTAGGCTTCGCTTTTGATTTCTTATCTGAGGCCGAAATACCAATTTGAGGCCGTAGGTGACAGATGCTACGGCCAATCTACATATAGCATGCTTTTGGAAAAAAAAAAAAATTGGTATTTCGGCCTCAGACAAGAAATCAAAAGTAATGCCTACTGCAACCGGTGGTCCCAGGCTATTTGCCGTGATTGGGCCCGACCGGACTCGACGTTCCATTACGTCACGGTTCCAACGAGATAGAACGAGATTCAACGTGATTTGGCCGTACGATGGCCTTGTTTGGACTACGGTACGGCCAAATCTCGTTCTATCTGGTTCGAACCGTGACGTAATGGAACTTCAAGTCCGGTCGGGCCCAATCACGGGAAATAGCCTGAGACCACTGGTTGACGTAGGCATCGCTTTTGATTTCTTATCTGAGGCCGAAATACCAATTTGAATTTTTTTTCTAAAGGCATGCTATAAGTACATTGGCCGTAGGCGACAGATGCTACGGCCAATGTACATATAGCATGCTTTTGGAAAAAAATTAAAATTGGTATTTCGGCCTCAGACAAGAAATCAAAAGAAATGCCTACGGCAACCGGTGGTCCCAGGCTATTTGCCGTGATTGGGCCCGACCGGACTCGACTTTCCATTACGTCACGGTTTGAACGAGATATAACGAGATTCAACGTGATTTGGCCGTACAATGTCCTTGTTTGGACTGCGGTACGGCCAAATCTCGTTCTGTCTGGTTCGAACCGTGACGTAATGGAACGTCAAGTCCGGTCGGGCCCAATCACGAGAAAAAGCCTGAGACCACTGGTTGCCGTAGGCATCGCTTTTGATTTCTTATCTGAGGCCGAAATACCAATTTGAATTTTTTTTCCAAAGGCATGCTATAAGTACATTGACCGTAGGCGACAGATGCTACGGCCAATGTACATATAGCATGCTTTTGGAAAAAAAATCAAAATTGGTATTTCGGCCTCAGACAAGAAATCAAAATTAATGCCTACGGCAACCGGTGGTCCCAGGCTATTTGCCTTATTTGGGCCCGACCGGACTCGACGTTCCATTACGTCACGGTTCGAACGAGATAGAACGAGATTCAACGTGATTTGGCCGTACAATGTCCTTGTTTGGACTACGGTACGGCCAAATCTCGTTCTATCTGGTTCGAACCGTGACGTAATGGAACGTCAAGTCAAGTCGGGCCTAATCACGGGAAATAGCCTGAGACCACTGGTTGCCGTAGGCATGGCTTTTGATTTCTTATCTGAGGCCGAAATACCAATTTGAATTTTTTTCCAAAGGCATGCTATAAGTACATTGGCCGTAGGCCATAGATGCTACGGCCAATGTACATATGGCATGCTTTTGGAAAAAAATTAAAATTGGTATTTCGGCCTCAGACAAGAAATCAAAAGTAATGCCTACGGCAACCGGTGGTCCCAGGCTTTTTGCCGTGATTGGGCCCGACCGGACTCGACGTTCTATTACGTCACGGCTCGAACGAGATAGAACGAGATTCAACGTAATTTGGCCGTACAATGTCCTTGTTTAGACTACGGTACGGCCAAATCTCGTTCTATCTGGTTCGAACCGTGACGTAATGGAACGTCAAGTCCGGTCGGGCCTAATCACGGGAAATAGCCTGAGACCACTGGTTGCCGTAGGCATCGCTTTTGATTTCTTATCTGAGGCCGAAATACCAATTTGAGGCCGTAGGCGACAGATGCTACGGCCAATGTACATATAGCATGCTTTTGGAAAAAAAAAAAAAAATTGGTATTTCGGCCTCAGACAAGAAATCAAAAGTAATGCCTACGGCAACCGGTGGTCCCAGGCTATTTGCCGTGATTGGGCCCGACCGGACTCGACGTTCCATTACGTCACGGTTCGAACGAGATAGAACGAGATTCAACGTGATTTGGCCGTACGATGGCCTTGTTTGGACTACGGTACGGCCAAATCTCGTTCTATCTGGTTCGAACCGTGACGTAATTGAACGTCAAGTCCGGTCGGGCCCAATCACGGGAAATAGCCTGAGACCACCGGTTGCCGTAGGCATCGCTTTTGATTTCTTATCTGAGGCCGAAATACCAATTTGAATTTTTTTCCAAAGGCAGGCTATAAGTACATTGGCCGTAGGCGACAGATGCTACGGCCAATGTACATATAGCATGCTTTTGGAAAAAAACAATAAAATTGGTATTTTGGCCTCAGACAAGAAATCAAAATTAATGCCTACGGCAACCGGTGGTCCCAGGCTATTTGCCGTGATTGGGCCCGACCGGACTCGACGTTCCATTACGTCACGGTTCGAACGAGATAGAACGAGATTCAACGTGATTTGGCTGTACAATGTCCTTGTTTGGACTACGGTACGGCAAAATCTCGTTCTATCTGATTCGAACCGTGACGTAATGGAACGTCAAGTCCGGTCGGGCCCAATCATGGGAAATAGCCTGAGACCACTGGTTGCGTAGGCATCGCTTTTGATTTCTTATCTGAGGCCGAAATACCAATTTGAATTTTTTTTCCAAATGCATGCTATAAGTACATTGGCCGTAGGCGACAGATGCTACGGCCAATGTACATATAGCATGCTTTTGGAAAAAAAAATTAAAATTGGTATTTCGGCCTCAGACAAGAAGTCAAAAGTAATGGCTACGGCAACCGGTGGTCCCAGGCTATTTGCCGTGATTGGGCCCGACCGGACTCGACGTTCCATTACGTCACGGTTCGAACGAGATAGAACGAGATTCAACGTGATTTGGCCGTACAATGTCCTTGTTTGGACTGCGGTACGGCCAAATCTCGGTCTGTCTGGTTCGAACCGTGACGTAATGGAACGTCAAGTCCGGTCGGGCCCAATCATGGGAAATAGCCTGAGACCACTGGTTGCCGTAGGCATCGCTTTTGATTTCTTATCTGAGGCCGAAATACCAATTTGAATTTTTTTTCCAAAGGCATGCTATAAGTACATTGACCGTAGGCGACAGATGCTACGGCCAATGTACATATAGCATGCTTTTGGAAAAAAAATCAGAATTGGTATTTCGGCCTCAGACAAGAAATCAAAATTAATGCCTACGGCAACCGGTGGTCCCAGGCTATTTGCCGTGATTGGGCCCGACCGGACTCGACGTTCCATTACGTCACGGTTCGAACGAGATAGAAGGAGATTCAACGTGATTTGGCCGTACAATGTCCTTGTTTGGACTACGGTACGGCCAAATCTCGTTCTATCTGGTTCGAACCGTGACGTAATGGAACGTCAAGTCCGGTCGGGCCCAATCACGGGAAATAGCCTGAGACCACTGGTTGCCGTAGGCATCGCTTTTGATTTCTTATCTGAGGCCGAAATACCAATTTGAATTTTTTTTCCAAAGGCATGCTATAAGTACATTGGCCGTAGGCGACAGATGCTACGGCAAATGTACATATAGCATGCTTTTGGAAAAAAAATTAAAATTGGTATTTCGGCCTCAGACAAGAAATCAAAAGAAATGCCTACGGCAACCGGTGGTCCCAGGCTATTTGCCGTGATTGGGCCCGACCGGACTCGACGTTCCATTACGTCACGGTTCGAACGAGATAGAACGAGATTCAACGTAATTTGGCCGTACAATGTCCTTGTTTGGACTACGGTACGGCCAAATCTCGTTCTATCTGGTTCGAACCGTGACGTAATGGAACGTCAAGTCCGGTCGGGCCCAATCACGGGAAATAGCCAGAGACCACTGGTTGTCGTAGGCATCGCTTTTGATTTCTTATCTGAGGCCGAAATACCAATTTGAATTTTTTTCCAAAGGCATGCTATAAGTACATTGGCCGTAGGCGACAGATGCTACGGCCAATGTACATATAGCCTGCTTTTGGAAAAAAAAAATAAAATTGGTATTTTGGCCTCAGACAAGAAATCAAAATTAATGCCTACGGCAACCGGTGGTCCCAGGCTATTTGCCGTGATTGGGCCCGACCGGACTCGACGTTCCATTACGTCACGGTTCGAACGAGATAGAGCGAGATTCAACGTGATTTGGCTGTACAATGTCCTTGTCTGGACTACGGTACGGCCAAATCTCGTTCTATCTTGTTCGAACCGTGACGTAATGGAACGTCAAGTCCGGTCGGGCCCAATCACGGGAAATAGCCTGAGACCACTGGTTGCCGTAGGCATCGCTTTTGATTTCTTATCTGAAGCTGAAATACCAATTTGAATTTTTTTCCAAAGGCATGCTATAAGTACATTGGCCGTAGGCGACAGATGCTACGGCCAATGTACATATAGCATGCTTTTGGGAAAAAAAATCAAAATTGGTATTTCGGCCTCAGACAAGGAATCAAAAGTAATGCCTACGGCAACCGGTGGTCCCAGGCTATTTGCCGTGATTGGGCCCGACCGGACTCGACGTTCCAATACGTCACGGTTTGAACGAGATAGAACGAGATTCAACGTGATTTGGCTGTACAATGTCCTTGTCTGGACTACGGTACGGCCAAATCTCGTTCTATCTGGTTCGAACCGTGACGTAATGGAACGTCAAGTCCGGTCGGGCCCAATCACGGGAAATAGCCTGAGACCACTGGTTGCCGTAGGCATCGCTTTTGATTTCTTATCTGAGGCCGAAATACCAATTTGAATTTTTTTCCAAAGGCATGCTTTAAGTACATTGGCCGTAGGCGACAGATGCTACGGCCAATGTACATATAGCACGCTTTTGGAAAAAAAACTTAAAATTGGTATTTCGGCCTCAGACAAGGAATCAAAAGTAATGCCTACGGCAACCGGTGGTCCCAGGCTATTTGCCGTGATTGGGCCCGACCGGACTCGACGTTCCAATACGTCACGGTTCGAACGAGATAGAACGAGATTCAACGTAATTTGGCCGTTCAATGTCCTTGTTTGGACTACGGTACGGCCAAATCTCGTTCTATCTGGTTCGAACCGTGACGTAATGGAACGTCAAGTCCGGTCGGGCTTAATCACGGGAAATAGCCTGAGACCACTGGTTGCCGTAGGCATCGCTTTTGATTTCTTAACTGAGGCCGAAATACCAATTTGAATTTTTTTCCAAAGGCATGCTATAAGTACATTGGCCGTAGGCGACAGATGCTACGGCCAATGTACATATAGCATGCTTTTGGAAAAAAAATTAAAATTGGTATTTCGGCCTCAGACAAGGAATCAAAAGTAATGCCTACGGCAACCGGTGGTCCAAGGCTATTTGCCGTGATTAGGCCCGACCGGACTCGACGTTCCAATACGTCACGGTTCGAACGAGATAGAACGAGATTCAACGTAATTTGGCCGTACAATGTCCTTGTTTGGACTACGGTACGGCCAAATCTCGTTCTATCTGGTTCGAACCGTGACGTAATGGAACGTCAAGTCCGGTCGGGCCCAATCACGGGAAATAGCCAGTGACCACTGGTTGTCGTAGGCATCGCTTTTGATTTCTTATCTGAGGCCGAAATACCAATTTGAATTTTTTTCCAAAGGCATGCTATAAGTACATTGGCCGTAGGCGACAGATGCTACGGCCAATGTACATATAGCATGCTTTTGGAAAAAAAAATAAAATTGGTATTTTGGCCTCAGACAAGAAATCAAAATTAATGCCTACGGCAACCGGTGGTCCCAGGCTATTTGCCGTGATTGGGCCCGACCGGACTCGACGTTCCATTACGTCACGGTTCGAACCAGTTAGAACGAGATTCAACGTGATTTGGCTGTACAATGTCCTTGTCTGGACTACGGTACGGCCAAATCTCGTTCTATCTGGTTCGAACCGTGACGTAATGGAACGTCAAGTCCGGTCGGGTCCAATCACGGGAAATAGCCTGAGACCACTGGTTGCCGTAGGCATCGCTTTTGATTTCTTATCTGAGGCCGAAATACCAGTTTGAATTTTTTTCCAAAGGCATGCTATAAGTACATTGGCCGTAGGCGACAGATGCTACGGCCAATGTACATATAGCATGCTTTTGGAAAAACAATTAAAATTGGTATTTCGGCCTCAGACCAGAAATCAAAAGTAATGCCTACGGCAACCGGTGGTCCCAGGCTATTTGCCGTGATTGGGCCCGACCGGACTCGACGTTCCAATACGTCACGGTTCGAACGAGATAGAACGAGATTCAACGTAATTTGGCCGTACAATGTCCTTGTTTGGACTACGGTACGGCCAAATCTCGTTCTATCTGGTTCGAACCGTGACGTAATGGAACGTCAAGTCCGGTCGGGCCCAATCACGGGAAATAGCCAGAGACCACTTGTTGTCGTAGGCATCGCTTTTGATTTCTTATCTGAGGCCGAAATACCAATTTGAATTTTTTTCCAAAGGCATGCTATAAGTACATTGGCCGTAGGCGACAGATGCTACGGCCAATGTACATATAGCCTGCTTTTGGAAAAAAAAAAAATAAAATTGGTATTTTGGCCTCAGACAAGAAATCAAAATTAATGCCTACGGCAACCGGTGGTCCCAGGCTATTTGCCGTGATTGGGCCCGACCGGACTCGACGTTCCATTACGTCACGGTTCGAACGAGATAGAGCGAGATTCAACGTGATTTGGCTGTACAATGTCCTTGTCTGGACTACGGTACGGCCAAATCTCGTTCTATCTGGTTCGAACCGTGACGTAATGGAACGTCAAGTCCGGTCGGGCCCAATCACGGGAAATAGCCTGAGACCACTGGTTGCCGTAGGCATCGCTTTTGATTTCTTATCTGAAGCTGAAATACCAATTTGAATTTTTTTCCAAAGGCATGCTATAAGTACATTGGCCGTAGGCGACAGATGCTACGGCCAATGTACATATAGCATGCTTTTGGAAAAAAAAATCAAAATTGGGTTTTTCGGCCTCAGACAAGGAATCAAAAGTAATGCCTACGGCAACCGGTGGTCCCAGGCTATTTGCCGTGATTGGGCCCGACCGGACTCGACGTTCCATTACGTCACGGTTTGAACGAGACAGAACGAGATTAAACGTAATTTGGCCGTACAATGTCCTTGTTTGGACTACGGTACGGCCAAATCTCGTTCTATCTGGTTCGAACCGTGACTTAATGGAACGTCAAGTCCGGTCGGGCCCAATCACGGGAAATAGCCTAAGACCTCTGGTTGCCGTAGGCATCGCTTTTGATTTCTTATCTGAGGCCGAAATACCAATTTGAATTTTTTTTCCAAAGGCATGCTATAAGTACATTGGCCGTAGGCGACAGATGCTACGGCCAATGTACATATAGCATGCTTTTGGAAAAAAAATTCAAATTGGTATTTCGTCCTCAGACAAGGAATCAAAAGTAATGCCTACGGCAACCGGTGGTCCCAGGCTATTTGCCGTGATTGGGCCCGACCGGACTCGACGTTCCATTACGTCAGGGTTCGAACGAGATAGAACGAGATTCAACGTAATTTGGCCGTACAATGTCCTTGTTTGGACTACGGTACGGCCAAATCTCGTTCTATCTGGTTCGAACCGTGACGTAATGGAACGTCAAGTCCGGTCGGGCCCAATCACGAGAAATAGCCTGAGACCACCGGTTGCCGTAGGCATCGCCTTTAATTTCTTATCTGAGGCCGAAATACCAATTTGAATTTTTTTTCCAAAGGCATGCTATAAGTACATTGACCGTAGGCGACAGATGCTACGGCCAATGTACATAAAGCATGCTTTTGGAAAAAAAAAATTAAAATTGGTATTTCGGCCTCAGACAAGGAATCAAAAGTAATGTCTACGGCAACCGGTGGTCCCAGGCTATTTGCCGTGATTGGGCCCGACCGGACTCGACGTTCCAATACGTCACGGTTCGAACGAGATAGAACGAGATTCAACGTGATTTGGCCGTACAATGTCCTTGTTTGGACTACGGTACGGCCAAATCTCGTTCTATCTGGTTCGAACCGTGACGTAATGGAACGTCAATTCCGGTCGGGCCCAATCACGGGAAATAGCCTGAGACCACTGGTTGCCGTAGGCATCGCTTTTGATTTCTTATCTGAGGCCGAAATACCAATTTGAATTTTTTTTCCAAAGGCATGCTATAAGTACATTGGCCGTAGGCGACAGATGCTACGGCTAATGTACATATAGCATGCTTTTGGAAAAAAATTAAAATTGGTATTTCGGCCTCAGACAAGAAATCAAAAGAAATGCCTACGGCAACCGGTGGTCCCAGGCTATTTGCCGTGATTGGGCCCTACCGGACTCGACGTTCCATGACGTCACGGTTCGAACGAGATAGAACGAGATTCAACGTGATTTGGCCGTACAATGTTCTTGTTTGGACTACGGTACGGCCAAATCTCGTTCTATCTGGTTCGAACCGTGACGTAATGGAACGTCAAGTCCGGTCAGGCCTAATCACGGGAAATAGCCTGAGACCACTGGTTGCCGTATTCATCGCTTTTGATTTCTATCTGAGGCCGAAATAACAATTTGAGGCCGTAGGCGACAGATGCTACGGCCAATGTACAGATAGCATGCTTTTGGAAAAAAAATTAAAATTGGTATTTCGGCCTCAGACAAGAAATCAAAAGTAATGCCTACGGCAACCGGTGGGCCCAGGCTATTTGCCGTGATTGGGCCCGACCGGACTCGACGTTCCAATACGTCACGGTTCGAACGAGATAGAACGAGATTCAACGTAATTTGGCCGTACAATGTCCTTGTTTGAACTACGGTACGGCCGAATCTCGTTCTATCTGGTTCGAACCGTGACGTAATGGAACGTCAATTCCGGTCGGGCCCAATCACGGGAAATAGCCTTAGACCACTGGTTGCCGTAGGCATCGCTTTTGATTTCTTATCTGAGGCCGAAATACCAATTTGAATTTTTTTTCCAAAGGCATGCTATAAGTACATTGGCCGTAGGCGACAGATGCTACGGCCAATGTACATATAGCATGCTTTTGGAAAAAAATTAGAATTGGTATTTCGGCCTCAGACAAGAAATCAAAAGAAATGCCTACGGCAACCGGTGGTCCCAGGCTATTTGCCGTGATTGGGCCCGACCGGACTCGACGTTCCATTACGTCACGGTTCCAACGAGATAGAACGAGATTCAACGTGATTTGGCCGTACAATGTCCTTGTTTAGACTACGGTACGGCCAAATCTCGTTCTATCTGGTTCGAACCGTGACGTAAAGGAACGTCAAGTCCGGTCGGGCCCAATCACGGGAAATAGCCTGAGACCACTGGTTGCCGTAGGCATCGCTTTTGATTTCTTATCTGAGGCCGAAATACCAATTTGAATTTTTTTTCCAAAGGCATGCTATAAGTACATTGGCCGTAGGCGCCAGATGCTACGGCCAATGTACATATAGCATGCTTTTGGAAAAAAAATTAAAATTGGTATTTCGGCCTCAGACAAGGAATCAAAAGTAATGCCTACGGCAACCGGTGGTCCCAGGCTATTTGCCGTGATTGGGCCCGACCGGACTCGACGTTCCATTACGTCACGGTTCGAACGAGATAGAACGAGATTCAACGTAATTTGGCCGTACAATGTCCTTGTTTGGACTACGGTACGGCCAAATCTCGTTCTATCTGGTTCGAACCGTGACGTAATGGAACGTTAAGTCCGGTCGGGCCTAATCACGGGAAATAGCCTGAGACCACTGGTTGCCGTATTCATCGCTTTTGATTTCTATCTGAGGCCGAAATACCAATTTGAGGCCGTAGGCGACAGATGCTACGGCCAATGTACATATAGCATGCTTTTGGAAAAAAATTAAAATTGGTATTTCGGCCTCAGACAAGAAATCAAAAGAAATGCCTACGGCAACCGGTGGTCCCAGGCTATTTGCCGTGATTGGGCCCGACCGGACTCGACGTTCCATTACGTCACGGTTCGAACGAGATAGAACGAGATTCAACGTGATTTGGCCGTACAATGTCCTTGTTTGGACTACGGTACGGCCAAATCTCGTTCTATCTGGTTCGAACCGTGACGTAATGGAACGTCAAGTCCGGTCGGGCCCAATCACGGGAAATAGCCTGAGACCACTAGTTGTCGTAGGCATCGCTTTTGATTTCTTATCTGAGGCCGAAATACCAATTTGAATTTTTTTCCAAAGGCATGCTATAAGTACATTGGCCGTAGGCGACAGATGCTACGGCCAATGTACATATAGCATGCTTTTGGAAAAAAATTAGAATTGGTATTTCGGCCTCAGACAAGAAATCAAAATTAATGCCTACGGCAACCGGTGGTCCCAGGCTATTTGCCGTGATTGGGCCCGATTGGACTCGACGTTCCATTACGTCACGGTTCGAACCAGATAGAACGAGATTCAACGTGATTTGGCCGTACAATGTCCTTGTTTGGACTACGGTACGGCCAAATCTCGTTCTATCTGGTTCGAACCGTGACGTAATGGAACGTCAAGTCCGGTCGGGCCCAATCGAGGGAAATAGCCTGAGACCACTGGTTGTCGTAGGCATCGCTTTTGATTTTTTTATCTTAGGCCGAAATACCAATTTGAATTTTTTTCCAAAGGCATGCTATAAGTACATTGGCCGTAGGCGACAGATGCTACGGCCAATGTACATATAGCATGTTTTTGGAAAAAAAATTAAAATTGGTATTTCGGCCTCAGACAAGAAATCAAAAGTAATGGCTAGGGCAACCGGTGGTCCCAGGCTATTTGCCGTGATTGGGCCCGACCGGACTCGACGTTCCATTACGTCAGGGTTCGAACGAGATAGAACGAGATTCAACGTAATTTGGCCGTACAATGTCCTTGTTTGGACTACGGTACGGCCAAATCTCGTTCTATCTGGTTCGAACCGTGACGTAATGGAACGTCAAGTCCGGTCGGGCCCAATCACGAGAAATAGCCTGAGACCACCGGTTGCCGTAGGCATCGCCTTTGATTTCTTATCTGAGGCCGAAATACCAATTTGATTTTTTTTTCCAAAGGCATGCTATAAGTACATTGACCGTAGGCGACAGATGCTACGGCCAATGTACATATAGCATGCTTTTGGAAAAAAAAAATTAAAATTGGTATTTCGGCCTCAGACAAGGAATCAAAAGTAATGTCTACGGCAACCGGTGGTCCCAGGCTATTTGCCGTGATTGGGCCCGACCGGACTCGACGTTCCAATACGTCACGGTTCGAACGAGATAGAACGAGATTCAACGTGATTTGGCCGTACAATGTCCTTGTTTGGACTACGGTACGGCCAAATCTCGTTCTATCTGGTTCGAACCGTGACGTAATGGAACGTCAATTCCGGTCGGGCCCAATCACGGGAAATAGCCTGAGACCACTGGTTGCCGTAGGCATCGCTTTTGATTTCTTATCTGAGGCCGAAATACCAATTTGAATTTTTTTTCCAAAGGCATGCTATAAGTACATTGGCCGTAGGCGACAGATGCTACGGCTAATGTACATATAGCATGCTTTTGGAAAAAAATTAAAATTGGTATTTCGGCCTCAGACAAGAAATCAAAAGAAATGCCTACGGCAACCGGTGGTCCCAGGCTATTTGCCGTGATTGGGCCCTACCGGACTCGACGTTCCATGACGTCACGGTTCGAACGAGATAGAACGAGATTCAACGTGATTTGGCCGTACAATGTTCTTGTTTGGACTACGGTACGGCCAAATCTCGTTCTATCTGGTTCGAACCGTGACGTAATGGAACGTCAAGTCCGGTCAGGCCTAATTACGGGAAATAGCCTGAGACCACTGGTTGCCGTATTCATCGCTTTTGATTTCTATCTGAGGCCGAAATAACAATTTGAGGCCGTAGGCGACAGATGCTACGGCCAATGTACAGATAGCATGCTTTTGGAAAAAAAATTAAAATTGGTATTTCGGCCTCAGACAAGAAATCAAAAGTAATGCCTACGGCAACCGGTGGGCCCAGGCTATTTGCCGTGATTGGGCCCGACCGGACTCGACGTTCCAATACGTCACGGTTCGAACGAGATAGAACGAGATTCAACGTAATTTGGCCGTACAATGTCCTTGTTTGAACTACGGTACGGCCGAATCTCGTTCTATCTGGTTCGAACCGTGACGTAATGGAACGTCAATTCCGGTCGGGCCCAATCACGGGAAATAGCCTTAGACCACTGGTTGCCGTAGGCATCGCTTTTGATTTCTTATCTGAGGCCGAAATACCAATTTGAATTTTTTTTCCAAAGGCATGCTATAAGTACATTGGCCGTAGGCGACAGATGCTACGGCCAATGTACATATAGCATGCTTTTGGAAAAAAATTAGAATTGGTATTTCGGCCTCAGACAAGAAATCAAAAGAAATGCCTACGGCAACCGGTGGTCCCAGGCTATTTGCCGTGATTGGGCCCGACCGGACTCGACGTTCCATTACGTCACGGTTCCAACGAGATAGAACGAGATTCAACGTGATTTGGCCGTACAATGTCCTTGTTTAGACTACGGTACGGCCAAATCTCGTTCTATCTGGTTCGAACCGTGACGTAAAGTAACGTCAAGTCCGGTCGGGCCCAATCACGGGAAATAGCCTGAGACCACTGGTTGCCGTAGGCATCGCTTTTGATTTCTTATCTGAGGCCGAAATACCAATTTGAATTTTTTTTCCAAAGGCATGCTATAAGTACATTGGCCGTAGGCGCCAGATGCTACGGCCAATGTACATATAGCATGCTTTTGGAAAAAAAATTAAAATTGGTATTTCGGCCTCAGACAAGGAATCAAAAGTAATGCCTACGGCAACCGGTGGTCCCAGGCTATTTGCCGTGATTGGGCCCGACCGGACTCGACGTTCCATTACGTCACGGTTCGAACGAGATAGAACGAGATTCAACGTAATTTGGCCGTACAATGTCCTTGTTTGGACTACGGTACGGCCAAATCTCGTTCTATCTGGTTCGAACCGTGACGTAATGGAACGTTAAGTCCGGTCGGGCCTAATCACGGGAAATAGCCTGAGACCACTGGTTGCCGTATTCATCGCTTTTGATTTCTATCTGAGGCCGAAATACCAATTTGAGGCCGTAGGCGACAGATGCTACGGCCAATGTACATATAGCATGCTTTTGGAAAAAAATTAAAATTGGTATTTCGGCCTCAGACAAGAAATCAAAAGAAATGCCTACGGCAACCGGTGGTCCCAGGCTATTTGCCGTGATTGGGCCCGACCGGACTCGACGTTCCATTACGTCACGGTTCGAACGAGATAGAACGAGATTCAACGTGATTTGGCCGTACAATGTCCTTGTTTGGACTACGGTACGGCCAAATCTCGTTCTATCTGGTTCGAACCGTGACGTAATGGAACGTCAAGTCCGGTCGGGCCCAATCACGGGAAATAGCCTGAGACCACTGGTTGCCGTAGGCATCGCTTTTGATTTCTTATCTGAGGCCGAAATACCAATTGAATTTTTTTCCAAAGGCATGCTATAAGTACATTGGCCGTAGGCGACAGATGCTACGGCCAATGTACATATAGCATGCTTTTGGAAAAAAAAATTAAAATTGGTATTTCGGCCTCAGACAAGGAATCAAAAGTAATGCCTACGGCAACCGGTGGTCCCAGGCTATTTGCCGTGATTGGGCCCGACCGGACTAGACGTTCCAATACGTCACGGTTCGAACGAGATAGAACGAGATTCAAAGTAATTTGGCCGTACAATGTCCTTGTTTGGACTACGGTACGGCCAAATCTCGTTCTATCTGGTTCGAACCGTGACGTAATGGAACGTCAAGTCCGGTCGGGCCCAATCACGGGAAATAGCCAGAGACCACTGGTTGTCGTAGGCATCGCTTTTGATTTCTTATCTGAGGCCGAAATACCAATTTGAATTTTTTTCCAAAGGCATGCTATAAGTACATTGGCCGTAGGCGACAGATGCTACGGCCAATGTACATATAGCATGCTTTTGGAAAAAAACAATAAAATTGGTATTTTGGCCTCAGACAAGAAATCAAAATTAATGCCTACGGCAACCGGTGGTCCCAGGCTATTTGCCGTGATTGGGCCCGACCGGACTCGACGTTCCATTACGTCACGGTTCGAACGAGATAGAACGAGATTCAACGTGATTTGGCTGTACAATGTCCTTGTTTGGACTACGGTACGGCAAAATCTCGTTCTATCTGATTCGAACCGTGACGTAATGGAACGTCAAGTCCGGTCGGGCCCAATCACGGGAAATAGCCTGAGACCACTGGTTGCGTAGGCATCGCTTTTGATTTCTTATCTGAGGCCGAAATACCAATTTGAATTTTTTTTCCAAAGGCATGCTATAAGTACATTGGCCGTAGGCGACAGATGCTACGGCCAATGTACATATAGCATGCTTTTGGAAAAAAAAATTAAAATTGGTATTTCGGCCTCAGACAAGAAGTCAAAAGTAATGGCTACGGCAACCGGTGGTCCCAGGCTATTTGCCGTGATTGGGCCCGACCGGACTCGACGTTCCATTACGTCACGGTTCGAACGAGATAGAACGAGATTCAACGTGATTTGGCCGTACAATGTCCTTGTTTGGACTGCGGTACGGCCAAATCTCGGTCTGTCTGGTTCGAACCGTGACGTAATGGAACGTCAAGTCCGGTCGGGCCCAATCACGGGAAATAGCCTGAGACCACTGGTTGCGTAGGCATCGCTTTTGATTTCTTATCTGAGGCCGAAATACCAATTTGAATTTTTTTTCCAAAGGCATGCTATAAGTACATTGGCCGTAGGCGACAGATGCTACGGCCAATGTACATATAGCATGCTTTTGGAAAAAAAAATTAAAATTGGTATTTCGGCCTCAGACAAGAAGTCAAAAGTAATGGCTACGGCAACCGGTGGTCCCAGGCTATTTGCCGTGATTGGGCCCGACCGGACTCGACGTTCCATTACGTCACGGTTCGAACGAGATAGAACGAGATTCAACGTGATTTGGCCGTACAATGTCCTTGTTTGGACTGCGGTACGGCCAAATCTCGGTCTGTCTGGTTCGAACCGTGACGTAATGGAACGTCAAGTCCGGTCGGGCCCAATCACGGGAAATAGCCTGAGACCACTGGTTGCCGTAGGCATCGCTTTTGATTTCTTATCTGAGGCCGAAATACCAATTTGAATTTTTTTTCCAAAGGCATGCTATAAGTACATTGACCGTAGGCGACAGATGCTACGGCCAATGTACATATAGCATGCTTTTGGAAAAAAAATCAGAATTGGTATTTCGGCCTCAGACAAGAAATCAAAAGAAATGCCTACGGCAACCGGTGGTCCCAGGCTATTTGCCGTGATTGGGCCCGACCGGACTCGACGTTCCATTACGTCACGGTTCGAACGAGATAGAACGAGATTCAACGTGATTTGGCCGTACAATGTCCTTGTTTGGACTACGGTACGGCCAAATCTCGTTCTATCTGGTTCGAACCGTGACGTAATGGAACGTCAAGTCCGGTCGGGCCCAATCACGGGAAATAGCCTGAGACCACTGGTTGCCGTAGGCATCGCTTTTGATTTCTTATCTGAGGCCGAAATACCAATTTGAATTTTTTTTCCAAAGGCATGCTATAAGTACATTGGCCGTAGGCGACAGATGCTACGGCAAATGTACATATAGCATGCTTTTGGAAAAAAAATTAAAATTGGTATTTCGGCCTCAGACAAGAAATCAAAAGAAATTCCTACGGCAACCGGTGGTCCGAGGCTATTTGCCGTGATTGGGCCCGACCGGACTCGACGTTCCATTACGTCACGGTTCGAACGAGATAGAACGAGATTCAACGTGATTTGGCTGTACAATGTCCTTGTCTGGACTACGGTACGGCCAAATCTCGTTCTATCTGGTTCGAACCGTGACGTAATGGAACGTCAAGTCCGGTCGGGCCTAATCACGGGAAATAGCCTGAGACCACTGGTTGCCGTAGGCATCGCTTTTGATTTCTTATCTGAGGCCGAAATACCAATTTGAATTTTTTTCCAAAGGCATGCTATAAGTACATTGGCCGTAGGCGACAGATGCTACGGCCAATGTACATATAGCATGCTTTTGGAAAAACAATTAAAATTGGTATTTCGGCCTCAGACCAGAAATCAAAAGTAATGCCTACGGCAACCGGTGGTCCCAGGCTATTTGCCGTGATTGGGACCGACCGGACTCGACGTTCCAATACGTCACGGTTCGAACGAGATAGAACGAGATTCAACGTAATTTGGCCGTACAATGTCCTTGTTTGGACTACGGTACGGCCAAATCTCGTTCTATCTGGTTCGAACCGTGACGTAATGGAACGTCAAGTCCGGTCGGGCCCAATCACGGGAAATAGCCAGAGACCACTGGTTGTCGTAGGCATCGCTTTTGATTTCTTATCTGAGGCCGAAATACCAATTTGAATTTTTTTCCAAAGGCATGCTATAAGTACATTGGCCGTAGGCGACAGATGCTACGGCCAATGTACATATAGCCTGCTTTTGGAAAAAAAAAATAAAATTGGTATTTTGGCCTCAGACAAGAAATCAAAATTAATGCCTACGGCAACCGGTGGTCCCAGGCTATTTGCCGTGATTGGGCCCGACCGGACTCGACGTTCCATTACGTCACGGTTCGAACGAGATAGAGCGAGATTCAACGTGATTTGGCTGTACAATGTCCTTGTCTGGACTACGGTACGGCCAAATCTCGTTCTATCTGGTTCGAACCGTGACGTAATGGAACGTCAAGTCCGGTCGGGCCCAATCACGGGAAATAGCCTGAGACCACTGGTTGCCGTAGGCATCGCTTTTGATTTCTTATCTGAAGCTGAAATACCAATTTGAATTTTTTTCCAAAGGCATGCTATAAGTACATTGGCCGTAGGCGACAGATGCTACGGCCAATGTACATATAGCATGCTTTTGGAAAAAAAAATCAAAATTGGTTTTTCGGCCTCAGACAAGGAATCAAAAGTAATGCCTACGGCAACCGGTGGTCCCAGGCTATTTGCCGTGATTGGGCCCGACCGGACTCGACGTTCCAATACGTCACGGTTTGAACGAGATAGAACGAGATTCAACGTGATTTGGCTGTACAATGTCCTTGTCTGGACTACGGTACGGCCAAATCTCGTTCTATCTGGTTCGAACCGTGACGTAATGGAACGTCAAGTCCGGTCGGGCCCAATCACGGGAAATAGCCTGAGACCACTGGTTGCCGTAGGCATCGCTTTTGATTTCTTATCTGAGGCCGAAATACCAATTTGAATTTTTTTCCAAAGGCATGCTTTAAGTACATTGGCCGTAGGCGACAGATGCTACGGCCAATGTACATATAGCACGCTTTTGGAAAAAAAACTTAAAATTGGTATTTCGGCCTCAGACAAGGAATCAAAAGTAATGCCTACGGCAACCGGTGGTCCCAGGCTATTTGCCGTGATTGGGCCCGACCGGACTCGACGTTCCAATACGTCACGGTTCGAACGAGATAGAACGAGATTCAACGTACTTTGGCCGTTCAATGTCCTTGTTTGGACTACGGTACGGCCAAATCTCGTTCTATCTGGTTCGAACCGTGACGTAATGGAACGTCAAGTCCGGTCGGGCTTAATCACGGGAAATAGCCTGAGACCACTGGTTGCCGTAGGCATCGCTTTTGATTTCTTAACTGAGGCCGAAATACCAATTTGAATTTTTTTCCAAAGGCATGCTATAAGTACATTGGCCGTAGGCGACAGATGCTACGGCCAATGTACATATAGCATGCTTTTGGAAAAAAAATTAAAATTGGTATTTCGGCCTCAGACAAGGAATCAAAAGTAATGCCTACGGCAACCGGTGGTCCAAGGCTATTTGCCGTGATTAGGCCCGACCGGACTCGACGTTCCAATACGTCACGGTTCGAACGAGATAGAACGAGATTCAACGTAATTTGGCCGTACAATGTCCTTGTTTGGACTACGGTACGGCCAAATCTCGTTCTATCTGGTTCGAACCGTGACGTAATGGAACGTCAAGTCCGGTCGGGCCCAATCACGGGAAATAGCCAGTGACCACTGGTTGTCGTAGGCATCGCTTTTGATTTCTTATCTGAGGCCGAAATACCAATTTGAATTTTTTTCCAAAGGCATGCTATAAGTACATTGGCCGTAGGCGACAGATGCTACGGCCAATGTACATATAGCATGCTTTTGGAAAAAAAATTAAAATTGGTATTTTGGCCTCAGACAAGAAATCAAAATTAATACCTACGGCAACCGGTGGTCCCAGGCTATTTGCCGTGATTGGGCCCGACCGGACTCGACGTTCCATTACGTCACGGTTCGAACCAGATAGAACGAGATTCAACGTGATTTGGCCGTACAATGTCCTTGTTTGGACTGCGGTACGGCCAAATCTCGGTCTGTCTGGTTCGAACCGTGACGTAATGGAACGTCAAGTCCGGTCGGGCCCAATCACGGGAAATAGCCTGAGACCACTGGTTGCGTAGGCATCGCTTTTGATTTCTTATCTGAGGCCGAAATACCAATTTGAATTTTTTTTCCAAAGGCATGCTATAAGTACATTGGCCGTAGGCGACAGATGCTACGGCCAATGTACATATAGCATGCTTTTGGAAAAAAAAATTAAAATTGGTATTTCGGCCTCAGACAAGAAGTCAAAAGTAATGGCTACGGCAACCGGTGGTCCCAGGCTATTTGCCGTGATTGGGCCCGACCGGACTCGACGTTCCATTACGTCACGGTTCGAACGAGATAGAACGAGATTCAACGTGATTTGGCCGTACAATGTCCTTGTTTGGACTGCGGTACGGCCAAATCTCGGTCTGTCTGGTTCGAACCGTGACGTAATGGAACGTCAAGTCCGGTCGGGCCCAATCACGGGAAATAGCCTGAGACCACTGGTTGCCGTAGGCATCGCTTTTGATTTCTTATCTGAGGCCGAAATACCAATTTGAATTTTTTTTCCAAAGGCATGCTATAAGTACATTGACCGTAGGCGACAGATGCTACGGCCAATGTACATATAGCATGCTTTTGGAAAAAAAATCAGAATTGGTATTTAGGCCTCAGACAAGAAATCAAAAGAAATGCCTACGGCAACCGGTGGTCCCAGGCTATTTGCCGTGATTGGGCCCGACCGGACTCGACGTTCCATTACGTCACGGTTCGAACGAGATAGAACGAGATTCAACGTGATTTGGCCGTACAATGTCCTTGTTTGGACTACGGTACGGCCAAATCTCGTTCTATCTGGTTCGAACCGTGACGTAATGGAACGTCAAGTCCGGTCGGGCCCAATCACGGGAAATAGCCTGAGACCACTGGTTGCCGTAGGCATCGCTTTTGATTTCTTATCTGAGGCCGAAATACCAATTTGAATTTTTTTTCCAAAGGCATGCTATAAGTACATTGGCCGTAGGCGACAGATGCTACGGCAAATGTACATATAGCATGCTTTTGGAAAAAAAATTAAAATTGGTATTTCGGCCTCAGACAAGAAATCAAAAGAAATGCCTACGGCAACCGGTGGTCCCAGGCTATTTGCCGTGATTGGGCCCGACCGGACTCGACGTTCCATTACGTCACGGTTCGAACGAGATAGAACGAGATTCAACGTGATTTGGCTGTACAATGTCCTTGTCTGGACTACGGTACGGCCAAATCTCGTTCTATCTGGTTCGAACCGTGACGTAATGGAACGTCAAGTCCGGTCGGGCCTAATCACGGGAAATAGCCTGAGACCACTGGTTGCCGTAGGCATCGCTTTTGATTTCTTATCTGAGGCCGAAATACCAATTTGAATTTTTTTCCAAAGGCATGCTATAAGTACATTGGCCGTAGGCGACAGATGCTACGGCCAATGTACATATAGCATGCTTTTGGAAAAACAATTAAAATTGGTATTTCGGCCTCAGACCAGAAATCAAAAGTAATGCCTACGGCAACCGGTGGTCCCAGGCTATTTGCCGTGATTGGGACCGACCGGACTCGACGTTCCAATACGTCACGGTTCGAACGAGATAGAACGAGATTCAACGTAATTTGGCCGTACAATGTCCTTGTTTGGACTACGGTACGGCCAAATCTCGTTCTATCTGGTTCGAACCGTGACGTAATGGAACGTCAAGTCCGGTCGGGCCCAATCACGGGAAATAGCCAGAGACCACTGGTTGTCGTAGGCATCGCTTTTGATTTCTTATCTGAGGCCGAAATACCAATTTGAATTTTTTTCCAAAGGCATGCTATAAGTACATTGGCCGTAGGCGACAGATGCTACGGCCAATGTACATATAGCCTGCTTTTGGAAAAAAAAAATAAAATTGGTATTTTGGCCTCAGACAAGAAATCAAAATTAATGCCTACGGCAACCGGTGGTCCCAGGCTATTTGCCGTGATTGGGCCCGACCGGACTCGACGTTCCATTACGTCACGGTTCGAACGAGATAGAGCGAGATTCAACGTGATTTGGCTGTACAATGTCCTTGTCTGGACTACGGTACGGCCAAATCTCGTTCTATCTGGTTCGAACCGTGACGTAATGGAACGTCAAGTCCGGTCGGGCCCAATCACGGGAAATAGCCTGAGACCACTGGTTGCCGTAGGCATCGCTTTTGATTTCTTATCTGAAGCTGAAATACCAATTTGAATTTTTTTCCAAAGGCATGCTATAAGTACATTGGCCGTAGGCGACAGATGCTACGGCCAATGTACATATAGCATGCTTTTGGAAAAAAAAATCAAAATTGGTATTTCGGCCTCAGACAAGAAATCAAAATTAATGCCTACGGCAACCGGTGGTCCCAGGCTATTTGCCGTGATTGGGCCCGACCGGACTCGACGTTCCAATACGTCACGGTTTGAACGAGATAGAACGAGATTCAACGTGATTTGGCTGTACAATGTCCTTGTCTGGACTACGGTACGGCCAAATCTCGTTCTATCTGGTTCGAACCGTGACGTAATGGAACGTCAAGTCCGGTCGGGCCCAATCACGGGAAATAGCCTGAGACCACTGGTTGCCGTAGGCATCGCTTTTGATTTCTTATCTGAGGCCGAAATACCAATTTGAATTTTTTTCCAAAGGCATGCTTTAAGTACATTGGCCGTAGGCGACAGATGCTACGGCCAATGTACATATAGCACGCTTTTGGAAAAAAAACTTAAAATTGGTATTTCGGCCTCAGACAAGGAATCAAAAGTAATGCCTACGGCAACCGGTGGTCCCAGGCTATTTGCCGTGATTGGGCCCGACCGGACTCGACGTTCCAATACGTCACGGTTCGAACGAGATAGAACGAGATTCAACGTACTTTGGCCGTTCAATGTCCTTGTTTGGACTACGGTACGGCCAAATCTCGTTCTATCTGGTTCGAACCGTGACGTAATGGAACGTCAAGTCCGGTCGGGCTTAATCACGGGAAATAGCCTGAGACCACTGGTTGCCGTAGGCATCGCTTTTGATTTCTTAACTGAGGCCGAAATACCAATTTGAATTTTTTTCCAAAGGCATGCTATAAGTACATTGGCCGTAGGCGACAGATGCTACGGCCAATGTACATATAGCATGCTTTTGGAAAAAAAATTCAAATTGGTATTTCGGCCTCAGACAAGGAATCAAAAGTAATGCCTACGGCAACCGGTGGTCCAAGGCTATTTGCCGTGATTAGGCCCGACCGGACTCGACGTTCCAATACGTCACGGTTCGAACGAGATAGAACGAGATTCAACGTAATTTGGCCGTACAATGTCCTTGTTTGGACTACGGTACGGCCAAATCTCGTTCTATCTGGTTCGAACCGTGACGTAATGGAACGTCAAGTCCGGTCGGGCCCAATCACGGGAAATAGCCAGTGACCACTGGTTGTCGTAGGCATCGCTTTTGATTTCTTATCTGAGGCCGAAATACCAATTTGAATTTTTTTCCAAAGGCATGCTATAAGTACATTGGCCGTAGGCGACAGATGCTACGGCCAATGTACATATAGCATGCTTTTGGAAAAAAAATTAAAATTGGTATTTTGGCCTCAGACAAGAAATCAAAATTAATGCCTACGGCAACCGGTGGTCCCAGGCTATTTGCCGTGATTGGGCCCGACCGGACTCGACGTTCCATTACGTCACGGTTCGAACCAGATAGAACGAGATTCAACGTGATTTGGCTGTACAATGTCCTTGTCTGGACTACGGTACGGCCAAATCTCGTTCTATCTGGTTCGAACCGTGACGTAATGGAACGTCAAGTCCGGTCGGGTCCAATCACGGGAAATAGCCTGAGACCACTGGTTGCCGTAGGCATCGCTTTTGATTTCTTATCTGAGGCCGAAATACCAGTTTGAATTTTTTTCCAAAGGCATGCTATAAGTACATTGGCCGTAGGCGACAGATGCTACGGCCAATGTACATATAGCATGCTTTTGGAAAAACAATTAAAATTGGTATTTCGGCCTCAGACCAGAAATCAAAAGTAATGCCTACGGCAACCGGTGGTCCCAGGCTATTTGCCGTGATTGGGCCCGACCGGACTCGACGTTCCAATACGTCACGGTTCGAACGAGATAGAACGAGATTCAACGTAATTTGGCCGTACAATGTCCTTGTTTGGACTACGGTACGGCCAAATCTCGTTCTATCTGGTTCGAACCGTGACGTAATGGAACGTCAAGTCCGGTCGGGCCCAATCACGGGAAATAGCCAGAGACCACTGGTTGTCGTAGGCATCGCTTTTGATTTCTTATCTGAGGCCGAAATACCAATTTGAATTTTTTTCCAAAGGCATGCTATAAGTACATTGGCCGTAGGCGACAGATGCTACGGCCAATGTACATATAGCCTGCTTTTGGAAAAAAATAAAATAAAATTGGTATTTTGGCCTCAGACAAGAAATCAAAATTAATGCCTACGGCAACCGGTGGTCCCAGGCTATTTGCCGTGATTGGGCCCGACCGGACTCGACGTTCCATTACGTCACGGTTCGAACGAGATAGAGCGAGATTCAACGTGATTTGGCTGTACAATGTCCTTGTCTGGACTACGGTACGGCCAAATCTCGTTCTATCTGGTTCGAACCGTGACGTAATGGAACGTCAAGTCCGGTCGGGCCCAATCACGGGAAATAGCCTGAGACCACTGGTTGCCGTAGGCATCGCTTTTGATTTCTTATCTGAAGCTGAAATACCAATTTGAATTTTTTTCCAAAGGCATGCTATAAGTACATTGGCCGTAGGCGACAGATGCTACGGCCAATGTACATATAGCATGCTTTTGGAAAAAAACAATAAAATTGGTATTTTGGCCTCAGACAAGAAATCAAAATTAATGCCTACGGCAACCGGTGGTCCCAGGCTATTTGCCGTGATTGGGCCCGACCGGACTCGACGTTCCATTACGTCACGGTTCGAACGAGATAGAACGAGATTCAACGTAATTTGGCCGTACAATGTCCTTGTCTGGACTACGGTACGGCCAAATCTCGTTCTATCTGGTTCGAACCGTGACGTAATGGAACGTCAAGTCCGGGTGGGCCCAATCACGGGAAATAGCCTGAGACCACTGGTTGCCGTAGGCATCGCTTTTGATTTCTTATCTGAGGCCGAAATACCAATTTGAATTTTTTTCCAAAGGCATGCTATAAGTACATTGGCCGTAGGCGACAGATGCTACGGCCAATGTACATATAGCATGCTTTTGGAAAAAAAATTCAAATTGGTATTTCGGCCTCAGACAAGGAATCAAAAGTAATGCCTACGGCAACCGGTGGTCCCAGGCTATTTGCCATGATTGGGCCCGACCGGACTCGACGTTCCAATACGTCACGGTTCGAACGAGATAGAACGAGATTCAACGTAATTTGGCCGTACAATGTCCTTGTTTGGACTACGGTACGGCCAAATCTCGTTCTATCTGGTTCGAACCGTGACGTAATGGAACGTCAAGTCCGGTCGGGCCCAATCACGGGAAATAGCCTGAGACCACTGGTTGCCGTAGGCATCGCTTTTGATTTCTTATCTGAGGCCGAAATACCAATTGAATTTTTTTCCAAAGGCATGCTATAAGTACATTGGCCGTAGGCGACAGATGCTACGGCCAATGTACATATAGCATGCTTTTGGAAAAAAAAAATCAAAATTGGTATTTTGGCCTCAGACAAGAAATCAAAATTAATGCCTACGGCAACCGGTGGTCCCAGGCTATTTGCCGTGATTGGGCCCGACCGGACTCGACGTTCCATTACGTCACGGTTCGAACGAGATAGAACGAGATTCAACGTGATTTGGCTGTACAATGTCCTTGTCTGGACTACGGTACGGCCAAATCTCGTTCTATCTGGTTCGAACCGTGACGTAATGGAACGTCAAGTCCGGTCGGGCCCAATCACGGGAAATAGCCTGAGACCACTGGTCGCCGTAGGCATCGCTTTTGATTTCTTATCTGAGGCCGAAATACCAATTTGAATTTTTTTCCAAAGGCATGCTATAAGTACATTGGCCGTAGGCGACAGATGCTACGGCCAATGTACATATAGAATGTTTTTGGAAAAAAAATTAAAATTGGTATTTCGGCCTCAGACAAGAAATCAAAATTAATGCCTACGGCAACCGGTGGTCCCAGGCTATTTGCCGTGATTGGGCCCGACCGGACTCGACGTTCCATTACGTCACGGTTTGAACGAGACAGAACGAGATTAAACGTAATTTGGCCGTACAATGTCCTTGTTTGGACTACGGTACGGCCAAATCTCGTTCTATCTGGTTCGAACCGTGACTTAATGGAACGTCAAGTCCGGTCGGGCCCAATCACGGGAAATAGCCTAAGACCTCTGGTTGCCGTAGGCATCGCTTTTGATTTCTTATCTGAGGCCGAAATACCAATTTGAATTTTTTTTCCAAAGGCATGCTATAAGTACATTGGCCGTAGGCGACAGATGCTACGGCCAATGTACATATAGCATGCTTTTGGAAAAAAAATTCAAATTGGTATTTCGTCCTCAGACAAGGAATCAAAAGTAATGCCTACGGCAACCGGTGGTCCCAGGCTATTTGCCGTGATTGGGCCCGACCGGACTCGACGTTCCATTACGTCAGGGTTCGAACGAGATAGAACGAGATTCAACGTAATTTGGCCGTACAATGTCCTTGTTTGGACTACGGTACGGCCAAATCTCGTTCTATCTGGTTCGAACCGTGACGTAATGGAACGTCAAGTCCGGTCGGGCCCAATCACGAGAAATAGCCTGAGACCACCGGTTGCCGTAGGCATCGCCTTTGATTTCTTATCTGAGGCCGAAATACCAATTTGAATTTTTTTTCCAAAGGCATGCTATAAGTACATTGACCGTAGGCGACAGATGCTACGGCCAATGTACATATAGCATGCTTTTGGAAAAAAAAATTAAAATTGGTATTTCGGCCTCAGACAAGGAATCAAAAGTAATGTCTACGGCAACCGGTGGTCCCAGGCTATTTGCCGTGATTGGGCCCGACCGGACTCGACGTTCCAATACGTCACGGTTCGAACGAGATAGAACGAGATTCAACGTGATTTGGCCGTACAATGTCCTTGTTTGGACTACGGTACGGCCAAATCTCGTTCTATCTGGTTCGAACCGTGACGTAATGGAACGTCAATTCCGGTCGGGCCCAATCACGGGAAATAGCCTGAGACCACTGGTTGCCGTAGGCATCGCTTTTGATTTCTTATCTGAGGCCGAAATACCAATTTGAATTTTTTTTCCAAAGGCATGCTATAAGTACATTGGCCGTAGGCGACAGATGCTACGGCTAATGTACATATAGCATGCTTTTGGAAAAAAATTAAAATTGGTATTTCGGCCTCAGACAAGAAATCAAAAGAAATGCCTACGGCAACCGGTGGTCCCAGGCTATTTGCCGTGATTGGGCCCTACCGGACTCGACGTTCCATGACGTCACGGTTCGAACGAGATAGAACGAGATTCAACGTGATTTGGCCGTACAATGTTCTTGTTTGGACTACGGTACGGCCAAATCTCGTTCTATCTGGTTCGAACCGTGACGTAATGGAACGTCAAGTCCGGTCGGGCCTAATTACGGGAAATAGCCTGAGACCACTGGTTGCCGTATTCATCGCTTTTGATTTCTATCTGAGGCCGAAATAACAATTTGAGGCCGTAGGCGACAGATGCTACGGCCAATGTACAGATAGCATGCTTTTGGAAAAAAAATTAAAATTGGTATTTCGGCCTCAGACAAGAAATCAAAAGTAATGCCTACGGCAACCGGTGGGCCCAGGCTATTTGCCGTGATTGGGCCCGACCGGACTCGACGTTCCAATACGTCACGGTTCGAACGAGATAGAACGAGATTCAACGTAATTTGGCCGTACAATGTCCTTGTTTGAACTACGGTACGGCCGAATCTCGTTCTATCTGGTTCGAACCGTGACGTAATGGAACGTCAATTCCGGTCGGGCCCAATCACGGGAAATAGCCTTAGACCACTGGTTGCCGTAGGCATCGCTTTTGATTTCTTATCTGAGGCCGAAATACCAATTTGAATTTTTTTTCCAAAGGCATGCTATAAGTACATTGGCCGTAGGCGACAGATGCTACGGCCAATGTACATATAGCATGCTTTTGGAAAAAAATTAGAATTGGTATTTCGGCCTCAGACAAGAAATCAAAAGAAATGCCTACGGCAACCGGTGGTCCCAGGCTATTTGCCGTGATTGGGCCCGACCGGACTCGACGTTCCATTACGTCACGGTTCCAACGAGATAGAACGAGATTCAACGTGATTTGGCCGTACAATGTCCTTGTTTAGACTACGGTACGGCCAAATCTCGTTCTATCTGGTTCGAACCGTGACGTAAAGGAACGTCAAGTCCGGTCGGGCCCAATCACGGGAAATAGCCTGAGACCACTGGTTGCCGTAGGCATCGCTTTTGATTTCTTATCTGAGGCCGAAATACCAATTTGAATTTTTTTTCCAAAGGCATGCTATAAGTACATTGGCCGTAGGCGCCAGATGCTACGGCCAATGTACATATAGCATGCTTTTGGAAAAAAATTAGAATTGGTATTTCGGCCTCAGACAAGAAATAAAAAGAAATGCCTACGGCAACCGGTGGTCCCAGGCTATTTGCCGTGATTGGGCCCGACCGGACTCGACGTTCCATTACGTCACGGTTCCAACGAGATAGAACGAGATTCAACGTGATTTGGCCGTACAATGTCCTTGTTTAGACTACGGAACGGCCAAATCTCGTTCTATCTGGTTCGAACCGTGACGTAAAGGAACGTCAAGTCCGGTCGGGCCCAATCACGGGAAATAGCCTGAGACCACTGGTTGCCGTAGGCATCGCTTTTGATTTCTTATCTGAGGCCGAAATACCAATTTGAATTTTTTTTCCAAAGGCATGCTATAAGTACATTGGCCGTAGGCGCCAGATGCTACGGCCAATGTACATATAGCATGCTTTTGGAAAAAAAATTAAAATTGGTATTTCGGCCTCAGACAAGGAATCAAAATTAATGCCTACGGCAACCGGTGGTCCCAGGCTATTTGCCGTGATTGGGCCCGACCGGACTCGACGTTCCATTACGTCACGGTTCGAACGAGATAGAACGAGATTCAACGTAATTTGGCCGTACAATGTCCTTGTTTGGACTACGGTACGGCCAAATCTCGTTCTATCTGGTTCGAACCGTGACGTAATGGAACGTTAAGTCCGGTCGGGCCTAATCACGGGAAATAGCCTGAGACCACTGGTTGCCGTATTCATCGCTTTTGATTTCTATCTGAGGCCGAAATACCAATTTGAGGCCGTAGGCGACAGATGCTACGGCCAATGTACATATAGCATGCTTTTGGAAAAAAAATTAAAATTGGTATTTCGGCCTCAGACAAGAAATCAAAAGTAATGCCTACGGCAACCGGTGGTCCCAGGCTATTTGCCGTGATTGGGCCCGACCGGACTCGACGTTCCATTACGTCACGGTTTGAACGAGATAGAACGAGATGAAACGTAATTTGGCCGTACATTGTCCTTGTTTGGACTACGGTACGGCCAAATCTCGTTCTATCTGGTTCGAACCGTGACGTAATGGAACGTCAAGTCCGGTCGGGCCCAATCACGGGAAATAGCCTGAGACCACTTGTTGACGTAGGCATCGCTTTTGATTTCTTATCTGAGGCCGAAATACCAATTTGAATTTTTTTTCCAAAGGCATGCTATAAGTACATTGGCCGTAGGCGACAGATGCTACGGCCAATGTACATACAGCATGCTTTTGGAAAAAAAATTCAAATTGGTATTTCGGCCTCAGACAAGAAATCAAAATTAATGCCTACGGCAACCGGTGGTCCCAGGCTATTTGCCGTGATTGGGCCCGACCGGACTCGACGTTCCATTACGTCACGGTTCGAACGAGATAGAACGAGATTCAACGTGATTTGGCTGTACAATGTCCTTGTTTGGACTACGGTACGGCCAAATCTCGTTCTATCTGGTTCGAACCGTGACGTAATGGAACGTCAAGTCCGGTCGGGCTTAATCACGGGAAATAGCCTGAGACCACTGGTTGCCGTAGGCATCGCTTTTGATTTCTTATCTGAGGCCGAAATACCAATTGGAATTTTTTTCCAAAGGCATGCTATAAGTACATTGGCCGTAGGCGACAGATGCTACGGCCAATGTACATATAGCATGCTTTTGGAAAAAAAATTAAAATTGGTATTTCGGCCTCAGACAAGAAATCAAAAGTAATGGCTACGGCAACCGGTGGTCCCAGGCTATTTGCCGTGATTGGGCCCGACCGGACTCGACGTTCCATTACGTCACGGTTTGAACGAGATAGAACGAGATTAAACGTAATTTCGCCGTACAATGTCCTTGTTTGGACTACGGTACGGCCAAATCTCCTTCTATCTGGTTCGAACCGTGACGTAATTGAACGTCAAGTCCGGTCGGGCCCAATCACGAGAAATAGCCTGAGACCACTGGTTGCCGTAGGCATCGCTTTTGATTTCTTATCTGAGGCCGAAATACCAATTTGAATTTTTTTTCCAAAGGCATGCTATAAGTACATTGGCCGTAGGCGACAGATGCTACGGCCAATGTACATATAGCATGCTTTTGGAAAAAAAATTCAAATTGGCATTTCGGCCTCAGACAAGGAATCAAAAGTAATGCCTACGGCAACCGGTGGTCCCAGGCTTTTTGCCATGATTGGGCCCGACCGGACTCGACGTTCCATTACGTCACGGTTTGAACCAGATAGAACGAGATTCAACGTGATTTGGCCGTACAATGTCCTTGTTTGGACTGCGGTACGGTCAAATCTCGTTCTGTCTGGTTCGAACCGTGACGTAATGGAACGTCAAGTCCGGTCGGGCCTAATCACGGGAAATAGCCTGAGACCACTGGTTGCCGTAGGCTTCGCTTTTGATTTCTTATCTGAGGCCGAAATACCAATTTGAGGCCGTAGGTGACAGATGCTACGGCCAATCTACATATAGCATGCTTTTGGAAAAAAAAAAAAAATTGGTATTTCGGCCTCAGACAAGAAATCAAAAGTAATGCCTACGGCAACCGGTGGTCCCAGGCTATTTGCCGTGATTGGGCCCGACCGGACTCGACGTTCCATTACGTCACGGTTCCAACGAGATAGAACGAGATTCAACGTGATTTGGCCGTACGATGGCCTTGTTTGGACTACGGTACGGCCAAATCTCGTTCTATCTGGTTCGAACCGTGACGTAATGGAACTTCAAGTCCGGTCGGGCCCAATCACGGGAAATAGCCTGAGACCACTGGTTGACGTAGGCATCGCTTTTGATTTCTTATCTGAGGCCGAAATACCAATTTGAATTTTTTTTCTAAAGGCATGCTATAAGTACATTGGCCGTAGGCGACAGATGCTACGGCCAATGTACATATAGCATGCTTTTGGAAAAAAATTAAAATTGGTATTTCGGCCTCAGACAAGAAATCAAAAGAAATGCCTACGGCAACCGGTGGTCCCAGGCTATTTGCCGTGATTGGGCCCGACCGGACTCGACTTTCCATTACGTCACGGTTTGAACGAGATATAACGAGATTCAACGTGATTTGGCCGTACAATGTCCTTGTTTGGACTGCGGTACGGCCAAATCTCGTTCTGTCTGGTTCGAACCGTGACGTAATGGAACGTCAAGTCCGGTCGGGCCCAATCACGAGAAAAAGCCTGAGACCACTGGTTGCCGTAGGCATCGCTTTTGATTTCTTATCTGAGGCCGAAATACCAATTTGAATTTTTTTTCCAAAGGCATGCTATAAGTACATTGACCGTAGGCGACAGATGCTACGGCCAATGTACATATAGCATGCTTTTGGAAAAAAAATCAAAATTGGTATTTCGGCCTCAGACAAGAAATCAAAATTAATGCCTACGGCAACCGGTGGTCCCAGGCTATTTGCCGTATTTGGGCCCGACCGGACTCGACGTTCCATTACGTCACGGTTCGAACGAGATAGAACGAGATTCAACGTGATTTGGCCGTACAATGTCCTTGTTTGGACTACGGTACGGCCAAATCTCGTTCTATCTGGTTCGAACCGTGACGTAATGGAACGTCAAGTCAAGTCGGGCCTAATCACGGGAAATAGCCTGAGACCACTGGTTGCCGTAGGCATGGCTTTTGATTTCTTATCTGAGGCCGAAATACCAATTTGAATTTTTTTCCAAAGGCATGCTATAAGTACATTGGCCGTAGGCCATAGATGCTACGGCCAATGTACATATGGCATGCTTTTGGAAAAAAATTAAAATTGGTATTTCGGCCTCAGACAAGAAATCAAAAGTAATGCCTACGGCAACCGGTGGTCCCAGGCTTTTTGCCGTGATTGGGCCCGACCGGACTCGACGTTCTATTACGTCACGGCTCGAACGAGATAGAACGAGATTCAACGTAATTTGGCCGTACAATGTCCTTGTTTAGACTACGGTACGGCCAAATCTCGTTCTATCTGGTTCGAACCGTGACGTAATGGAACGTCAAGTCCGGTCGGGCCTAATCACGGGAAATAGCCTGAGACCACTGGTTGCCGTAGGCATCGCTTTTGATTTCTTATCTGAGGCCGAAATACCAATTTGAGGCCGTAGGCGACAGATGCTACGGCCAATGTACATATAGCATGCTTTTGGAAAAAAAAAAAAAAATTGGTATTTCGGCCTCAGACAAGAAATCAAAAGTAATGCCTACGGCAACCGGTGGTCCCAGGCTATTTGCCGTGATTGGGCCCGACCGGACTCGACGTTCCATTACGTCACGGTTCGAACGAGATAGAACGAGATTCAACGTGATTTGGCCGTACGATGGCCTTGTTTGGACTACGGTACGGCCAAATCTCGTTCTATCTGGTTCGAACCGTGACGTAATTGAACGTCAAGTCCGGTCGGGCCCAATCACGGGAAATAGCCTGAGACCACCGGTTGCCGTAGGCATCGCTTTTGATTTCTTATCTGAGGCCGAAATACCAATTTGAATTTTTTTCCAAAGGCATGCTATAAGTACATTGGCCGTAGGCGACAGATGCTATGGCCAATGTACATATAGCATGCTTTTGGAAAAAAATTAAAATTGGTATTTCGGCCTCAGACAAGAAATCAAAAGTAATGCCTACGGCAACCGGTGGTCCCAGGCTATTTGCCGTGATTGGGCCCGACCGGACTCGACGTTCCATTACGTCACGGTTCGAACCAGATAGAACGAGATTCAACGTGATTTGGCCGTACAATGTCCTTGTTTGGACTGCGGTACGGCCAAATCTCGTTCTGTCTGGTTCGAACCGTGACGTAATGGAACGTCAAGTCCGGTCGGGCCCAATCACGGGAAATAGCCTGAGACCACTGGTTGCCATAGGCATCGCTTTTGATTTCTTATCTGAGGCCGAAATACCAATTTGAATTTTTTTTCCAAAGGCATGCTATAAGTACATTGACCGTAGGCGACAGATGCTACGGCCAATGTACATATAGCATGCTTTTGGAAAAAAAATTAAAATTGGTATTTCGGCCTCAGACAAGAAATCAAAATTAATGCCTACGGCAACCGGTGGTCCCAGGCTATTTGCCTTATTTGGGCCCGACCGGACTCGACGTTCCATTACGTCACGGTTCGAACGAGATAGAACGAGATTCAACGTGATTTGGCCGTACAATGTCCTTGTTTGGACTACGGTACGGCCAAATCTCGTTCTATCTGGTTCGAACCGTGACGTAATGGAACGTCAAGTCCAGTCGGGCCTAATCACGGGAAATAGCCTGAGACCACTGGTTGCCGTAGGCATGGCTTTTGATTTCTTATCTGAGGCCGAAATACCAATTTGAATTTTTTTCCAAAGGCATGCTATAAGTACATTGGCCGTAGGCGACAGATGCTACGGCCAATGTACATATAGCATGCTTTTGGAAAAAAATTAAAATTGGTATTTCGGCCTCAGACAAGAAATCAAAAGTAATGCCTACGGCAACCGGTGGTCCCAGGCTTTTTGCCGTGATTCGGCCCGACTGAACTCGACGTTCCATTACGTCACGGTTCGAACCAGATAGAACGAGATTCAACGTGATTTGGCCGTACAATGTCCTTGTTTGGACTGCGGTACGGCCAAATCTCGTTCTGTCTGGTTCGAACCGTGACGTAATGGAACGTCAAGTCCGGTCGGGCCCAATCACGGGAAATAGCCTGAGACCACTGGTTGCCGTAGGCATCGCTTTTGATTTCTTATCTGAGGCCGAAATACCAATTTGAATTTTTTTTCCAAAGGCATGCTATAAGTACATTGACCGTAGGCAACAGATGCTACGGCCAATGTACATATAGCATGCTTTTGGAAAAAAAATTAAAATTGGTATTTCGGCCTCAGCCAAGAAATCAAAATTAATGCCTACGGCAACCGGTGGTCCCAGGCTATTTGCCGTATTTGGGCCCGACCGGACTCGACGTTCCATTACGTCACGGTTTGAACGAGATAGAACGAGATTCAACGTGATTTGGCCGTACAATGTCCTTGTTTGGACTACGGTACGGCCAAATCTCGTTCTATCTGGTTCGAACCGTGACGTAATGGAACGTCAAGTCCGGTTGGGCCCAATCACGGGAAATAGCCTGAGACCACTGGTTGCCGTAGGCATCGCTTTTGATTTCTTATCTGAGGCCGAAATACCAATTTGAATTTTTTTTCCAAAGGCATGCTATAAGTACATTGGCCGTAGGCGACAGATGCTACGGCCAATGTACATATAGCACGCTTTCGGAAAAAAAAATTAAAATTGGTTTTTCGGCCTCAGACAAGAAATCAAAAGTAATGCCTACGGCAACCGGTGGTCCCAGGCTATTTGCCGTGAATGGGCCCGACCGGTCTCGACGTTCCATTACGTCACGGTTCGAACGAGATAGAACGAGAATCAACGTGATTTGGCCGTACAATGTCCTTGTTTGGACTACGGTACGGCCAAATCTCGTTCTATCTGGTTCGAACCGTGACGTAATGAAACGTCAAGTCCGGTTGGGCCCAATCACGGGAAATAGCCTGAGACCACTGGTTGACGTAGGCATCGCTTTTGATTTCTTATCTGAGGCCGAAATACCAATTTGAATTTTTTTTCCAAAGGCATGCTATAAGTACATTGGCCGTAGGCGACAGATGCTACGGCCAATGTACATATAGCATGCTTTTGGAAAAAAAATTCAAATTGGTATTTCGGCCTCAGACAAGGAATCAAAAGTAATGCCTACGGCAACCGGTGGTCCCAGGCTATTTGCCGTGATTGGGCCCGACCGGACTCGACGTTCCATTACGTCACGGCTCGAACGAGATAGAACGAGATTTAACGTAATTTGGCCGTACGATGTCCTTGTTTAGACTACGGTACGGCCAAATCTCGTTCTATCTGGTTCGAACCGTGACGTAATGGAACGTCAAGTCCGGTCGGGCCTAATCACGGGAAATAGCCTGAGACCACTGGTTGCCGTAGGGATCGCTTTTGATTTCTTATCTGAGGCCGAAATACCAATTTGAGGCCGTAGGCGACAGATGCTACGGCCAATGTACATATAGCATGCTTTTGGAAAAAAAATTAAAATTGGTATTTCGGCCTCAGACAAGAAATCAAAAGTAATGCCTACGGCAACCGGTGGTCCCAGGCTATTTGCCGTGATTGGGCCCGACCGGACTCGACGTTCCATTACGTCACGGTTCGAACGAGATAGAACGAGATTCAACGTGATTTGGCCGTACGATGGCCTTGTTTGGACTACGGTACGGCCAAATCTCGTTCTATCTGGTTCGAACCGTGACGTAATGGAACGTCAAGTCCGGTCGGGCCCAATCACGGGAAATAGCCTGAGACCACTGGTTGCCGTAGGCATCGCTTTTGATTTCTTATCTGAGGCTGAAATACCAATTTGAATTTTTTTCCAAAGGCATGCTATAAGTACATTGGCCGTAGGCGACAGATGCTATGGCCAATGTACATATAGCATGCTTTTGGAAAAAAATTAAAATTGGTATTTCGGCCTCAGACAAGAAATCAAAAGTAATGCCTACGGCAACCGGTGGTCCCAGGCTATTTGCCGTGATTCGGCCCGACCGAACTCGACGTTCCATTACGTCACGGTTCGAACCAGATAGAACGAGATTCAACGTGATTTGGCCGTACAATGTCCTTGTTTTGACTGCGGTACGGCCAAATGTCGTTCTGTCTGGTTCGAACCGTGACGTAATGGAACGTCAAGTCCGGTCGGGCCCAATCACGGGAAATAGCCTGAGACCACTGGTTGCCGTGCAATGGCCGAGTGGTGCAATGGCCGAGTGGGTAGAGTGTTCGCCTTGCATACGGGAGGTCGTGAGTTCGAACCCCGGCCGGGTCATACCAAAGACTGTAAAAATGGTACATACTGATTTCTCTGCTTAGCACTCAGCATTTGGGAAATAGTATGGAAGTTAAACACACACCACTACCAGTGGACTAGCCCCCTGCTGTAGTGATTGCACAAAGTGTGGCCCAAGGGCTACTGAAACGGAGATGGGCGCCGCCCTATGCACCATCGGTGCGGGAAGGAACTTTGACTTTGACTGGTTGCCGTAGGCATCGCTTTTGATTTCTTATCTGAGGCCGAAATACCAATTTGAATTTTTTTTCCAAAGTCATGCTATAAGTACATTGACCGTAGGCGACAGATGCTACGGCCAATGTACATATAGCATGCTTTTGGAAAAAAAATTAAAATTGGTATTTCGGCCTCAGACAAGAAATCAAAATTAATGCCTACGGCAACCGGTGGTCCCAGGCTATTTGCCGTATTTGGGCCCGACCGGACTCGACGTTCCATTACGTCACGGTTCGAACGAGATAGAACGAGATTCAACGTAATTTGGCCGTACAATGTCCTTGTTTGGACTACGGTACGGCCAAATCTCGTTCTGTCTGGTTCGAACCGTGACGTAATGGAACGTCAAGTCCAGTCGGGCCTAATCACGGGAAATAGCCTGAGACCACTGGTTGCCGTAGGCATCGCTTTTGATTTCTTATCTGAGGCCGAAATTCCAATTTGAATTTTTTTTCCAAAGGCATGCTATAAGTACATTGGCCGTAGGCGACAGATGCTACGGCCAATGTACATATAGCATGCTTTTGGAAAAAAATTAAAATTGGTATTTCGGCCTCAGACAAGAAATCAAAAGTAATGCCTACGGCAACCGGTGGTCCCAGGCTATTTGCCGTGATTGGGCCCGACCGAACTCGACGTTCCATTACGTCACGGTTCGAACCAGATAGAACGAGATTCAACGTGATTTGGCCGTACAATGTCCTTGTTTGGACTGCGGTCCGGCCAAATCTCGTTCTGTCTGGTTCGAACCGTGACGTAATGGAACGTCAAGTCCGGTCAGGCCCAATCACGGGAAATAGCCTGAGACCACTGGTTGCCGTAGGCATCGCTTTTGATTTCTTATCTGAGGCCGAAATACCAATTTGAATTTTTTTTCCAAAGGCATGCTATAAGTACATTGACCGTAGGCGACAGATGCTACGGCCAATGTACATATAGCATGCTTTTGGAAAAAAAATTAAAATTGGTATTTCGGCCTCAGCCAAGAAATCAAAATTAATGCCTACGGCAACCGGTGGTCCCAGGCTATTTGCCGTGATTGGGCCCGACCGGACTCGACGTTCCATTACGTCACGGTTCGAACGAGATAGAACGAGATTCAACGTGATTTGGCCGTACAATGTCCTTGTTTAGACTACGGTACGGCCAAATCTCGTTCTATCTGGTTCGAACCGTGACGTTATGGAACGTCAAGTCCGGTTGGGCCCAATCACGGGAAATAGCCTGAGACCACTGGTTGCCGTAGGCATCGCTTTTGATTTCTTATCTGAGGCCGAAATACCAATTTGAATTTTTTTTCCAAAGGCATGCTATAAGTACATTGGCCGTAGGCAACAGATGCTACGGCCAATGTACATATAGCACGCTTTCGGAAAAAAAAAAATTAAAATTGGTTTTTCGGCCTCAGACAAGAAATCAAAAGTAATGCCTACGGCAACCGGTGGTCCCAGGCTATTTGCCGTGAATGGGCCCGACCGGACTCGACGTTCCATTACGTCACGGTTCGAACGAGATAGAACGAGATTCAACGTGATTTGGCCGTACAATGTCCTTGTTTGGACTACGGTACGGCCAAATCTCGTTCTATCTGGTTCGAACCGTGACGTAATGAAACGTCAAGTCCGGTTGGGCCCAATCACGGGAAATAGCCTGAGACCACTGGTTGACGTAGGCATCGCTTTTGATTTCTTATCTGAGGCCGAAATACCAATATGAATTTTTTTTCCAAAGGCATGCTATAAGTGCATTGGCCGTAGGCGACAGATGCTACGGCCAATGTACATATAGCATGCTTTTGGAAAAAAAATTCAAATTGGTATTTCGGCCTCAGACAAGGAATCAAAGTAATGCCTACGGCAACCGGTGGTCCCAGGCTATTTCCCGTGATTAGGCCCGACCGGACTCGACGTTCCATTACGTCACGGCTCGAACGAGATAGAACGAGATTTAACGTAATTTGGCCGTACAATGTCCTTGTTTAGACTACGGTACGGCCAAATCTCGTTCTATCTGGTTCGAACCGTGACGTAATGGAACGTCAAGTCCGGTCGGGCCTAATCACGGGAAATAGCCTGAGACCACTAGTTGTCGTAGGCATCGCTTTTGATTTCTTATCTGAGGCCGAAATACCAATTTGAATTTTTTTCCAAAGGCATGCTATAAGTACATTGGCCGTAGGCGACAGATGCTACGGCCAATGTACATATAGCATGCTTTTGGAAAAAAATTGAAATTGGTATTTCGGCCTCAGACAAGAAATCAAAATTAATGCCTACGGCAACCGGTGGTCCCAGGCTTTTTGCCGTGATTGGGCCCGATTGGACTCGACGTTCCATTACGTCACGGTTCGAACCAGATAGAACGAGATTCAACGTGATTTGGCCGTACAATGTCCTTGTTTGGACTACGGTACGGCCAAATGTCGTTCTATCTGGTTCGAACCGTGACGTAATGGAACGTCAAGTCCGGTCGGGCCCAATCACGGGAAATAGCCTGAGACCACTGGTTGTCGTAGGCATCGCTTTTGATTTCTTATCTTAGGCCGAAATACCAATTTGAATTTTTTTCCAAAGGCATGCTATAAGTACATTGGCCGTAGGCGACAGATGCTACGGCCAATGTACATATAGCATGTTTTTGGAAAAAAAATTAAAATTGGTATTTCGGCCTCAGACAAGAAATCAAAAGTAATGGCTAGGGCAACCGGTGGTCCCAGGCTATTTGCCGTGATTGGGCCCGATTGGACTCGACGTTCCATTACGTCACGGTTTGAACGAGATAGAACGAGATTCAACGTGATTTGGCCGTACAATGTCCTTGTTTGGACTACGGTACGGCCAAATCTCGTTCTATCTGGTTCGAACCGTGACGTAATGGAACGTCAAGTCCGGTCGGGCCCAATCACGGGAAATAGCCTGAGACCACTGGTTGCCGTAGGCATCGCTTTTGATTTCTTATCTGAGGCCGAAATACCAATTTGAATTTTTTTTCCAAAGGCATGCTATAAGTACTTTGGCCGTAGGCGACAGATGCTACGGCCAATGTACATATAGCATGCTTTTGGAAAAAAAATTATAATTGGTATTTCGGCCTCAGACAAGAAGTCAAAAGTAATGGCTACGGCAACCGGTGGTCCCAGGCTATTTGCCGTGATTGGGCCCGACCGGACTCGACGTTCCATTACGTCACGGTTCGAACGAGATAGAAAGAGATTCAACGTGATTTGGCCGTACAATGTCCTTGTTTGGACTACGGTACGGCCAAATCTCGATCTATCTGGTTCGAACCGTGACGTAATGGAACGTCAAGTCCGGTCGGGCCCAATCACGGGAAATAGCCTGAGACCACTGGTTGTCGTAGGCATCGCTTTTGATTTCTTATCTTAGGCCGAAATACCAATTTGAATTTTTTTCCAAAGGCATGCTATAAGTACATTGGCCGTAGGCGACAGATGCTACGGCCAATGTACATATAGCATGCTTTTGGAAAAAAATTGAAATTGGTATTTCGGCCTTAGACAAGAAATCAAAATTAATGCCTACGGCAACCGGTGGTCCCAGGCTTTTTACCGTGATTGGGCCCGATTGGACTCGACGTTCCATTACGTCACGGTTCGAACCAGATAGAACGAGATTCAACGTGATTTGGCCGTACAATGTCCTTGTTTGGACTACGGTACGGCCAAATGTCGTTCTATCTGGTTCGAACCGTGACGTAATGGAACGTCAAGTCCGGTCGGGCCCAATCACGGGAAATAGCCTGAGACCACTGGTTGTCGTAGGCATCGCTTTTGATTTCTTATCTTAGGCCGAAATACCAATTTGAATTTTTTTCCAAAGGCATGCTATAAGTACATTGGCCGTAGGCGACAGATGCTACGGCCAATGTACATATAGCATGTTTTTGGAAAAAAAATTAAAATTGGTATTTCGGCCTCAGACAAGAAATCAAAAGTAATGGCTAGGGCAACCGGTGGTCCCAGGCTATTTGCCGTGATTGGGCCCGACCGGACTCGACGTTCCATTACGTCACGGTTTGAACGAGATAGAACGAGATTAAACGTAATTTGGCCGTACAATGTCCTTGTTTGGACTACGGTACGGCCAAATCTCGTTCTATCTGGTTCGAACCGTGACGTAATGGAACGTCAAGTCCGGTCGGGCCCAATCACGGGAAATAGCCTGAGACCACTGGTTGCCGTAGGCATCGCTTTTGATTTCTTATCTGAGGCCGAAATACCAATTTGAATTTTTTTTCCAAAGGCATGCTATAAGTACTTTGGCCGTAGGCGACAGATGCTACGGCCAATGTACATATAGCATGCTTTTGGAAAAAAAATTATAATTGGTATTTCGGCCTCAGACAAGAAGTCAAAAGTAATGGCTACGGCAACCGGTGGTCCCAGGCTATTTGCCGTGATTGGGCCCGACCGGACTCGACGTTCCATTACGTCACGGTTCGAACGAGATAGAACGAGATTCAACGTGATTTGGCCGTACAATGTCCTTGTTTGGACTACGGTACGGCCAAATCTCGTTCTATCTGGTTCGAACCGTGACGTAATGGAACGTCAAGTCCGGTCGGGCCTAATCACGGGAAATAGCCTGAGACCACTGGTTGCCGTAGGCATCGCTTTTGATTTCTATCTGAGGCCGAAATTCCAATTTGAGGCCGTAGGCGACAGATGCTACGGCCAATGTACATATAGCATCCTTTTGGAGAAAAAATTAAAATTGGTATTTCGGCCTCAGACAAGAAATCAAAAGTAATGCCTACGGCAACCGGTGGTCCCAGGCTATTTGCCGTGATTGGGCCCGATTTGACTCGACGTTCCATTACGTCACGGTTTGAACGAGATAGAACGAGATTCAACGTGATTTGGCCGTACAATGGCCTTGTTTGGACTACGGTACGGCCAAATCTCGTTCTATCTGGTTCGAACCGTGACGTAATGGAACGTCAAGTCCGGTCGGGCCCAATCACGGGAAATAGCCTGAGACCACCAGTTGTCGTAGGCATCGCTTTTGATTTCTTATCTGAGGGCGAAATACCAATTTGAATTTTTTTCCAAAGGCATGCTATAAGTACATTGGCCGTAGGCGACAGATGCTACGGCCAATGTACATATAGCATGCTTTTGGAAAAAAATTGAAATTGGTATTTCGGCCTCAGACAAGAAATCAAAATTAATGCCTACGGCAACCGGTGGTCCCAGGCTATTTGCCGTGATTGGGCCCGATTGGACTCGACGTTCCATTACGTCACGGTTCGAACGAGATAGAACGAGATTCAACGTGATTTGGCCGTACAATGTCCTTGTTTGGACTACGGTACGGCCAAATCTCGTTCTATCTGGTTCGAACCGTGACGTAATGGAACGTCAAGTCCGGTCGGGCCCAATCACGGGAAATAGCCTGAGACCACTGGTTGCCGTAGGCATCGCTTTTGATTTCTTATCTGAGGCCGAAATACCAATTTTAATTTTTTTTCCAAAGGCATGCTATAAGTACTTTGGCCGTAGGCGACAGATGCTACGGCCAATGTACATATAGCATGCTTTTGGAAAAAAAATTATAATTGGTATTTCGGCCTCAGACAAGAAGTCAAAAGTAATGGCTACGGCAACCGGTGGTCCCAGGCTATTTGCCGTGATTGGGCCCGACCGGACTCGACGTTCCATTACGTCACGGTTCGAACGAGATAGAACGAGATTCAACGTGATTTGGCCGTACAATGTCCTTGTTTGGACTACGGTACGGCCAAATCTCGTTCTATCTGGTTCGAACCGTGACGTAATGGAACGTCAAGTCCGGTCGGGCCTAATCACGGGAAATAGCCTGAGACCACTGGTTGCCGTAGGCATCGCTTTTGATTTCTATCTGAGGCCGAAATTCCAATTTGAGGCCGTAGGCGACAGATGCTACGGCCAATGTACATATAGCATGCTTTTGGAAAAAAAATTATAATTGGTATTTCGGCCTCAGACAAGAAGTCAAAAGTAATGGCTACGGCAACCGGTGGTCCCAGGCTATTTGCCGTGATTGGGCCCGACCGGACTCGACGTTCCATTACGTCACGGTTCGAACGAGATAGAACGAGATTCAACGTGATTTGGCCGTACAATGTCCTTGTTTGGACTGCAGTACGGCCAAATGTCGTTCTGTCTGGTTCGAACCGTGACGTAATGGAACGTCAAGTCCGGTCGGGCCCAATCACGGGAAATAGCCTGAGACCACTGGTTGCCGTAGGCATCGCTTTTGATTTCTTATCTTAGGCCGAAATACCAATTTGAATTTTTTTTCCAAAGGCATGCTATAAGTACATTGACCGTAGGCGACAGATGCTACGGCCAATGTACATATAGCATGCTTTTGGAAAAAAAATTCAAATTGGTATTTCGGCCTCAGACAAGAAATCAAAATTAATGCCTACGGCAACCGGTGGTCCCAGGCTATTTGCCGTATTTGGGCCCGACCGGACTCGACGTTCCATTACGTCACGGTTCGAACGAGATAGAACGAGATTCAACGTGATTTGGCCGTAAAATGTCCTTGTTTGGACTACGGTACGGCCAAATCTCGTTCTATCTGGTTCGAACCGTGACGTAATGGAACGTCAATTCCGGTTGGGCCCAACCACGGAAATAGCCTGAGACCACTGGTTGCCGTAGGCATCGCTTTTGATTTCTTATCTGAGGCCGAAATACCAATTTGAATTTTTTTTCCAAAGGCATGCTATAAGTACATTGGCCGTAGGCGACAGATGCTACGGCCAATGTACATATAGCATGCTTTTGGAAAAAAAAATTAAAATTGGTATTTCGGCCTCAGACAAGAAATCAAAAGAAATGCCTACGGCAACCGGTGGTCCCAGGCTATTTGCCGTGATTGGGCCCGACCGGACTCGACGTTCCATTACGTCACGGTTCGAACGAGATAGAATGAGATTCAACGTGATTTGGCCGTACAATGTCCTTGTTTGGACTACGGTACGGCCAAATCTCGTTCTATCTGGTTCGAACCGTGACGTAATGGAACGTCAAGTCCGGTCGGGCCCAATCACGGGAAATAGCCTGAGACCACTAGTTGTCGTAGGCATCGCTTTTGATTTCTTATCTGAGGCCGAAATACCAATTTTAATTTTTTTTCCAAAGGCATGCTATAAGTACTTTGGCCGTAGGCGACAGATGCTACGGCCAATGTACATATAGCATGCTTTTGGAAAAAAAATTATAATTGGTATTTCGGCCTCAGACAAGAAGTCAAAAGTAATGGCTACGGCAACCGGTGGTCCCAGGCTATTTGCCGTGATTGGGCCCGACCGGACTCGACGTTCCATTACGTCACGGTTCGAACGAGATAGAACGAGATTCAACGTGATTTGGCCGTACAATGTCCTTGTTTGGACTACGGTACGGCCAAATCTCGTTCTATCTGGTTCGAACCGTGACGTAATGGAACGTCAAGTCCGGTCGGGCCTAATCACGGGAAATAGCCTGAGACCACTGGTTGCCGTAGGCATCGCTTTTGATTTCTATCTGAGGCCGAAATTCCAATTTGAGGCCGTAGGCGACAGATGCTACGGCCAATGTACATATAGCATGCTTTTGGAAAAAAAATTATAATTGGTATTTCGGCCTCAGACAAGAAGTCAAAAGTAATGGCTACGGCAACCGGTGGTCCCAGGCTATTTGCCGTGATTGGGCCCGACCGGACTCGACGTTCCATTACGTCACGGTTCGAACGAGATAGAACGAGATTCAACGTGATTTGGCCGTACAATGTCCTTGTTTGGACTGCAGTACGGCCAAATGTCGTTCTGTCTGGTTCGAACCGTGACGTAATGGAACGTCAAGTCCGGTCGGGCCCAATCACGGGAAATAGCCTGAGACCACTGGTTGCCGTAGGCATCGCTTTTGATTTCTTATCTGAGGCCGAAATACCAATTTGAATTTTTTTTCCAAAGGCATGCTATAAGTACATTGGCCGTAGGCGACAGATGCTACGGCCAATGTACATATAGCATGCTTTTGGAAAAAAAAATTAAAATTGGTATTTCGGCCTCAGACAAGAAATCAAAAGAAATGCCTACGGCAACCGGTGGTCCCAGGCTATTTGCCGTGATTGGGCCCGACCGGACTCGACGTTCCATTACGTCACGGTTCGAACGAGATAGAATGAGATTCAACGTGATTTGGCCGTACAATGTCCTTGTTTGGACTACGGTACGGCCAAATCTCGTTCTATCTGGTTCGAACCGTGACGTAATGGAACGTCAAGTCCGGTCGGGCCCAATCACGGGAAATAGCCTGAGACCACTAGTTGTCGTAGGCATCGCTTTTGATTTCTTATCTGAGGCCGAAATACCAATTTGAATTTTTTTCCAAAGGCATGCTATAAGTACATTGGCCGTAGGCGACAGATGCTACGGCCAATGTACATATAGCGTGCTTTTGGAAAAAAATTGAAATTGGTATTTCGGCCTCAGACAAGAAATCAAAATTAATGCCTACGGCAACCGGTGGTCCCAGGCTTTTTGCCGTGATTGGGCCCGATTGGACTCGACGTTCCATTACGTCACGGTTCGAACCAGATAGAACGAGATTCAACGTGATTTGGCCGTACAATGTCCTTGTTTGGACTACGGTACGGCCAAATGTCGTTCTATCTGGTTCGAACCGTGACGTAATGGAACGTCAAGTCCGGTCGGGCCCAATCACGGGAAATAGCCTGAGACCACTGGTTGTCGTAGGCATCGCTTTTGATTTCTTATCTTAGGCCGAAATACCAATTTGAATTTTTTTCCAAAGGCATGCTATAAGTACATTGGCCGTAGGCGACAGATGCTACGGCCAATGTACATATAGCATGTTTTTGGAAAAAAAATTAAAATTGGTATTTCGGCCTCAGACAAGAAATCAAAAGTAATGGCTAGGGCAACCGGTGGTCCCAGGCTATTTGCCGTGATTGGGCCCGACCGGACTCGACGTTCCATTACGTCACGGTTTGAACGAGATAGAACGAGATTAAACGTAATTTGGCCGTACAATGTCCTTGTTTGGACTACGGTACGGCCAAATCTCGTTCTATCTGGTTCGAACCGTGACGTAATGGAACGTCAAGTCCGGTCGGGCCCAATCACGGGAAATAGCCTGAGACCACTGGTTGCCGTAGGCATCGCTTTTGATTTCTTATCTGAGGCCGAAATACCAATTTGAATTTTTTTTCCAAAGGCATGCTATAAGTACTTTGGCCGTAGGCGACAGATGCTACGGCCAATGTACATATAGCATGCTTTTGGAAAAAAAATTATAATTGGTATTTCGGCCTCAGACAAGAAGTCAAAAGTAATGGCTACGGCAACCGGTGGTCCCAGGCTATTTGCCATGATTGGGCCCGACCGGACTCGACGTTCCATTACGTCACGGTTCGAACGAGATAGAACGAGATTCAACGTGATTTGGCCGTACAATGTCCTTGTTTGGACTACGGTACGGCCAAATCTCGTTCTATCTGGTTCGAACCGTGACGTAATGGAACGTCAAGTCCGGTCGGGCCTAATCACGGGAAATAGCCTGAGACCACTGGTTGCCGTAGGCATCGCTTTTGATTTCTATCTGAGGCCGAAATTCCAATTTGAGGCCGTAGGCGACAGATGCTACGGCCAATGTACATATAGCATGCTTTTGGAAAAAAAATTAAAATTGGTATTTCGGCCTCAGACAAGAAATCAAAAGTAATGCCTACGGCAACCGGTGGTCCCAGGCTATTTGCCGTGATTCGGCCCGACCGGACTCGACGTTCCATTACGTCACGGTTTGAACGAGATAGAACGAGATTCAACGTAATTTGGCCGTACAATGTCCTTGTTTGGACTACGGTACGGCCAAATCTCCTTCTATCTGGTTCGAACCGTGACGTAATGGAACGTCAAGTCCGGTCGGGCCTAATTACGGGAAATAGCCTGAGACCACTGGTTGCCGTATTCATCGCTTTTGATTTCTATCTGAGGCCGAAATACCAATTTGAGGCCGTAGGCGACAGATGCTACGGCCAATGTACATATAGCATGCTTTTGGAAAAAAAATTAAAATTGGTATTTCGGCCTCAGACAAGAAATCAAACGTAATACCTACGGCAACCGGTGGCCCCAGGCTATTTGCCGTGATTGGGCCCGACCGGACTCAACGTTCCATTACGTCACGGTTCGAACCAGATAGAACGAGATTCAACGTGATTTGGCCGTACAATGTCCTTGTTTGGACTGCGGTACGGCCAAATCTCGTTCTGTCTGGTTCGAACCGTGACGTAATGGAACGTCAAGTCCGGTCGGGCCCAATCACGGGAAATAGCCTGAGACCACCGGTTGCCGTAGGCATCGCTTTTGATTTCTTATCTGAGGCCGAAATATCAATTTGAATTTTTTTCCAAAGGCATGCTATAAGTACATTGGCCGTAGGCGACAGATGCTATGGCCAATGTACATATAGCATGCTTTTGGAAAAAAAATTAAAATTGGTATTTCGGCCTCAGACAAGAAATCAAAAGTAATGCCTACGGCAACCGGTGGTCCCAGGCTATTTGCCGTGATTGGGCCCGACCGGACTCGACGTTCCATTACGTCACGGTTCGAACCAGATAGAACGAGATTCAACGTGATTTGGCCGTACAATGTCCTTGTTTGGACTGCGGTACGGCCAAATCTCGTTCTGTCTGGTTCGAACCGTGACGTAATGGAACGTCAAGTCCGGTCGGGCCCAATCACGAGAAAAAGCCTGAGACCACTGGTTGCCGTAGGCATCGCTTTTGATTTCTTATCTGAGGCCGAAATACCAATTTGAATTTTTTTTCCAAAGGCATGCTATAAGTACATTGACCGTAGGCGACAGATGCTACGGCCAATGTACATATAGCATGCTTTTGGAAAAAAAATTAAAATTGGTATTTCGGCCTCAGACAAGAAATCAAAATTAATGCCTACGGCAACCGGTGGTCCCAGGCTATTTGCCTTATTTGGGCCCGACCGGACTCGACGTTCCATTACGTCACGGTTCGAACGAGATAGAACGAGATTCAACGTGATTTGGCCGTACAATGTCCTTGTTTGGACTACGGTACGGCCAAATCTCGTTCTATCTGGTTCGAACCGTGACGTAATGGAACGTCAAGTCCAGTCGGGCCTAATCACGGGAAATAGCCTGAGACCACTGGTTGCCGTAGGCATGGCTTTTGATTTCTTATCTGAGGCCGAAATACCAATTTGAATTTTTTTCCAAAGGCATGCTATAAGTACATTGGCCGTAGGCGACAGATGCTACGGCCAATGTACATATGGCATGCTTTTGGAAAAAAATTAAAATTGGTATTTCGGCCTCAGACAAGAAATCAAAAGTAATGCCTACGGCAACCGGTGGTCCCAGGCTTTTTGCCGTGATTCGGCCCGACTGAACTCGACGTTCCATTACGTCACGGTTCGAACCAGATAGAACGAGATTCAACGTGATTTGGCCGTACAATGTCCTTGTTTGGACTGCGGTACGGCCAAATCTCGTTCTGTCTTGTTCGTACCGTGACGTAATTGAACGTCAAGTCCGGTCGGGCCCAATCACGTGAAATAGCCTGAGACCACTGGTTGCCGTAGGCATCGCTTTTGATTTCTTATCTGAGGCCGAAATACCAATTTGAATTTTTTTTCCAAAGGCATGCTATAAGTACATTGGCCGTAGGCGACAGATGCTACGGCCAATGTACATATAGCATGCTTTTGGAAAAAAAATTCAAATTGGCATTTCGGCCTCAGACAAGGAATCAAAAGTAATGCCTACGGCAACCGGTGGTCCCAGGCTATTTGCCATGATTGGGCCCGACCGGACTCGACGTTCTATTACGTCACGGCTCGAACGAGATAGAACGAGATTCAACGTAATTTGGCCGTGCAATGTCCTTGTTTAGACTGCGGTACGGCCAAATCTCGTTCTATCTGGTTCGAACCGTGACGTAATGGAACGTCGAGTCCGGTCGGGCCCAATCACGGGAAATAGCCTGAGACCACTGGTTGCCGTATGCATCGCTTTTGATTTCTTATCTGAGGCCGAAATACCAATTTGAATTTTTTTTCCAAAGGCATGCTATAAGTACATTGACCGTAGGCGACAGATGCTACGGCCAATGTACATATAGCATGCTTTTGGAAAAAAAAGTAAAATTGGTATTTCGGCCCCAGCCAAGAAATCAAAATTAATGCCTACGGCAACCGGTGGTTTCAGGCTATTTGCCGTATTTGGGCCCGACCGGACTCGACGTTCCATTACGTCACGGTTTGAACGAGATAGAACGAGATTCAACGTGATTTGGCCGTACAATGTCCTTGTTTGGACTACGGTACGGCCAAATCTCGTTCTATCTGGTTCGAACCGTGACGTAATGGAACGTCAAGTCCGGTTGGGCCCAATCACGGGAAATAGCCTGAGACCACTGGTTGCCGTAGGCATCGCTTTTGATTTCTTATCTGAGGCCGAAATACCAATTTGAATTTTTTTTCCAAAGGCATGCTATAAGTACATTGGCCGTAGGCAACAGATGCTACGGCTAATGTACATATAGCACGCTTTCGGAAAAAAAAATTAAAATTGGTTTTTCGGCCTCAGACAAGAAATCAAAAGTAATGCCTACGGCAACCGGTGGTCCCAGGCTATTTGCCGTGAATGGGCCCGACCGGACTCGACGTTCCATTACGTCACGGTTCGAACGAGATAGAACGAGATTCAACGTGATTTGGCCGTACAATGTCCTTGTTTGGACTACGGTACGGCCAAATCTCGTTCTATCTGGTTCGAACCGTGACGTAATGGAACGTCAAGTCCGGTTGGGCCCAATCACGGGAAATAGCCTGAGACCACTGGTTGCCGTAGGCATCGCTTTTGATTTCTTATCTGAGGCCGAAATACCAATTTGAGGCCGTAGGCGACAGATGCTACGGCCAATGTACATATAGCATGCTTTTGGAAAAAAAAAAAAAAATTGGTATTTCGGCCTCAGACAAGAAATCAAAAGTAATGCCTACGGCAACCGGTGGTCCCAGGCTATTTGCCGTGATTGGGCCCGACCGGACTCGACGTTCCATTACGTCACGGTTCCAACGAGATAGAACGAGATTCAACGTAATTTGGCCGTACAATGTCCTTGTTTGGACTACGGTACTGCCAAATCTCGTTCTATCTGGTTCGAACCGTGACGTAATGGAACGTCAAGTCCGGTCGGGCCTAATTACGGGAAATAGCCTGAGACCACTGGTTGCCGTATTCATCGCTTTTGATTTCTATCTGAGGCCGAAATACCAATTTGAGGCCGTAGGTGACAGATGCTACGGCCAATGTACATATAGCATGCTTTTGGAAAAAAAATTAAAATTGGTATTTCGGCCTCAGACAAGAAATCAAACGTAATACCTACGGCAACCGGTGGCCCCAGGCTATTTGCCGTGATTGGGCCCGACCGGACTCAACGTTCCATTACGTCACGGTTCGAACCAGATAGAACGAGATTCAACGTGATTTGGCCGTACAATGTCCTTGTTTGGACTGCGGTACGGCCAAATCTCGTTCTGTCTGGTTCGAACCGTGACGTAATGGAACGTCAAGTCCGGTCGGGCCCAATCACGGGAAATAGCCTGAGACCACCGGTTGCCGTAGGCATCGCTTTTGATTTCTTATCTGAGGCCGAAATACCAATTTGAATTTTTTTCCAAAGGCATGCTATAAGTACATTGGCCGTAGGCGACAGATGCTATGGCCAATGTACATATAGCATGCTTTTGGAAAAAAATTAAAATTGGTATTTCGGCCTCAGACAAGAAATCAAAAGTAATGCCTACGGCAACCGGTGGTCCCAGGCTATTTGCCGTGATTGGGCCCGACCGGACTCGACGTTCCATTACGTCACGGTTCGAACCAGATAGAACGAGATTCAACGTGATTTGGCCGTACAATGTCCTTGTTTGGACTGCGGTACGGCCAAATCTCGTTCTGTCTGGTTCGAACCGTGACGTAATGGAACGTCAAGTCCGGTCGGGCCCAATCACGAGAAAAAGCCTGAGACCACTGGTTGCCGTAGGCATCGCTTTTGATTTCTTATCTGAGGCCGAAATACCAATTTGAATTTTTTTTCCAAAGGCATGCTATAAGTACATTGACCGTAGGCGACAGATGCTACGGCCAATGTACATATAGCATGCTTTTGGAAAAAAAATTAAAATTGGTATTTCGGCCTCAGACAAGAAATCAAAATTAATGCCTACGGCAACCGGTGGTCCCAGGCTATTTGCCTTATTTGGGCCCGACCGGACTCGACGTTCCATTACGTCACGGTTCGAACGAGATAGAACGAGATTCAACGTGATTTGGCCGTACAATGTCCTTGTTTGGACTACGGTACGGCCAAATCTCGTTCTATCTGGTTCGAACCGTGACGTAATGGAACGTCAAGTCCAGTCGGGCCTAATCACGGGAAATAGCCTGAGACCACTGGTTGCCGTAGGCATGGCTTTTGAATTCTTATCTGAGGCCGAAATACCAATTTGAATTTTTTTCCAAAGGCATGCTATAAGTACATTGGCCGTAGGCGACAGATGCTACGGCCAATGTACATATGGCATGCTTTTGGAAAAAAATTAAAATTGGTATTTCGGCCTCAGACAAGAAATCAAAAGTAATGCCTACGGCAACCGGTGGTCCCAGGCTTTTTGCCGTGATTCGGCCCGACTGAACTCGACGTTCCATTACGTCACGGTTCGAACCAGATAGAACGAGATTCAACGTGATTTGGCCGTACAATGTCCTTGTTTGGACTGCGGTACGGCCAAATCTCGTTCTGTCTTGTTCGTACCGTGACGTAATTGAACGTCAAGTCCGGTCGGGCCCAATCACGTGAAATAGCCTGAGACCACTGGTTGCCGTAGGCATCGCTTTTGATTTCTTATCTGAGGCCGAAATACCAATTTGAATTTTTTTTCCAAAGGCATGCTATAAGTACATTGGCCGTAGGCGACAGATGCTACGGCCAATGTACATATAGCATGCTTTTGGAAAAAAAATTCAAATTGGCATTTCGGCCTCAGACAAGGAATCAAAAGTAATGCCTACGGCAACCGGTGGTCCCAGGCTATTTGCCATGATTGGGCCCGACCGGACTCGACGTTCTATTACGTCACGGCTCGAACGAGATAGAACGAGATTCAACGTAATTTGGCCGTACAATGTCCTTGTTTAGACTGCGGTACGGCCAAATCTCGTTCTATCTGGTTCGAACCGTGACGTAATGGAACGTCGAGTCCGGTCGGGCCCAATCACGGGAAATAGCCTGAGACCACTGGTTGCCGTATGCATCGCTTTTGATTTCTTATCTGAGGCCGAAATACCAATTTGAATTTTTTTTCTAAAGGCATGCTATAAGTACATTGGCCGTAGGCGACAGATGCTACGGCCAATGTACATATAGCATGCTTTTGGAAAAAAATTAAAATTGGTATTTCGGCCTCAGACAAGAAATCAAAAGAAATGCCTACGGCAACCGGTGGTCCCAGGCTATTTGCCGTGATTGGGCCCGACCGGACTCGACGTTCCATTACGTCACGGTTCCAACGAGATAGAACGAGATTCAACGTAATTTTCCGTACAATGTCCTTGTTTGGACTACGGTACGGCCAAATCTCGTTCTATCTGGTTCGAACCGTGACGTAATGGAACGTCAAGTCCGGTCGGGCCTAATTACGGGAAATAGCCTGAGACCACTGGTTGCCGTATTCATCGCTTTTGATTTCTATCTGAGGCCGAAATACCAATTTGAGGCCGTAGGCGACAGATGCTACGGCCAATCTACATATAGCATGCTTTTGGAAAAAAAATTAAAATTGGTATTTCGGCCTCAGACAAGAAATCAAACGTAATACCTACGGCAACCGGTGGCCCCAGGCTATTTGCCGTGATTGGGCCCGACCGGACTCAACGTTCCATTACGTCACGGTTCGAACCAGATAGAACGAGATTCAACGTGATTTGGCCGTACAATGTCCTTGTTTGGACTGCGGTACGGCCAAATCTCGTTCTGTCTGGTTCGAACCGTGACGTAATGGAACGTCAAGTCCGGTCGGGCCCAATCACGGGAAATAGCCTGAGACCACCGGTTGCCGTAGGCATCGCTTTTGATTTCTTATCTGAGGCCGAAATACCAATTTGAATTTTTATCCAAAGGCATGCTATAAGTACATTGGCCGTAGGCGACAGATGCTATGGCCAATGTACATATAGCATGCTTTTGGAAAAAAATTAAAATTGGTATTTCGGCCTCAGACAAGAAATCAAAAGTAATGCCTACGGCAACCGGTGGTCCCAGGCTATTTGCCGTGATTCGGCCCGACCGGACTCGACGTTCCATTACGTCACGGTTCGAACCAGATAGAACGAGATTCAACGTGATTTGGCCGTACAATGTCCTTGTTTGGACTGCGGTACGGCCAAATCTCGTTCTGTCTGGTTCGAACCGTGACGTAATGGAACGTCAAGTCCGGTCGAGCCCAATCACGAGAAAAAGCCTGAGACCACTGGTTGCCGTAGGCATCGCTTTTGATTTCTTATCTGAGGCCGAAATACCAATTTGAATTTTTTTTCCAAAGGCATGCTATAAGTACATTGACCGTAGGCGACAGATGCTACGGCCAATGTACATATAGCATGCTTTTGGAAAAAAAATTAAAATTGGTATTTCGGCCTCAGACAAGAAATCAAAAGAAATGCCTACGGCAACCGGTGGTCCCAGGCTATTTGCCTTATTTGGGCCCGACCGGACTCGACGTTCCAATACGTCACGGTTCGAACGAGATAGAACGAGATTCAACGTGATTTGGCCGTACAATGTCCTTGTTTGGACTACGGTACGGCCAAATCTCGTTCTATCTGGTTCGAACCGTGACGTAATGGAACGTCAAGTCCAGTCGGGCCTAATCACGGGAAATAGCCTGAGACCACTGGTTGCCGAAGGCATGGCTTTTGATTTCTTATCTGAGGCCGAAATACCAATTTGAATTTTTTTCCAAAGGCATGCTATAAGTACATTGGCCGTAGGCGACAGATGCTTCGGCCAATGTACATATGGCATGCTTTTGGAAAAAAATTAAAATTGGTATTTCGGCCTCAGACAAGAAATCAAAAGTAATGCCTACGGCAGCCGGTGGTCCCAGGCTTTTTGCCGTGATTCGGCCCGACTGAACTCGACGTTCCATTACGTCACGGTTCGAACCAGATAGAACGAGATTCAACGTGATTTGGCCGTACAATGTCCTTGTTTGGACTGCGGTACGGCCAAATCTCGTTCTGTCTTGTTCGTACCGTGACGTATTTGAACGTCAAGTCCGGTCGGGCCCAATCACGTGAAATAGCCTGAGACCACTGGTTGCCGTAGGCATCGCTTTTGATTTCTTATCTGAGGCCGAAATACCAATTTGAATTTTTTTTCCAAAGGCATGCTATAAGTACATTGGCCGTAGGCGACAGATGCTACGGCCAATGTACATATAGCATGCTTTTGGAAAAAAAATTCAAATTGGCATTTCGGCCTCAGACAAGGAATCAAAAGTAATGCCTACGGCAACCGGTGGTCCCAGGCTATTTGCCATGATTGGGCCCGACCGGACTCGACGTTCTATTACGTCACGGCTCGAACGAGATAGAACGAGATTCAACGTAATTTGGCCGTACAATGTCCTTGTTCAGACTGCGGTACGGCCAAATCTCGTTCTATCTGGTTCGAACCGTGACGTAATGGAACGTCGAGTCCGGTCGGGCCCAATCACGGGAAATAGCCTGAGACCACTGGTTGCCGTATGCATCGCTTTTGATTTCTTATCTGAGGCCGAAATACCAATTTGAATTTTTTTTCCAAAGGCATGCTATAAGTACATTGACCGTAGGCGACAGATGCTACGGCCAATGTACATATAGCATGCTTTTGGAAAAAAAATTAAAATTGGTATTTCGGCCTCAGCCAAGAAATCAAAATTAATGCCTACGGCAACCGGTGGTCCCAGGCTATTTGCCGTATTTGGGCCCGACCGGACTCGACGTTCCATTACGTCACGGTTTGAACGAGATAGAACGAGATTCAACGTGATTTGGCCGTACAATGTCCTTGTTTGGACTACGGTACGGCCAAATCTCGTTCTATCTGGTTCGAACCGTGACGTAATGGAACGTCAAGTCCGGTTGGGCCCAATCACGGGAAATAGCCTGAGACCACTGGTTGCCGTAGGCATCGCTTTTGATTTCTTATCTGAGGCCGAAATACCAATTTGAATTTTTTTTCCAAAGGCATGCTATAAGTACATTGGCCGTAGGCAACAGATGCTACGGCCAATGTACATAAAGCACGCTTTCGGAAAAAAAAATTAAAATTGGTATTTCGGCCTCAGACAAGAAATCAAAAGTAATGCCTACGGCAACCGGTGGTCCCAGGCTATTTGCCGTGAATGGGCCCGACCGGACTCGACGTTCCATTACGTCACGGTTCGAACGAGATAGAACGAGATTCAACGTGATTTGGCCGTACAATGTCCTTGTTTGGACTACGGTACGGCCAAATCTCGTTCTATCTGGTTCGAACCGTGACGTAATGGAACGTCAAGTCCGGTTGGGCCCAATCACGGGAAATAGCCTGAGACCACTGGTTGCCGTAGGCATCGCTTTTGATTTCTTATCTGAGGCCGAAATACCAATTTGAGGCCGTAGGCGACAGATGCTACGGCCAATGTACATATAGCATGCTTTTGGAAAAAAAAAATAAAATTGGTATTTCGGCCTCAGACAAGAAATCAAAAGTAATGCCTACGGCAACCGGTGGTCCCAGGCTATTTGCCGTGATTGGGCCCGACCGGACTCGACGTTCCATTACGTCACGGTTCGAACGAGATAGAACGAGATTCAACGTGATTTGGCCGTACGATGGCCTTGTTTGGACTACGGTACGGCCAAACCTCGTTCTATCTGGTTCGAACCGTGACGTAATGGAACGTCAAGTCCGGTCGGGCCCAATCACGGGAAATAGCCTGAGACCACTGGTTGACGTAGGCATCGCTTTTGATTTCTTATCTGAGGCCGAAATACCAATTTGAATTTTTTTTCTAAAGGCATGCTATAAGTACATTGGCCGTAGGCGACATATGCTACGGCCAATGTACATATAGCATGCTTTTGGAAAAAAATTAAAATTGGTATTTCGGCCTCAGACAAGAAATCAAAAGAAATGCCTACGGCAACCGGTGGTCCCAGGCTATTTGCCGTGATTGGGCCCGACCGGACTCGACGTTCCATTACGTCACGGTTCCAACGAGATAGAACGAGATTCAACGTAATTTGGCCGTACAATGTCCTTGTTTGGACTACGGTACGGCCAAATCTCGTTCTATCTGGTTCGAACCGTGACGTAATGGAACGTCAAGTCCGGTCGGGCCTAATTACGGGAAATAGCTTGAGACCACTGGTTGCCGTATTCATCGCTTTTGATTTCTATCTGAGGCCGAAATACCAATTTGAGGCCGTAGGCGACAGATGCTACGGCCAATGTACATATAGCATGCTTTTGGAAAAAAAATTAAAATTGGTATTTCGGCCTCAGACAAGAAATCAAACGTAATACCTACGGCAACCGGTGGCCCCAGGCTATTTGCCGTGATTGGGCCCGACCGGACTCAACGTTCCATTACGTCACGGTTCGAACCAGATAGAACGAGATTCAACGTGATTTGGCCGTACAATGTCCTTGTTTGGACTGCGGTACGGCCAAATCTCGTTCTGTCTGGTTCGAACCGTGACGTAATGAAACGTCAAGTCCGGTTGGGCCCAATCACGGGAAATAGCCTGAGACCACTGGTTGACGTAGGCATCGCTTTTGATTTCTTATCTGAGGCCGAAATACCAATATGAATTTTTTTTCCAAAGGCATGCTATAAGTGCATTGGCCGTAGGCGACAGATGCTACGGCCAATGTACATATAGCATGCTTTTGGAAAAAAAATTCAAATTGGTATTTCGGCCTCAGACAAGGAATCAAAAGTAATGCCTACGGCAACCGGTGGTCCCAGGCTATTTGCCGTGATTCGGCCCGACCGGACTCGACGTTCCATTACGTCGCGGCTCGAACGAGATAGAACGAGATTTAACGTAATTTGGCCGTACAATGTCCTTGTTTAGACTACGGTACGGCCAAATCTCGTTCTATCTGGTTCGAACCGTGACGTAATGGAACGTCAAGTCCGGTCGGGCCTAATCACGGGAAATAGCCTGAGACCACTGGTTGCCGTAGGCATCGCTTTTGATTTCTTATCTGAGGCCGAAATACCAATTTGAGGCCGTAGGCGACAGATGCTACGGCCAATGTACATATAGCATGCTTTTGGAAAAAAAATTAAAATTGGTATTTCGGCCTCAGACAAGAAATCAAAAGTAATGGCTAGGGCAACCGGTGGTCCCAGGCTATTTGCCGTGATTGGGCCCGACCGGACTCGACGTTCCATTACGTCACGGTTCGAACCAGATAGAACGAGATTCAACGTGATTTGGCCGTACGATGGCCTTGTTTGGACTACGGTACGGCCAAATCTCGTTCTATCTGGTTCGAACCGTGACGTAATGGAACGTCAAGTCCGGTCGGGCCCAATCACGGGAAATAGCCTGAGACCACTGGTTGCCGTAGGCATCGCTTTTGATTTCTTATCTGAGGCCGAAATACCAATTTGAATTTTTTTCCAAAGGCATGCTATAAGTACATTGGCCGTAGGCGACAGATGCTACGGCCAATGTACATATAGCATGCTTTTGGAAAAAAATTAAAATTGGTATTTCGGCCTCAGACAAGAAATCAAAAGTAATGCCTACGGCAACCGGTGGTCCCAGGCTATTTGCCGTGATTCGGCCCGACCGAACTCGACGTTCCATTACGTCACGGTTCGAACCAGATAGAACGAGATTCAACGTGATTTGGCCGTACAATGTCCTTGTTTAGACTGCGGTACGGCCAAATCTCGTTCTGTCTGGTTCGAACCGTGACGTAATGGAACGTCAAGTCCGGTCGGGCCCAATCACGGGAAATAGCCTGAGACCACTGGTTGCCGTAGGCATCGCTTTTGATTTCTTATCTGAGGCCGAAATACCAATTTGAATTTTTTTTCCAAAGGCATGCTATAAGTACATTGACCGTAGGCGACAGATGCTACGGCCAATGTACATATAGCATGCTTTTGGAAAAAAAATTAAAATTGGTATTTCGGCCTCAGCCAAGAAATCAAAATTTATGCCTACGGCAACCGGTGGTCCCAGGCTATTTGCCGTATTTGGGCCCGACCGGACTCGACGTTCCATTACGTCACGGTTCGAACGAGATAGAACGAGATTCAACGTGATTTGGCCGTACAATGTCCTTGTTTGGACTACGGTACGGCCAAATCTCGTTCTATCTGGTTCGAACCGTGACGTTATGGAACGTCAATTCCGGTTGGGCCCAATCACGGGAAATAGCCTGAGACCACTGGTTGCCGTAGGCATCGCTTTTGATTTCTTATCTGAGGCCGAAATACCAATTTGAATTTTTTTTCCAAAGGCATGCTATAAGTACATTGGCCGTAGGCAACAGATGCTACGGCCAATGTACATATAGCACGCTTTCGGAAAAAAAAAAATTAAAATTGGTTTTTCGGCCTCAGACAAGAAATCAAAAGTAATGCCTACGGCAACCGGTGGTCCCAGGCTATTTGCCGTGAATGGGCCCGACCGGACTCGACGTTCCATTACGTCACGGTTCGAACGAGATAGAACGAGATTCAACGTGATTTGGCCGTACAATGTCCTTGTTTGGACTACGGTACGGCCAAATCTCGTTCTATCTGGTTCGAACCGTGACGTAATGAAACGTCAAGTCCGGTTGGGCCCAATCACGGGAAATAGCCTGAGACCACTGGTTGACGTAGGCATCGCTTTTGATTTCGTATCTGAGGCCGAAATACCAATATGAATTTTTTTTCCAAAGGCATGCTATAAGTGCATTGGCCGTAGGCGACAGATGCTACGGCCAATGTACATATAGCATGCTTTTGGAAAAAAAATTAAAATTGGTATTTCGGCCTCAGACAAGAAATCAAAAGGAATGCCTACGGCAACCGGTGGTCCCAGGCTATTTGCCGTGATTCGGCCCGACCGAACTCGACGTTCCATTACGTCACGGTTCGAACGAGATAGAACGAGATTCAACGTGATTTGGCCGTACGATGGCCTTGTTTGGACTACGGTACGGCCAAATCTCGTTCTATCTGGTTCGAACCGTGACGTAATGGAACGTCAAGTCCGGTCGGGCCCAATCACGGGAAATAGCCTGAGACCACTGGTTGCCGTAGGCATCGCTTTTGATTTCTTATCTGAGGCCGAAATACCAATTTGAATTTTTTTCCAAAGGCATGCTATAAGTACATTGGCCGTAGGCGACAGATGCTATGGCCAATGTACATATAGCATGCTTTTGGAAAAAAATTAAAATTGGTATTTCGGCCTCAGACAAGAAATCAAAAGTAATGCCTACGGCAACCGGTGGTCCCAGGCTATTTGCCGTGATTCGGCCCGACCGAACTCGACGTTCCATTACGTCACGGTTCGAACCAGATAGAACGAGATTCAACGTGATTTGGCCGTACAATGTCCTTGTTTGGACTGCGGTACGGCCAAATCTCGTTCTGTCTGGTTCGAACCGTGACGTAATGGAACGTCAAGTCCGGTCGGGCCCAATCACGGGAAATAGCCTGAGACCACTGGTTGCCGTAGGCATCGCTTTTGATTTCTTATCTGAGGCCGAAATAGCAATTTGAATTTTTTTTCCAAAGGCATGCTATAAGTACATTGACCGTAGGCGACAGATGCTACGGCCAATGTACATATAGCATGCTTTTGGAAAAAAAATTAAAATTGGTATTTCGGCCTCAGACAAGAAATCAAAATTAATGCCTACGGCAACCGGTGGTCCCAGGCTATTTGCCGTATTTGGGCCCGACCGGACTCGACGTTCCATTACGTCACGGTTCGAACGAGATAGAACGAGATTCAACGTGATTTGGCCGTACAATGTCCTTGTTTGGACTACGGTACGGCCAAATCTCGTTCTGTCTGGTTCGAACCGTGACGTAATGGAACGTCAAGTCCATTCGGGCCTAATCACGGGAAATAGCCTGAGACCACTGGTTGCCGTAGGCATCGCTTTTGATTTCTTATCTGAGGCCGAAATACCAATTTGAATTTTTTTTCCAAAGGCATGCTATAAGTACATTGGCCGTAGGCGACAGATGCTACGGCCAATGTACATATAGCATGCTTTTGGAAAAAAATTAAAATTGGTATTTCGGCCTCAGACAAGAAATCAAAAGTAATGCCTACGGCAACCGGTGGTCCCAGGCTATTTGCCGTGATTCGGCCCGACCGAACTCGACGTTCCATTACGTCACGGTTCGAACCAGATAGAACGAGATTCAACGTGATTTGGCCGTACAATGTCCTTGTTTGGACTGCGGTACGGCCAAATGTCGTTCTGTCTGGTTCGAACCGTGACGTAATGGAACGTCAAGTCCGGTCGGGCCCAATCACGGGAAATAGCCTGAGACCACTGGTTGCCGTAGGCATCGCTTTTGATTTCTTATCTTAGGCCGAAATACCAATTTGAATTTTTTTTCCAAAGGCATGCTATAAGTACATTGACCGTAGGCGACAGATGCTACGGCCAATGTACATATAGCATGCTTTTGGAAAAAAAATTATAATTGGTATTTCGGCCTCAGACAAGAAATCAAAATTAATGCCTACGGCAACCGGTGGTCCCAGGCTATTTGCCGTATTTGGGCCCGACCGGACTCGACGTTCCATTACGTCACGGTTCGAACGAGATAGAACGAGATTCAACGTGATTTGGCCGTACAATGTCCTTGTTTGGACTACGGTACGGCCAAATCTCGTTCTATCTGGTTCGAACCGTGACGTAATGGAACGTCAAGTCCGGTCGGGCCCAATCACGGGAAATAGCCTGAGACCACTAGTTGTCGTAGGCATCGCTTTTGATTTCTTATCTGAGGCCGAAATACCAATTTGAATTTTTTTCCAAAGGCATGCTATAAGTACATTGGCCGTAGGTGACAGATGCTACGGCCAATGTACATAAAGCACGCTTTCGGAAAAAAAAATTAAAATTGGTATTTCGGCCTCAGACAAGAAATCAAAAGTAATGCCTACGGCAACCGGTGGTCCCAGGCTATTTGCCTTATTTGGGCCCGACCGGACTCGACGTTCCATTACGTCACGGTTCGAACGAGATAGAACGAGATTCAACGTGATTTGGCCGTACAATGTCCTTGTTTGGACTACGGTACGGCCAAATCTCGTTCTATCTGGTTCGATCCGTGACGTAATGAAACGTCAAGTCCGGTTGGGCCCATACACGGGAAATAGCCTGAGACCACTGGTTGACGTAGGCATCGCTTTTGATTTCTTATCTGAGGCCGAAATACCAATTTGAGGCCGTAGGCGACAGATGCTATGGCCAATGTACATATAGCATGCTTTTGGAAAAAAAAAAAAAATTGGTATTTCGACCTCAGACAAGAAATCAAAAGTAATGCCTACGGCAATCGGTGGTCCAAGGCCATTTGCCGTGATTGGGCCCGACCGGACTCGACATTCCATTACGTCACGGTTCGAACCAGATAGAACTAGATTCAACGTGATTTGGCCGTACGATGGCCTTGTTTGGACTACGGTACGGCCAAATCTCGTTCTATCTGGTTCGAACCGTGACGTAATGGAACGTCAAGTCCGGTCGGGCCCAATCACGGGAAATAGCCTGAGACCACTGGTTGCCGTAGGCATCGCTTTTGATTTCTTATCTGAGGCCGAAATACCAATTTGAATTTTTTTCCAAAGGCATGCTATAAGTACATTGGCCGTAGGCGACAGATGCTATGGCCAATGTACATATAGCATGCTTTTGGAAAAAAATTAAAATTGGTATTTCGGCCTCAGACAAGAAATCAAAGTAATGCCTACGGCAACCGGTGGTCCCAGGCTATTTGCCGTGATTCGGCCCGACCGAACTCGACGTTCCATTACGTCACGGTTCGAACGAGATAGAACGAGATTCAACGTGATTTGGCCGTACAATGTCCTTGTTTGGACTGCGGTACGGCCAAATCTCGTTCTGTCTGGTTCGAACCGTGACGTAATGGAACGTCAAGTCCGGTAGGGCCCAATCACGGGAAATAGCCTGAGACCACTGGTTGCCGTAGGCATCGCTTTTGATTTCTTATCTGAGGCCGAAATACCAATTTGAATTTTTTTTTCCAAAGGCATGCTATAAGTACATTGACCGTAGGCGACAGATGCTACGGCCAATGTACATATAGCATGCTTTTGGAAAAAAAATTAAAATTGGTATTTCGGCCTCAGCCAAGAAATCAAAATTAATGCCTACGGCAACCGGTGGTCCCAAGCTATTTGCCGTATTTGGGCCCGACTGGACTCGACGTTCCATAACGTCACGGTTCGAACGAGATAGAACGAGATTAAACGTAATTTGGCCGTACAATGTCCTTGTTTTGACTACGGTACGGCCAAATCTCGTTCTATCTGGTTCGAACCGTGACGTAATGGAACGTCAATTCCGGTTGGGCCCAATCACGGGAAATAGCCTGAGACCACTGGTTGCCGTAGGCATCGCTTTTGATTTCTTATCTGAGGCCGAAATACCAATTTGAATTTTTTTTCCAAAGGCATGCTATAAGTACATTGGCCGTAGGCAACAGATGCTACGGCCAATGTACATATAGCACGCTTTCGGAAAAAAAAATTAAAATTGGTTTTTCGGCCTCAGACAAGAAATCAAAAGTAATGCCTACGGCAACCGGTGGTCCCAGGCTATTTGCCGTGAATGGGCCCGACCGGACTCGACGTTCCATTACGTCACGGTTCGAACGAGATAGAACGAGATTAAATGTAATTTGGCCGTACAATGTCCTTGTTTGGACTACGGTACGGCCAAATCTCGTTCTATCTGGTTCGAACCGTGACGTAATGGAACGTCAATTCCGGTTGGGCCCAATCACGGGAAATAGCCTGAGACCACTGGTTGACGTAGGCATCGCTTTTGATTTCTTATCTGAGGCCGAAATACCAATTTGAATTTTTTTCCAAAGGCATGCTATAAGTACATTGGCCGTAGGCAACAGATGCTACGGCCAATGTACATATAGCACGCTTTCGGAAAAAAAAATTAAAATTGGTTTTTCGGCCTCAGACAAGAAATCAAAAGTAACGCCTACGGCAACCGGTGGTCCCAGGCTATTTGCCGTGAATGGGCCCGACCGGACTCGACGTTCCATTACGTCACGGTTCGAACGAGATAGAACGAGATTCAACGTGATTTGGCCGTACAATGTCCTTGTTTGGACTACGGTACGGCCAAATCTCGTTCTATCTGGTTCGAACCGTGACGTAATGAAACGTCAAGTCCGGTTGGGCCCAATCACGGGAAATAGCCTGAGACCACTGGTTGACGTAGGCATCGCTTTTGATTTCTTATCTGAGGCCGAAATACCAATTTGAGGCCGTAGGCGACAGATGCTATGGCCAATGTACATATAGCATGCTTTTGGAAAAAAAATTAAAATTGGTATTTCGGCCTCAGACAAGAAATCAAAAGTAATGCCTACGGCAACCGGTGGTCCTAGGCTATTTGCCGTGATTGGGCCCGACCGGACTCGACGTTCCATTACGTCACGGTTCGAACGAGATAGAACGAGATTCAACGTGATTTGGCCGTACGATGGCCTTGTTTGGACTACGGTACGGCCAAATCTCGTTCTATCTGGTTCGAACCGTGACGTAATGGAACGTCAAGTCCGGTCGGGCCCAATCACGGGAAATAGCCTGAGACCACTGGTTGCCGTAGGCATCGCTTTTGATTTCTTATCTGAGGCCGAAATACCAATTTGAGGCCGTAGGCGACAGATACTATGGCCAATGTACATATAGCATGCTTTTGGAAAAAAAATTAAAATTGGTATTTCGGCCTCAGACAAGAAATCAAAAGTAATGCCTACGGCAACCGGTGGTCCTAGGCTATTTGCCGTGATTGGGCCCGACCGGACTCGACGTTCCATTACGTCACGGTTCGAACGAGATAGAACGAGATTCAACGTGATTTGGCCGTACGATGGCCTTGTTTGGACTACGGTACGGCCAAATCTCGTTCTATCTGGTTCGAACCGTGACGTAATGGAACGTCAAGTCCGGTCGGGCCCAATCACGGGAAATAGCCTGAGACCACTGGTTGCCGTAGGCATCGCTTTTGATTTCTTATCTGAGGCCGAAATACCAATTTGAATTTTTTTCCAAAGGCATGCTATAAGTACATTGGCCGTAGGCGACAGATGCTATGGCCAATGTACATATAGCATGCTTTTGGAAAAAAATTAAAATTGGTATTTCGGCCTCAGACAAGAAATCAAAAGTAATGCCTACGGCAACCGGTGGTCCCAGGCTATTTGCCGTGATTCGGCCCGACCGAACTCGACGTTCCATTACGTCACGGTTCGAACGAGATAGAACGAGATTCAACGTGATTTGGCCGTACAATGTCCTTGTTTGGACTGCGGTACGGCCAAATCTCGTTCTGTCTGGTTCGAACCGTGACGTAATGGAACGTCAAGTCCGGTCGGGCCCAATCACGGGAAATAGCCTGAGACCACTGGTTGCCGTAGGCATCGCTTTTGATTTCTTATCTGAGGCCGAAATACCAATTTGAATTTTTTTTCCAAAGGCATGCTATAAGTACATTGACCGTAGGCGACAGATGCTACGGCCAATGTACATATAGCATGCTTTTGGAAAAAAAATTAAAATTGGTATTTCGGCCTCAGCCAAGAAATCAAAATTAATGCCTACGGCAACCGGTGGTCCCAAGCTATTTGCCGTATTTGGGCCCGACCGGACTCGACGTTCCATTACGTCACGGTTCGAACGAGATAGAACGAGATTAAACGTAATTTGGCCGTACAATGTCCTTGTTTGGACTACGGTACGGCCAAATCTCGTTCTATCTGGTTCGAACCGTGACGTAATGGAACGTCAATTCCGGTTGGGCCCAATCACGGGAAATAGCCTGAGACCACTGGTTGCCGTAGGCATCGCTTTTGATTTCTTATCTGAGGCCGAAATACCAATTTGAATTTTTTTTCCAAAGGCATGCTATAAGTACATTGGCCGTAGGCAACAGATGCTACGGCCAATGTACATATAGCACGCTTTCGGAAAAAAAAATTAAAATTGGTTTTTCGGCCTCAGACAAGAAATCAAAATTAATGCCTACGGCAACCGGTGGTCCCAGGCTATTTGCCGTGAATGGGCCCGACCGGACTCGACGTTCCATTACGTCACGGTTCGAACGAGATAGAACGAGATTAAATGTAATTTGGCCGTACAATGTCCTTGTTTGGACTACGGTACGGCCAAATCTCGTTCTATCTGGTTCGAACCGTGACGTAATGGAACGTCAATTCCGGTTGGGCCCAATCACGGGAAATAGCCTGAGACCACTGGTTGACGTAGGCATCGCTTTTGATTTCTTATCTGAGGCCGAAATACCAATATGAATTTTTTTTCCAAAGGCATGCTATAAGTGCATTGGCCGTAGGCGACAGATGCTACGGCCAATGTACATATAGCATGCTTTTGGAAAAAAAATTCAAATTGGTATTTCGGCCTCAGACAAGGAATTAAAAGTAATGCCTACGGCAACCGGTGGTCCCAGGCTATTTGCCGTGATTGGGCCCGACCGGACTCGACGTTCCATTACGTCACGGTTCGAACCAGATAGAACGAGATTCAACGTAATTTGGCCGTACAATGTCCTTGTTTGGACTGCGGTACGGCCAAATCTCGTTCTATCTGGTTCGAACCGTGACGTAATGGAGCGTCAAGTCCGGTCGGGCCTAATCACGGGAAATAGCCTGAGACCACTGGTTGCCGTAGGCATCGCTTTTGATTTCTTATCTTAGGCCGAAATACCAATTTGAATTTTTTTTCCAAAGGCATGCTATAAGTACATTGACCGTAGGCGACAGATGCTACGGCCAATGTACATATAGCATGCTTTTGGAAAAAAAATTGAAATTGGTATTTCGGCCTCAGACAAGAAATCAAAATTAATGCCTACGGCAACCGGTGGTCCCAGGCTATTTGCCGTATTTGGGCCCGACCGGACTCGACGTTCCATTACGTCACGGTTCGAACGAGATAGAACGAGATTCAACGTGATTTGGCCGTACAATGTCCTTGTTTGGACTACGGTACGGCCAAATCTCGTTCTATCTGGTTCGAACCGTGAAGTAATGGAACGTCAATTCCGGTTGGGCCCAACAACGGGAAATAGCCTGAGACCACTGGTTGCCGTAGGCATCGCTTTTGATTTCTTATCTGAGGCCGAAATACCAATTTGAATTTTTTTTCCAAAGGCATGCTATAAGTACATTGACCGTAGGCGACAGATGCTACGGCCAATGTACATATAGCACGCTTTCGGAAAAAAAAAATTAAAATTGGTATTTCGGCCTCAGACAAGAAATCAAAAGTAATGCCTACGGCAACCGGTGGTCCCAGGCTATTTGCCGTGAATGGGCCCGACCGGACTCGACGTTCCATTACGTCACGGTTCGAACGAGATAGAACGAGATTCAACGTGATTTGGCCGTACAATGTCCTTGTTTGGACTACGGTACGGCCAAATCTCGTTCTATCTGGTTCGAACCGTGACGTAATGGAACGTCAAGTCCGGTCGGGCCCAATCACGGGAAATAGCCTGAGACCACTAGTTGTCGTAGGCATCGCTTTTGATTTCTTATCTGAGGCCGAAATACCAATTTGAATTTTTTTCCAAAGGCATGCTATAAGTACATTGGCCGTAGGCAACAGATGCTACGGCCAATGTACATAAAGCACGCTTTCGGAAAAAAAAATTAAAATTGGTATTTCGGCCTCAGACAAGAAATCAAAAGAAATGCCTACGGCAACCGGTGGTCCCAGGCTATTTGCCGTGATTGGGCCCGACCGGACTCGACGTTAATTACGTCACGGTTCGAACGAGATAGAACGAGATTCAACGTGATTTGGCCGTACAATGTCCTTGTTTGGACTACGGTACGGCCAAATCTCGTTCTATCTGGTTCGAACCGTGACGTAATGGAACGTCAAGTCCGGTCGGGCCCAATCACGGGAAATAGCCTGAGACCACTAGTTGTCGTAGGCATCGCTTTTGATTTCTTATCTGAGGCCGAAATACCAATTTGAATTTTTTTCCAAAGGCATGCTATAAGTACATTGGCCGTAGGCGACAGATGCTACGGCCAATGTACATATAGCATGCTTTTGGAAAAAAATTGAAATTGGTATTTCGGCCTCAGACAAGAAATCAAAATTAATGCCTACGGCAACCGGTGGTCCCAGGCTATTTGCCGTGATTGGGCCCGATTGGACTCGACGTTCCATTACGTCACGGTTCGAACCAGATAGAACGAGATTCAACGTGATTTGGCCGTACAATGTCCTTGTTTGGACTACGGTACGGCCAAATCTCGTTCTATCTGGTTCGAACCGTGACGTAATGGAACGTCAAGTCCGGTCGGGCCCAATCGAGGGAAATAGCCTGAGACCACTGGTTGTCGTAGGCATCGCTTTTGATTTTTTTATCTTAGGCCGAAATACCAATTTGAATTTTTTTCCAAAGGCATGCTATAAGTACATTGGCCGTAGGCGACAGATGCTACGGCCAATGTACATATAGCATGTTTTTGGAAAAAAAATTAAAATTGGTATTTCGGCCTCAGACAAGAAATCAAAAGTAATGGCTAGGGCAACCGGTGGTCCCAGGCTATTTGCCGTGATTGGGCCCGACCGGACTCGACGTTCCATTACGTCACGGTTCGAACGAGATAGAACGAGATTCAACGTGATTTGGCCGTACAATGTCCTTGTTTGGACTACGGTACGGCCAAATCTCGTTCTATCTGGTTCGAACCGTGACGTAATGGAACCGCAAGTCCGGTCGGGCCTAATCACGGGAAATAGCCTGAGACCACTGGTTGCCGTAGGCATCGCTTTTGATTTCTATCTGAGGCCGAAATTCCAATTTGAGGCCGTAGGCGACAGATGCTACGGCCAATGTACATATAGCATGCTTTTGGAAAAAAAATTAAAATTGGTATTTCGGCCTCAGGCAAGAAATCAAAAGTAATGCCTACGGCAACCGGTGGTCCCAGGCTATTTGCCGTGATTGGGCCCGATTGGACTCGACGTTCCATTACGTCACGGTTTGAACGAGATAGAACGAGATTCAACGTGATTTGGCCGTACAATGGCCTTGTTTGGACTACGGTACGGCCAAATCTCGTTCTATCTGGTTCGAACCGTGACGTAATGGAACGTCAAGTCCGGTCGGGCCCAATCACGGGAAATAGCCTGAGACCACTAGTTGTCGTAGGCATCGCTTTTGATTTCTTATCTAAGGCCGAAATACCAATTTGAATTTTTTTCCAAAGGCATGCTATAAATACATTGGCCGTAGGCGACAGATGCTACGGCCAATGTACATATAGCATGCTTTTGGAAAAAAATTGAAATTGGTATTTCGGCCTCAGACAAGAAATCAAAATTAATGCCTACGGCAACCGGTGGTCCCAGGCTATTTGCCGTGATTGGGCCCGATTGGACTCGACGTTCCATTACGTCACGGTTCGAACGAGATAGAACGAGATTCAACGTGATTTGGCCGTACAATGTCCTTGTTTGGACTACGGTACGGCCAAATCTCGTTCTATCTGGTTCGAACCGTGACGTAATGGAACGTCAAGTCCGGTCGGGCCCAATCACGGGAAATAGCCTGAGACCACTGGCTGTCGTAGGCATCGCTTTTGATTTCTTATCTTAGGCCGAAATACCAATTTGAATTTTTTTCCAAAGGCATGCTATAAGTACATTGGCCGTAGGCGACAGATGCTACGGCCAATGTACATATAGCATGTTTTTGGAAAAAAAAATTAAAATTGGTATTTCGGCCTCAGACAAGAAATCAAAAGTAATGGCTTGGGCAACCGGTGGTCCCAGGCTATTTGCCGTGATTGGGCCCGACCGGATTCGACGTTCCATTACGTCACGGTTTGAACAAGATAGAACGAGATTAAACGTAATTTGGCCGTACAATGTCCTTGTTTGGACTACGGTACGGTCAAATCTCGTTCTATCTGGTTCGAACCGTGACGTAATGGAACGTCAAGTCCGGTCGGGCCCAATCACGGGAATTAGCCTGAGACCACTGGTTGCCGTAGGCATCGCTTTAGATTTCTTATCTGTGGCCGAAATACCAATTTGAATTTTTTTTCCAAAGGCATGCTATAAGTACTTTGGCCGTAGGCGACAGATGCTACGGCCAATGTACATATAGCATGCTTTTGGAAAAAAAATTATAATTGGTATTTCGGCCTCAGACAAGAAGTCAAAAGTAATGGCTACGGCAACCGGTGGTCCCAGGCTATTTGCCGTGATTGGGCCCGACCGGACTCGACGTTCCATTACGTCACGGTTCGAACGAGATAGAACGAGATTCAACGTGATTTGGCCGTACAATGTCCTTGTTTGGACTACGGTACGGCCAAATCTCGTTCTATCTGGTTCGAACCGTGACGTAATGGAACGTCAAGTCCGGTCGGGCCCAATCACGGCAAATAGCCTGAGACCACTGGTTGCCGTAGGCATCGCTTTTGATTTCTTATCTGAGGCCGAAATACCAATTTGAATTTTATTTCCAAAGGCATGCTATAAGTATATTGGCCGTAGGCGCCAGATGCTACGGCCAATGTACATATAGCATGCTTTTGGAAAAAAAATTCAAATTCGTATTTCGGCCTCAGACAAGGAATCAAAAGTAATGCCTACGGCAACCGGTGGTCCCAGGCTATTTGCCGTGATTGGGCCCGACCGGACTCGACGTTCCATTACGTCACGGTTCGAACGAGATAGAACGAGATTAAACGTAATTTGGCCGTACAATGTCCTTGTTTGGACTACGGTACGGCCAAATCTCGTTCTATCTGGTTCGAACCGTGACGTAATGGAACGTCGAGTCCGGTCGGGCCTAATCACGGGAAATAGCCTGAGACCACTGGTTGCCGTAGGCATCGCTTTTGATTTCTATCTGAGGCCGAAATACCAATTTGAGGCCGTAGGCGACAGATGCTACGGCCAATGTACATATAGCATGCTTTTGGAAAAAAAATTAAAATTGGTATTTCGGCCTCAGACAAGAAATCAAAAGTAATGCCTACGTCAACCGGTGGTCCCAGGCTATTTGCCGTGATTGGGCCCGATTGGACTCGACGTTCCATTACGTCACGGTTTGAACGAGATAGAACGAGATTCAACGTGATTTGGCCGTACAATGGCCTTGTTTGGACTACGGTACGGCCAAATCTCGTTCTATCTGGTTCGAACCGTGACGTAATTAAACGTCAAGTCCGGTCGGGCCCAATCACGGGAAATTGCCTGAGACCACTGGTTGCCGTAGGCATCGCTTTTGATTTCTTATCTGAACCCGAAATACCAATTTGAATTTTTTTCCAAAGGCATGCTATAAGTACATTGACCGTAGGCGACAGATGCTACGGCCAATGTACATATAGCATGCTTTTGGAAAAAATTAAAATTGGTATTTCGGCCTCATCCAAGAAATCAAAATTAATGCCTACGGCAACCGGTGGTCCCAGGCTATTTGCCGTATTTGGGCCCGACCGGACTCGACGTTCCATTACGTCACGGTTCGAACGAGATAGAACGAGATTAAACGTAATTTGGCCGTACAATGTCCTTGTTTGGACTACGGTACGGCCAAATCTCGTTCTATCTGGTTCGAACTTGACGTAATGGAACGTCAATTCCGGTTGGGCCCAATCACGGGAAATAGCCTGAGACCACTGGTTGACGTAGGCATCGCTTTTGATTTCTTATCTGAGGCCGAAATACCAATATGATTTTTTTTTCCAAAGGCATGCTATAAGTGCATTGGCCGTAGGCGACAGATGCTACGGCCAATGTACATATAGCATGCTTTTGGAAAAAAAATTCAAATTCTTATTTCGGCCTCAGACAAGGAATCAAAAGTAATGCCTACGGCAACCGGTGGTCCCAGGCTATTTGCCGTGATTGGGCCCGACCGGACTCGACGTTCCATTACGTCACGGTTCGAACCAGATAGAACGAGATTCAACGTAATTTGGCCGTACAATGTCCTTGTTTGGACTGCGGTACGGCCAAATCTCGTTCTTTCTGGTTCGAACCGTGACGTAATGGAGCGTCAAGTCCGGTCGGGCCCAATCACGGGAAATAGCCTGAGACCACTGGTTGCCGTAGGCATCGCTTTTGATTTCTTATCTTAGGCCGAAATACCAATTTGAATTTTTTTTCCAAAGGCATGCTATAAGTACATTGACCGTAGGCGACAGATGCTACGGCCAATGTACATATAGCATGCTTTTGGAAAAAAAATTCAAATTGGTATTTCGGCCTCAGACAAGAAATCAAAATTAATGCCTACTGCAACCGGTGGTCCCAGGCTATTTGCCGTGATTCGGCCCGACCGAACTCGACGTTCCATTACGTCACGGTTCGAACGAGATAGAACGAGATTCAACGTGATTTGGCCGTACAATGTCCTTGTTTGGACTGCGGTACGGCCAAATCTCGTTCTATCTGGTTCGAACCGTGACGTAATGGAACGTCAATTCCGGTTGGGCCCAACCACGGGAAATAGCCTGAGACCACTGGTTGCCGTAGGCATCGCTTTTGATTTCTTATCTGAGGCCGAAATACCAATTTGAATTTTTTTTCCAAAGGCATGCTATAAGTACATTGGCCGTAGGCAACAGATGCTAAGGCCAATGTACATAAAGCACGCTTTCGGAAAAAAAAATTAAAATTGGTATTTCGGCCTCAGACAAGAAATCAAAAGTAATGCCTACGGCAACCGGTGGTCCCAGGCTATTTGCCGTGAATGGGCCCGACCGGACTCGACGTTCCATTACGTCACGGTTCGAACGAGATAGAACGAGATTCAACGTGATTTGGCCGTACAATGTCCTTGTTTGGACTACGGTACGGCCAAATCTCGTTCTATCTGGTTCGAACCGTGACGTAATGGAACGTCAAGTCCGGTCGGGCCCAATCACGGCAAATAGCCTGAGACCACTGGTTGCCGTAGGCATCGCTTTTGATTTCTTATCTGAGGCCGAAATACCAATTTGAATTTTATTTCCAAAGGCATGCTATAAGTATATTGGCCGTAGGCGCCAGATGCTACGGCCAATGTACATATAGCATGCTTTTGGAAAAAAAATTCAAATTCGTATTTCGGCCTCAGACAAGGAATCAAAAGTAATGCCTACGGCAACCGGTGGTCCCAGGCTATTTGCCGTGATTGGGCCCGACCGGACTCGACGTTCCATTACGTCACGGTTCGAACGAGATAGAACGAGATTCAACGTGATTTGGCCGTACAATGTCCTTGTTTGGACTACGGTACGGCCAAATCTCGTTCTATCTGGTTCGAACCGTGACGTAATGGAACGTCAAGTCCGGTCGGGCCCAATCACGGCAAATAGCCTAAGACCACTGGTTGCCGTAGGCATCGCTTTTGATTTCTTATCTGAGGCCGAAATACCAATTTGAATTTTATTTCCAAAGGCATGCTATAAGTATATTGGCCGTAGGCGCCAGATGCTACGGCCAATGTACATATAGCATGCTTTTGGAAAAAAAATTCAAATTCGTATTTCGGCCTCAGACAAGGAATCAAAAGTAATGCCTACGGCAACCGGTGGTCCCAGGCTATTTGCCGTGATTGGGCCCGACCGGACTCGACGTTCCATTACGTCACGGTTCGAACGAGATAGAACGAGATTAAACGTAATTTGGCCGTACAATGTCCTTGTTTGGACTACGGTACGGCCAAATCTCGTTCTATCTGGTTCGAACCGTGACGTAATGGAACGTCGAGTCCGGTCGGGCCTAATCACGGGAAATAGCCTGAGACCACTGGTTGCCGTAGGCATCGCTTTTGATTTCTATCTGAGGCCGAAATACCAATTTGAGGCCGTAGGCGACAGATGCTACGGCCAATGTACATATAGCATGCTTTTGGAAAAAAAATTAAAATTGGTATTTCGGCCTCAGACAAGAAATCAAAAGTAATGCCTACGTCAACCGGTGGTCCCAGGCTATTTGCCGTGATTGGGCCCGATTGGACTCGACGTTCCATTACGTCACGGTTTGAACGAGATAGAACGAGATTCAACGTGATTTGGCCGTACAATGGCCTTGTTTGGACTACGGTACGGCCAAATCTCGTTCTATCTGGTTCGAACCGTGACGTAATTAAACGTCAAGTCCGGTCGGGCCCAATCACGGGAAATTGCCTGAGACCACTGGTTGCCGTAGGCATCGCTTTTGATTTCTTATCTGAACCCGAAATACCAATTTGAATTTTTTTCCAAAGGCATGCTATAAGTACATTGACCGTAGGCGACAGATGCTACGGCCAATGTACATATAGCATGCTTTTGGAAAAAATTAAAATTGGTATTTCGGCCTCATCCAAGAAATCAAAATTAATGCCTACGGCAACCGGTGGTCCCAGGCTATTTGCCGTATTTGGGCCCGACCGGACTCGACGTTCCATTACGTCACGGTTCGAACGAGATAGAACGAGATTAAACGTAATTTGGCCGTACAATGTCCTTGTTTGGACTACGGTACGGCCAAATCTCGTTCTATCTGGTTCGAACTTGACGTAATGGAACGTCAATTCCGGTTGGGCCCAATCACGGGAAATAGCCTGAGACCACTGGTTGACGTAGGCATCGCTTTTGATTTCTTATCTGAGGCCGAAATACCAATATGATTTTTTTTTCCAAAGGCATGCTATAAGTGCATTGGCCGTAGGCGACAGATGCTACGGCCAATGTACATATAGCATGCTTTTGGAAAAAAAATTCAAATTCTTATTTCGGCCTCAGACAAGGAATCAAAAGTAATGCCTACGGCAACCGGTGGTCCCAGGCTATTTGCCGTGATTGGGCCCGACCGGACTCGACGTTCCATTACGTCACGGTTCGAACCAGATAGAACGAGATTCAACGTAATTTGGCCGTACAATGTCCTTGTTTGGACTGCGGTACGGCCAAATCTCGTTCTTTCTGGTTCGAACCGTGACGTAATGGAGCGTCAAGTCCGGTCGGGCCCAATCACGGGAAATAGCCTGAGACCACTGGTTGCCGTAGGCATCGCTTTTGATTTCTTATCTTAGGCCGAAATACCAATTTGAATTTTTTTTCCAAAGGCATGCTATAAGTACATTGACCGTAGGCGACAGATGCTACGGCCAATGTACATATAGCATGCTTTTGGAAAAAAAATTCAAATTGGTATTTCGGCCTCAGACAAGAAATCAAAATTAATGCCTACTGCAACCGGTGGTCCCAGGCTATTTGCCGTGATTCGGCCCGACCGAACTCGACGTTCCATTACGTCACGGTTCGAACCAGATAGAACGAGATTCAACGTGATTTGGCCGTACAATGTCCTTGTTTGGACTGCGGTACGGCCAAATCTCGTTCTATCTGGTTCGAACCGTGACGTAATGGAACGTCAATTCCGGTTGGGCCCAACCACGGGAAATAGCCTGAGACCACTGGTTGCCGTAGGCATCGCTTTTGATTTCTTATCTGAGGCCGAAATACCAATTTGAATTTTTTTTCCAAAGGCATGCTATAAGTACATTGGCCGTAGGCAACAGATGCTAAGGCCAATGTACATAAAGCACGCTTTCGGAAAAAAAAATTAAAATTGGTATTTCGGCCTCAGACAAGAAATCAAAAGTAATGCCTACGGCAACCGGTGGTCCCAGGCTATTTGCCGTGAATGGGCCCGACCGGACTCGACGTTCCATTACGTCACGGTTCGAACGAGATAGAACGAGATTCAACGTGATTTGGCCGTACAATGTCCTTGTTTGGACTACGGTACGGCCAAATCTCGTTCTATCTGGTTCGAACCGTGACGTAATGGAACGTCAAGTCCGGTCGGGCCCAATCACGGGAAATAGCCTGAGACCACTAGTTGTCGTAGGCATCGCTTTTGATTTCTTATCTGAGGCCGAAATACCAATTTGAATTTTTTTCCAAAGGCATGCTATAAGTACATTGGCCGTAGGCGACAGATGCTACGGCCAATGTACATATAGCATGCTTTTGGAAAAAAAAATTAAAATTGGTATTTCGGCCTCAGACAAGAAATCAAAAGAAATGCCTACGGCAACCGGTGGTCCCAGGCTATTTGCCGTGATTGGGCCCGACCGGACTCGACGTTCATTACGTCACGGTTCGAACGAGATAGAACGAGATTCAACGTGATTTGGCCGTAAAATGTCCTTGTTTGGACTACGGTACGGCCAAATCTCGTTCTATCTGGTTCGAACCGTGACGTAATGGAACGTCAAGTCCGGTCGGGCCCAATCACGGGAAATAGCCTGAGACCACTAGTTGTCGTAGGCATCGCTTTTGATTTCTTATCTGAGGCCGAAATACCAATTTGAATTTTTTTCCAAAGGCATGCTATAAGTACATTGGCCGTAGGCGACAGATGCTACGGCCAATGTACATATAGCATGCTTTTGGAAAAAAAAATTAAAATTGGTATTTCGGCCTCAGACAAGAAATCAAAAGAAATGCCTACGGCAACCGGTGGTCCATGGCTATTTGCCGTGATTGGGCCCGACCGGACTCGACGTTCATTACGTCACGGTTCGAACGAGATAGAACGAGATTCAACGTGATTTGGCCGTACAATGTCCTTGTTTGGACTGCGGTACGGCCAAATCTCGTTCTATCTGGTTCGAACCGTGACGTAATGGAACGTCAATTCCGGTTGGGCCCAACCACGGGAAATAGCCTGAGACCACTGGTTGCCGTAGGCATCGCTTTTGATTTCTTATCTGAGGCCGAAATACCAATTTGAATTTTTTTTCCAAAGGCATGCTATAAGTACATTGGCCGTAGGCAACAGATGCTAAGGCCAATGAACATAAAGCACGCTTTCGGAAAAAAAAATTAAAATTGGTATTTCGGCCTCAGACAAGAAATCAAAAGTAATGCCTACGGCAACCGGTGGTCCCAGGCTATTTGCCGTGAATGGGCCCGACCGGACTCGACGTTCCATTACGTCACGGTTCGAACGAGATAGAACGAGATTCAACGTGATTTGGCCGTACAATGTCCTTGTTTGGACTACGGTACGGCCAAATCTCGTTCTATCTGGTTCGAACCGTGACGTAATGGAACGTCAAGTCCGGTCGGGCCCAATCACGGGAAATAGCCTGAGACCACTAGTTGTCGTAGGCATCGCTTTTGATTTCTTATCTGAGGCCGAAATACCAATTTGAATTTTTTTCCAAAGGCATGCTATAAGTACATTGGCCGTAGGCGACAGATGCTACGGCCAATGTACATATAGCATGCTTTTGGAAAAAAAAATTAAAATTGGTATTTCGGCCTCAGACAAGAAATCAAAAGAAATGCCTACGGCAACCGGTGGTCCCAGGCTATTTGCCGTGATTGGGCCCGACCGGACTCGACGTTCATTACGTCACGGTTCGAACGAGATAGAACGAGATTCAACGTGATTTGGCCGTACAATGTCCTTGTTTGGACTACGGTACGGCCAAATCTCGTTCTATCTGGTTCGAACCGTGACGTAATGGAACGTCAAGTCCGGTCGGGCCCAATCACGGGAAATAGCCTGAGACCACTAGTTGTCGTAGGCATCGCTTTTGATTTCTTATCTGAGGCCGAAATACCAATTTGAATTTTTTTCCAAAGGCATGCTATAAGTACATTGGCCGTAGGCGACAGATGCTACGGCCAATGTACATATAGCATGCTTTTGGAAAAAAAAATTAAAATTGGTATTTCGGCCTCAGACAAGAAATCAAAAGAAATGCCTACGGCAACCGGTGGTCCATGGCTATTTGCCGTGATTGGGCCCGACCGGACTCGACGTTCATTACGTCACGGTTCGAACGAGATAGAACGAGATTCAACGTGATTTGGCCGTACAATGTCCTTGTTTGGACTACGGTACGGCCAAATCTCGTTCTATCTGGTTCGAACCGTGACGTAATGGAACGTCAAGTCCGGTCGGGCCCAATCACGGGAAATAGCCTGAGACCACTAGTTGTCGTAGGCATCGCTTTTGATTTCTTATCTGAGGCCGAAATACCAATTTGAATTTTTTTCCAAAGGCATGCTATAAGTACATTGGCCGTAGGCAACAGATGCTACGGCCAATGTACATATAGCATGCTTTTGGAAAAAAATTGAAATTGGTATTTCGGCCTCAGACAAGAAATCAAAATTAATGCCTACGGCAACCGGTGGTCCCAGGCTATTTGCCGTGATTGGGCCCTATTGGACTCGACGTTCCATTACGTCACGGTTCGAACCAGATAGAACGAGATTCAACGTGATTTGGCCGTACAATGTCCTTGTTTGGACTACGGTACGGCCAAATCTCGTTCTATCTGGTTCGAACCGTGACGTAATGGAACGTCAAGTCCGGTCGGGCCCAATCACGGGAAATAGCCTGAGACCACTGGTTGTCGTAGGCATCGCTTTTGATTTTTTTATCTTAGGCCGAAATACCAATTTGAATTTTTTTCCAAAGGCATGCTATAAGTACATTGGCCGTAGGCGACAGATGCTACGGCCAATGTACATATAGCATGTTTTTGGAAAAAAAATTAAAATTGGTATTTCGGCCTCAGACAAGAAATCAAAAGTAATGGCTAGGGCAACCGGTGGTCCCAGGCTATTTGCCGTGATTGGGCCCGACCGGACTCGACGTTCCATTACGTCACGGTTTGAAAGAGATAGAACGAGATTAAACGTAATTTGGCCGTACAATGTCCTTGTTTGGACTACGGTACGGCCAAATATCGTTCTATCTGGTTCGAACCGTGACGTAATGGAACGTCAAGTCCGGTCGGGCCCAATCACGGGAAATAGCCTGAGACCACTGGTTGCCGTAGGCATCGCTTTTGATTTCTTATCTGAGGCCGAAATACCAATTTGAATTTTTTTTCCAAAGGCATGCTATAAGTACTTTGGCCGTAGGCGACAGATGCTACGGCCAATGTACATATAGCATGCTTTTGGAAAAAAAATTATAATTGGTATTTCGGCCTCAGACAAGAAGTCAAAAGTAATGGCTACGGCAACCGGTGGTCCCAGGCTATTTGCCGTGATTGGGCCCGACCGGACTCGACGTTCCATTACGTCACGGTTCGAACGAGATAGAACGAGATTCAACGTGATTTGGCCGTACAATGTCCTTGTTTGGACTACGGTACGGCCAAATCTCGTTCTATCTGGTTCGAACCGTGACGTAATGGAACCGCAAGTCCGGTCGGGCCTAATCACGGGAAATAGCCTGAGACCACTGGTTGCCGTAGGCATCACTTTTGATTTCTATCTGAGGCCGAAATTCCAATTTGAGGCCGTAGGCGACAGATGCTACGGCCAATGTACATATAGCATGCTTTTGGAAAAAAAATTAAAATTGGTATTTCGGCCTCAGGCAAGAAATCAAAAGTAATGCCTACGGCAACCGGTGGTCCCAGGCTATTTGCCGTGATTGGGCCCAATTGGACTCGACGTTCCATTACGTCACGGTTTGAACGAGATAGAACGAGATTCAACGTGATTTGGCCATACAATGGCCTTGTTTGGACTACGGTACGGCCAAATCTCGTTCTATCTGGTTCGAACCGTGACGTAATGGAACGTCAAGTCCGGTCGGGCCCAATCACGGGAAATAGCCTGAGACCACTAGTTGTCGTAGGCATCGCTTTTGATTTCTTATCTGAGGCCGAAATACCAATTTGAATTTTTTTCCAAAGGCATGCTATAAGTACATTGGCCGTAGGCGACAGATGCTACGGCCAATGTACATATAGCATGCTTTTGGAAAAAAATTGAAATTGGTATTTCGGCCTCAGACAAGAAATCAAAAGTAATGCCTACGGCAACCGGTGGTCCCAGGCTATTTGCCGTGAATGGGCCCGATTGGACTCGACGTTCCATTACGTCACGGTTCGAACGAGATAGAACGAGATTCAACGTGATTTGGCCGTACAATGTCCTTGTTTGGACTACGGTACGGCCAAATCTCGTTCTATCTGGTTCGAACCGTGACGTAATGGAACGTCAAGTCCGGTCGGGCCCAATCACGGGAAATAGCCTGAGACCACTGGCTGTCGTAGGCATCGCTTTTGATTTCTTATCTTAGGCCGAAATACCAATTTGAATTTTTTTCCAAAGGCATGCTATAAGTACATTGGCCGTAGGCGACAGATGCTACTGCCAATGTACATATAGCATGCTTTTGGAAAAAAAATTAAAATTGGTATTTCGGCCTCAGACAAGAAATCAAAAGTAATGGCTTGGGCAACCGGTGGTCCCAGGCTATTTGCCGTGATTGGGCCCGACCGGACTCGACGTTCCATTACGTCACGGTTTGAACGAGATAGAACGAGATTAAACGTAATTTGGCCGTACAATGTCCTTGTTTGGACTACGGTACGGTCAAATCTCGTTCTATCTGGTTCGAACCGTGACGTAATGGAACGTCAAGTCCGGTCGGGCCTAATCACGGGAATTAGCCTGAGACCACTGGTTGCCGTAGGCATCGCTTTTGATTTCTTATCTGTGGCCGAAATACCAATTTGAATTTTTTTTCCAAAGGCATGCTATAAGTACTTTGGCCGTAGGCGACAGATGCTACGGCCAATGTACATATAGCATGCTTTTGGAAAAAAAATTATAATTGGTATTTCGGCGTCAGACAAGAAGTCAAAAGTAATGGCTACGGCAACCGGTGGTCCCAGGCTATTTGCCGTGATTGGGCCCGACCGGACTCGACGTTCCATTACGTCACGGTTCGAACGAGATAGAACGAGATTCAACGTGATTTGGCCGTACAATGTCCTTGTTTGGACTACGGTACGGCCAAATCTCGTTCTATCTGGTTCGAACCGTGACGTAATGGAACGTCAAGTCCGGTCGGGCCCAATCACGGCAAATAGCCTGAGACCACTGGTTGCCGTAGGCATCGCTTTTGATTTCTTATCTGAGGCCGAAATACCAATTTGAATTTTTTTTCCAAAGGCATGCTATAAGTATATTGGCCGTAGGCGCCAGATGCTACGGCCAATGTACATATAGCATGCTTTTGGAAAAAAAATTCAAATTCGTATTTCGGCCTCAGACAAGGAATCAAAAGTAATGCCTACGGCAACCGGTGGTCCCAGGCTATTTGCCGTGATTGGGCCCAACCGGACTCGACGTTCCATTACGTCACGGTTCGAACGAGATAGAACGAGATTAAACGTAATTTGGCCGTACAATGTCCTTGTTTGGACTACGGTACGGCCAAATCTCGTTCTATCTGGTTCGAACCGTGACGTAATGGAACGTCAAGTCCGGTCGGGCCTAATCACGGGAAATAGCCTGAGACCACTGGTTGCCGTAGGCATCGCTTTTGATTTCTATCTGAGGCCGAAATACCAATTTGAGGCCGTAGGCGACAGATGCTACGGCCAATGTACATATAGCATGCTTTTGGAAAAAAAATTAAAATTGGTATTTCGGCCTCAGACAAGAAATCAAAAGTAATGCCTACGTCAACCGGTGGTCCCAGGCTATTTGCCGTGATTGGGCCCGACCGGACTCGACGTTCCATTACGTCACGGTTTGAACGAGATAGAACGAGATTCAACGTGATTTGGCCGTACAATGGCCTTGTTTGGACTACGGTACGGCCAAATCTCGTTCTATCTGGTTCGAACCGTGACGTAATTAAACGTCAAGTCCGGTCGGGCCCAATCACGGGAAATTGCCTGAGACCACTGGTTGCCGTAGGCATCGCTTTTGATTTCTTATCTGAGGCCGAAATTCCAATTTGAATTTTTTTCCAAAGGCATGCTATAAGTACATTGGCCGTAGGCGACAGATGCTACGGCCAATGTACATATAGCATGCTTTTGGAAAAAAATTAAAATTGGTATTTCGGCCTCAGACAAGAAATCAAAAGAAATGCCTACGGCAACCGGTGGTCCCAGGCTATTTGCCGTGATTGGGCCCGACCGGACTCGACGTTCCATTACGTCACGGTTCCAACGAGATAGAACGAGATTCAACGTGATTTGGCCGTACAATGTCCTTGTTTGGACTACGGTACGGCCAAATATCGTTCTATCTGGTTCGAACCGTGACGTAATGGAACGTCAAGTCCGGTCGGGCCCAATCACGGGAAATAGCCTGAGACCACTAGTTGTCGTAGGCATCGCTTTTGATTTCTTATCTGAGGCCGAAATACCAATTTGAATTTTTTTCCAAAGGCATGCTATAAGTACATTGGCCGTAGGCGACAGATGCTACGGCCAATGTACATATAGCAGGCTTTTGGAAAAAAATTGAAATTGGTATTTCGGCCTCAGACAAGAAATCAAAATTAATGCCTACGGCAACCGGTGGTCCCAGGCTATTTGCCGTGATTGGGCCCGACCGGACTCGACGTTCCATTACGTCACGGTTCGAACGAGATAGAACGAGATTCAACGTGATTTGGCCTACAATGTCCTTGTTTGGACTACGGTACGGCCAAATCTCGTTCTATCTGGTTCGAACCGTGACGTAATGGTACGTCAAGTCCGGTCGGGCCCAATCACGGGAAATAGCCTGAGACCACTGGTTGCCGTAGGCATCGCTTTTGATTTCTTATCTGAGGCCGAGATACCAATTTTAATTTTTTTTCCAAAGGCATGCTATAAGTACATTGGCCGTAGGCGACAGATGCTACGGCCAATGTACATAATTTAGATGATGATCTAAAAACGAAATCGTTTATTATTGAACATTCAACAGGATTGTAGTAGCGTCAACGGGAAACAGGGACAAAGCAACTAAGAAGTAGCCTGGAATCCAAACATATAAAGCTCCCGACCAAATTGCGGCGAGGAGACTTGGAAGCTATTATAATAATAGGTATGGATTCCAGGCTATACAAGATGCACAATATAAATAGATAGTCATATATACTGTCACGCACTCGCTTTTAAGAAGAGCTTGTATAAATGTTTTCTCATTCCCAGGACATGTGTTGATTTTAATAATTGTCATAAAATTAACTGACATTCAGATCTTGAATTTCATGATTAATGATTGGTATTTTGAGTACTCACATAAACTGACTGGGGCTATCAAATGACTGAATAGATGCAAGACTTTACGGAAATATCACAATCAAGTTTTACATTTGTGCAGTAGAAGAAAAAGGAGTTTACGTCATTTGATTACATGTACAATTTAATTACATTATATATATATATATATATATATGTGTCTTAATTACATGATAGGTACAGGAGTCTTGAATTAGCCCGAAGACTTTCGGCCAAATAAAAACTGCTAGGAAATTTATAAACTTGGGATATCCTTCTGCAATAGAGACAACATTCAAAGCAGCAAGCATACTAGTCAACCTTTAGCATTTATGTAGAGCTAAAATGCCTGCTATCTCATTTGCATAGAGGTTTTTTATCTTTTATATTTTAAGTTCTGATATCTACGTTCCAAGAAAAATAATGGTATAAAACATAATGAGAGCTAACTGTAGAAAATCCAAATAGTTTTAAAGGAATGTATTCGAGAAAGGTTGTCTGTTATTAACGTTGTTTTAAATGAAGTCCTGATTGTCTATTATATATTTTTAGGTGACTTACCTTAATGTCTCAATGTGCACTTTGGATTGTCTTGCTTTAGTGGGTGGCATTCAGATGTGTAACGTGCTGACAAATATCATGACAGCCGTACCGAAATACAGATGTACTTGCATAATGTTAACGTTGCGCAAACACATGATACGGAACTTGTATAGAAGGGCTTGACTGAACTCTGTATGTTTCCTTTTTTTTATCCTAAGCCTTGTAATGTTTGTTTTCAATTGATGTAGCCAACTGATTACATTCAGAGACTGAATTTCAGGAAGTATGTGCATTGCAAGTACAATAAATCTGTGTACGTTTATCAGAGTTTCTTGTTATCCACTCTTTTTACTTTATACTTAAAAGATTGATTCGCTTTTTCAGGTCAAATTGATGAACTGAATTTCCCTCTGCAACAGAGAGAATAAGCTAAACTGCAATAAATAATGTAAAAATATATTTATTATACATCAAAAGTTTTATTAGGTTAATAAGTCACTAAATAAAAATGTGATATTTCCAATCGACGTTTTGGTGACCACCTCAGGGCAATTGGCTCATAGGTGTAGCTTTTTTTACATGCAAAACTTAATACATGATATTTTATTTACGTAGTAAATTTCCATCCTTTAATTTTGTGAAAATACTTTCTGTTATCAAAATATTGATAACTGTGTTCAATGTAATTACAGCTACCTGCTATAGAATCAAAATAGCTGTTTGCATCTTATGATAGAGAAGGTAAAGGATCTCTGTCAAAAAAAGTGTGTTTTGGGAGAAATGATCTTTTTCCATCACAAAATAATTCAGAAGCTTTATTTGGTGAGTGGCAATCAGATGTATTGCAGACAAACCTAGTTTGATAGCCTCACTGGAAAAAGCTAACAAAGATGAACTTGTACAGTGCAATTTATTTTACATTTGAAAGCGTGGAGAAAAGGGTTTCCATGAAATTATGCTCTTATATATGTCCTTGGTGTTCGGAGGAACGCCAGTAACTTTGCATGTAGATCGGAACTGGGTCGTTTTCCGTTACAAATAGAGGCTCAAAGCAGAATGTACAGTTACTATGTTAGATTGGTTAACGAAGTACATACAGATAGTCTTCAATACGAAGCTTATATGGTACAGCAAGATCTAGATCTCCGAAAGACATCCTGCTGGTTATCTAATGTAAGAAAAATGTTAGCGGAGTCTGGTTTTGCCTTCCTATACATAAACGGTCACTCAAACACACATTCGCATTCAAATGACCTAAAACAAAGATTGAAGGATATTTACATCCAAAAATTTAATTCAGAACTACACGCTAAAGGACGAAGAGAAAACCAAGGCAACAAATTAAGAACATACAAAACTTTCAAAAAAATATATGAAAGAGAAGCATATTTAAACATTGCAAACTTCGAACATCGCAGAGCGATGTGTAAACTTCGCATCAGTGACCACTCCCTACACATAGAATCTGGCAGGCAAAACCGTGCCCCTCCAAATAATAGAACATGCGAATTCTGTGACGATTTATATGTTGAAGATGAACGCCACTTTTTAATTGATTGTTCCTTATATAAAGATGACCGGCAATCTTTGTTTAAGATAATAGAATTAGACAAGAAATGTACAAAAATGTCAAAACATACTTTTATATACCTGATGTCATGTAAGAGCGAATATATAATGGACAAAGTATGTGGTCATATTTCCAAATGTTTCAAAAAGAGAGAAGAAACTACTAGGTGATCATCATTTAGTTTAGCAATATCCCACAGGTTGTATGTTTTGGTTTTTAGCATTAGAATGTAGCATTTTGATCAATTCATGTTTACATTATGTTCCCTACAGACCACGTGTGGTCTTCTGTGCATTTAGCCCTTATGGGCAGGAATATGCAATAAAGACTATCATTATTAACTTATGATATTGTCTTTGTACATGTGCAGTTTTTGTGTTAATGCAAAATAAATAACTAATTACGTAAACATTCAGAATTCGAATAGATTTCACGAAAGTTGTGTAAAGAAAGGAAAAGGGCATGTGTAATTTAATTCTAGTTGCACCCATTTAGCTTGAACAGGTTTTTCGCTTTTATTCACATAGGAGACTAAAGAGCTTTGCCGTTGTCAAAATACTTTAGTCTGTGAGTAAAACTTCCTACTAGCTGATACAGGAAATACTCTGCAAAAGAGAAAATAAGCAAAACTGACATAAGTGTGAATCAACATCTAATTTTCGTGTTTCGCCTACCTCATATCGCTTTATATCTCATTATTTACTTAGGGGATTTACTTACTTCGATTTTGTGTAATAGCTTACTGATATGTAAAGGAAAAGAAAGCAACTGTGGACAACGATATCACAGGTATCTTTTATAGAATCAAAATAGCTGATTAGATTTCATATAATCAAGAAGTTTAGAACTTCTGTCCGTATTTGATATGATTTTGTGGATTGCCCATTTCTTCAGAGATTGATTTGACTGGACAGTAGTAAGGGTGCCATCCGATTTGCTACAGGCTTTTCCGTCAGAAAATCAGGGGACTATAGGAGCCAACTTGAAGGTGGTAAATCGCATGGCATCTACTCAAACTTTCCTTGATGTTCGTATGTGCACTTGGTAAGACAAGTTCAAATGGGCAGCATTTAAAAATTGCGATAACCAAAAATTGACTTACCTGATTGCTGAAGAGATCCACATCTAAAATATCACCAATTACTGGCAAGTATGTGCATAAGCTTGTTAAAAGGAATAAACAACGGGATTGGATGTAAATTGTAAGAATTTGTATTGTTTTCATTAATCTGTTCCTAGCTTGGTGAATCTTATGCCGACTTTAGCGTTGAGACGCTAGGTAGAATCTAACAGTAGTAGAAGAAACGAAAGTGGATTTTAGCATATCGTTTATTTCTTTTAGCTTATCATCGACTTCGCAACTATGTACTCTTCTTAAGTTGTAAAACAAGTAGCAGACGTCCTGTGGTTTTAAGTAAAATAGCAGTAAGCGACATTTTGATGAAGGCAAATACACACAAACACATACACGTAAGCACTTACAAATCACATACTGTCATGCAGTCCAAGTGAAATACTCCATATTCAGTGAGGCCAGCAGCAGTCCAAATTTTGGCAACCAGTCAAGTTTTCTAATATAATTTACTTTGCTCTCCAACATTTTGCTACTGTTGACACCGGGGTATATATACGTGGAAAAGCTTTTTACCGAGAGACCGATCAACAGACCTCTTTTGAAAGAGAAAAACAACAGAAATAAAGCATCAGATGGGCGTGGGTGCAACATGTTGGAGCTAACTTTAATTTCATCAAACTTGGAAAGATCAAACGGTTTTCTTTTTCACAGCGACAGTTTATTTTGCCAAATTGGCTACACATTTAAAATTAGACTGATTTCAGGAATGCTAAACGCCAAAGTAAGGAAGATCTCAGAAACATCTCAAGTACTATATCGACGAGAAATAGTTTTGAAAATTGAAAACTAGAAAGATTGCTACAACTTATAAAATGACAATGACAAATACAGGTACCTGGCAACGGATGTGTCAACTCTTTTCCATTGATGTCGATTCAGTGGATTGCTATGTCATTGTTTACAGTTTGATATCATTACCATTCTCTAATAGTGTGTACATAATTTGTGATGCTACTGCTCATATCAGTTGTAAAAGTATGGCGTAAAACAAAATGTGACACTAGAATGCTGAACATATTTCTTTAAGTAAGACTGGCGATACATATGTGAGTTAATATATTTCAAAATCTGTTTTGTCAGCATGTTCATACATAAATGTACACCGTAAACCTTAAAGCTTTTATGCAAACAAATAACTAGAAATGATACGCTTCATTACTAAAAAATCAAAGTGTATGTAGTTTATCCCCACTTTAAGGTTAACCACTTTTAAACTTGGCTCTAGTTTACATCTAAGAGTATCATCAAATCTAAGAAATTAAGACACCGACATATATATATATATATATATATATATCGGTCTGCAATAGATTGGTCTGCAATGGAAAGGTGCCATGAATATATGAAAATATAAGTGAGACCAAATTTAAGCTATCAATTCTAGGAGCCATCAATTTATTCGTCACCAGATGTTTGATGATAGTTAAATAAAGACTTTCTAGTTTGCATTGGCCTAGTACTGAGATGACTGGAATTTGAAATTTGGATTGATACAGAATAGGTAAATAACATCACATAGAAACTTATCGTGAGGCCTCATTCATATTATATATCACTCCGAGTGGTACTAAAAGATTACGGACCCCGAAATTAATGGTTTCATGAATTGATGTTTCTATATGACATGATTGTGAAAAATTCAATTTTAGCCAGCCTAATTCAAAGAATATGTTAGTTTGGTGAAAGCTTGGTTGTAACTGAATAAAATCAGCAGGTACAATTCGGTGGCAGCGCGCAAGGTCGAACGTACGTGCACAGTCCTGCATTTTGAGTGGTGCGGTCGTGCGCTTACAGCTGGAAAGTGCATTTTGTGGGGGTTCAGCTGAGTGAAGTTCTAATTGCCTCGAAAAGACGTTGCATCTAGTGAAGTGGAAGCCAATTTTTTTTACATGATCTTGGGTAAATGTTCTCAACATTGAATAAATGACATTGGTACATTCGATTCCTATAGCTTCATCACCAACGCGCGCATGTTAAACACGCATTTAAACATCTAAGCTTATGGTGCGAAAAAAATGTCATGAATGAGACCTTAAAAGAATTCAATAGTTCATCAGAATGGTCACTTTCTTTTTCGACTTTTCAATCAGGACCAACTGTCCGTCTGGACCCACGGCAATACCCAGTGGGTCGACATCAGTAGCGATGTACCGGATGAGCTCCCCGCGGCTTGTGAACAGCTCCACCCGCCTGTTTCCCGAGTCAGCCACGATGATGTTACGAGAACTGTCCGTACCGATGTCAATGGGGAGGTTTAGCTGGCCTTCGTTACTCCCTTTCCCTGGAAACTTGAATAGGAACTGTCCATTGTCTCGATACACGTAGATGTAGGCAGTGTAGGAGTCTGCCACTAGGATGCGGTCTTCGTTGTCCACTGTGATGCCTGTCGGGTGCACCAAGCCCTGTCGCCGCCCGAACTTTTGCTTGAGCATCCCGTTCATCCGGAACACATTTACCTGCCCTCGGTGCCCGTCCGTTTCTGTCACAAAGGCGCGCTTGGACATTCTGTCCAGAGCAATTCTGCGAGGGGCTGAGACACGAGGAATGGCAAAACCGATTTTAAAGTTCCCAGCACGATCATACATCACGACATAGTGGGATACGTTATTCCCTCCTACAACTGAAATATCATCGTTGTGCATGGAGCCATAAGAGACATCGTGGGGAGAAATAAAAGTCGTTTCCCATCGTTCCTTTTTTGTCACCACGACTGTTGGGAAAGTCAGGAGGTAAACGCCCTCACTGTCATAGATGCTGATTTGACACCCTGTTAAAGACACAGCTATTTTCCCACTTCTAGACATAGTGACTGAGTAAGCAGGCCCGTCGACATCAAAAGTTTTTGTTGCCATGGCCGTTGTTCCCTTTATTCCTGTGAGATATAACATTGCAGGTGTTAAGAATACAACCACCGATAACGTATGGCATTTTTAACATGGACTGTGATTGAAAATCAAAATGAATATGTTTAGTTATTGTGAGTTAATGTGCGACTTGTCATGTAGTCAATATGTATCAATAGATGCTATAAAAATCCAAGAAGGTGATGTACTGGCAGCTTTTGTGGCTGTACAACATTACTGAAGGAGGTATGCACATGTTTGTATGTACATGTATGCATGAATGTATAGCATGACTTAGACTAGTAAGTAAGGGTGAACTACTCTCACGGTATGCATAGAGGGCTATGCTGATGATAGCAAGAGATTGTATAACAAAGGGTACAGCAATGCATAGGTGATATGATTATCTTACCTGGAGTCGTTTCTGCCTGGTGTGTCGTGCTTGTTGACATGAGATTCCAAGAGGTGGAATTCGACCAGTCCTTTGGTGATAAAAGGTAAACACCTTGTTATTGATAATGAATATGTACGGATTGAGATGAAAATATTTACAGGCGTAGATGTAAGTAGTTATAATACTAGAGTTCCACGACCTCATATCTTCGCCAAATAATATGAATTGTACCGACAGATGCAAGTACCAAATTCCCGCCATTTATCAATATGGCATTACATAACAATTAAATTCAAGTCTTTATTTGCTTAAATAATATCTATCAATGTTCCCCTCTTTCTCAGTGGCTTAATATGCCACATGTCTGAAAGTCCTCTCATGGAATGTCAATGACGGTTAGACATCCAGGTAATAAGATACGCAAGAAAACTGGATGGATTTTCGAAACGTAGTATAACTCAAATATTAGACCCTGTTTTGCATAATCAGCATCTAATTGTTTAACTTGGCTTGGCTATATCAATTATCAGATTCAGCTATTCTAAAATACCCAACATGAATATAAAAAGTCCTGTCATTTACGAGCATAGTGTTATTATCTTAGTACAATCTCAGCAATAATTCAAATGAGGTCATTTGAATAATTGATATTTCGATTATAATCGATGACTACTAGCCTCTCTTTCTCAGTGAAGGATGACACAGTTTTCAAAGGTGACTTGTTTTTATTTTTTTTTTTCGGCTGTAGATAAGTACAGCCAGGGCTACCAAAGGCTAAGACTATTACAAAGGGTTAGCCCTGGTAACTGAACAATATGCAGACCTTGATAAAAGCTTTCACAAAGACTAGAATACGACTAAAATGCATATAAACGGGCACAAACATAGAACTCAGCGCATTTTAAAACAGTTCATTAATCATGCAAATTAGGTCCTGTTTGGGATAATTACCATGTTACGTCAATCATAAGATCCGCTTTTAAATCTTCATACCAAACATAACAGATACATTTTAGTCCTGTCTATTGATTGCCCAGCTAGTAAGCTAGCTGTTGACCTAGATTCAGGACGCCAGCTGTTGACCTAGATTCTGGACGCCAGCTGTTGACCTAGATTCTGGACGCCAGCTGTTGACCTAGATTCTGGACGCCAGCTGTTGACCTAGATTCTGGACGCCAGGTGTGTACTAACACATGCCTCGTACTATGGTGCGGCAGTCCTATATATGCCAATTATTACGTTAGGTAGGTCATGATCTGCATAATGAGCATATCATTATGCTGATCATCACCTAAGGAACATTTATACCAAATACAAGAATAATCCATCAACCCCTGCTTGAGTTATCCTCCTCAAAAATTACAAACAAATAGGCCCACTGTAGTTTAAGGCAAGCCGCAAGGGGGCCCAAATTTACATCACTTACTCTCTGCCCTAAGATCTATCTGCCACTCAAAAAAATTATAACCTTACTACCTGCAGAAAAATTCGACAACAAACTTTAAGCGGATTGATAAACTTTATTCATTCATTATGCAAATTAGTTCCTGGTTTTCATAATATGTATTTGATTATGTAAGACATCACCAAAGCTATTTACATACCAAAGATCATGACGATCTGTCAACCCCTTCTGTAGTTATTAGCCTCCAAAGTTTTCAACAAAAACGCCAACTGTAGGTCCAAATAAGCCGCTAGGGGGGCCAAACTTACACCATCCATTCCCTGCTCCAGACCCTATGTATTGGTGAAAAATCATGAACCTGGCACTTCCAGAAAATTCGACCACAAAATTTAAACCGCGGCTGCAGTACCTTAATTATCCGCTAGGAGGCCCATTATTCGAACTTGACCTTCCTCTTTAACACCCCTACCTACCAACTGAATATCATGCACAGCCGTCAAGAGCACCTCGAGTTATGCTGGCGACATACAAATTCACACACATATAAAGCCCGCTGCAGTACCGACGGAAAATGCCAGGTGAACCATTTTTGAACTTTACCTCCGTTTTTACAATATCTACACACCTGCAAAAAATCATGAAGATCCATCAACGTTTCCGTCACTTTTCTTGCCTACATACAAACACAAAAAAATGTAAAGTCTGCTGCAGTACTGTTGGAAAACGCCAGGTATACCATTTTTGAACTTGATTTTTTTTTGCACAACCACAACACACCTACCGAAAATGAGAAAGATTCATTGAAGCTTTCTTGAGTTATGCTCCTGACATACATAAAGACCCACCCAACAGATTTTTCAACCGAAAACATAATCTTCTCCGAGTACAAGTACTCGGCGAAGATAATAAACAATGTGAAATAAAATTTAAAAAAAAACCATTTTGTATAACTTACGTCGATGTCAGTTTTGCCGCCAGCCACTGCTGCCCCTGACCTGGAAACATCTTGTGAAGCTTTCCTTGTCCAAGTAGCAGTTGACTGAGTTGTATCGGACCCACCCCAGATAGATGTAGATGGCTGTATGGAATTATATGCAAAACATGTTATTGGTAACAGGCTTAAGATGTATGAATGTATTCATAATAGAGCATTTATGTTGAAATAATGTTTTTGTGGAAGTCCTTTTGCAGTAATTGCATAGTATACTTGTCTATAATGGCTACAATTGCATGTAGCTATACATATAGAAGTCACAACTCGTAAACCACGAATTGATGGCCGTTTTAGAATTTGTCTTTTTAAACCACATTAATTATTAAAAGAAATAGCCCAAAGAATCCGGCCAGTGTGCTATAAAGGTCAATTAACAGCCCAAATTGGATGATTAAAGCTATCTAATGCTTCAGTTCGCTTACTATTTAAATGTATGTGCTTGTAGTTATTCTTAGATAATGTATCAAAATAAACAAAAAAAGTAATTGAAAACTTTCCGTGTGGTTGTCCGCGCCAGGAGGTAGTACCCCCATTATCAGCAGCAGTCCAACGATGATTAAGGCGACAACAATGATGACGATTGCCGCTTCCTTCAAATGTCGAAGTAGGCCACCCATAATGTTTGCTAGACAATAAAAAAAATCAACTCATTATGGAAATGAAATAAAAAGATGTGCTTGATGTTTGTAGCTCGCAACGTTACCCTTATTAGATGGTTGAAATAAATAGATTACATGTCAGGTAATTGTCTGCTGCAAGCGTCCAGTATCAGCTTTCCCCGATTATGTATGTACGTTTTACATTTCAGACCCATGGTCTTATGCTGCATGTTTGCAGTGCATATTTTATCCAATTATATTTACAGAAATGCGACAATAAACGTGTAGCCACCAAGACTTGAGAATTGGGTGGAAATGAAAGTATGTTCACAGCAAAGAGGATACGATCTCTTTAGCATTTGAAATCTAGCATGAAACATATTTTAGTAAATAAAGAATAGTTTACCTCTCTGTTCTTTTTGTTGAGAGGTATGTTCCAAAGGCTGGGTTGTCTGGGATGAAGAGTCAGTATGTGATAGGCCTCCCTCCTCTTGTGCATTTTGTGTACCCACTACCGAGGTGTTGTCGATATATGTATACTCTGGATCAGCTATGTAGGTATAGTCGTGGTCCGTTGAGTCTTCCGAATTATTATCCTCCCTTGCCTGTTGTTCTCTGTCTTGTAGAATATCGTCGTCGCGGACTCTGTTGGACCTTCGTGATGATTCTATGAAAAATGTACGTTCTAGATTGACTCGCAGTTGACTGTAATCTATTAAAACAGAAGTGCAGGGCTCCAAATACTGGGTGCATGTGCACCCCTGTGCACCCAAATTTGGAGCTGTGCACCTAATTTTTTTTACTGTGGGTGCACCAGTGCACCTAGATATCTTTGTAGGCTATATGGCAGAGGTACTATTGTACACTGGTATCTTAAACTTTCTTGAAATTCAAGTATCTGAAAAAGTTATATAACGTTAACCTTTGTTGTACTTTGTTTGATGTGATAGAAGTGTGATCTTTTAAACCAATAGAGTGTTTCAAATTATATCCTCTGAAATACTGGCATTTTCCTGTGAAGTATGGCTGAACCGCGTTGATTATCATTAGCTGGTGACAAAAAGACAAATTGCTAAATATTCCAGCCAGTCTGCCTTGCATAAGCAGCAGTTAACGGCAACGCCAGCCTTTTAACCTATTTGCGAGGTTGGGTACCGAGAGGCCATTTTATCGAGTGACCGTATTTTAGGGGAGGGGAGGAAGGGGGTGGTAAGGGGGCATTCTCATCTGCGCATGAAACTTGCTATTTCCGCAGGCATTCAGAAGTCTTGAAAAACAACTGAGCATTGCTAAAACGGTAGCATTCCGTCGGTTCATGATCAGGCGACTCTCAACAATGGATGCCATTCTCTTGTCGCATTTTACTGAGACTGTTGCCATTTGTTATAGATTTAGGAGTGGTGTCGACCTTTTGAAGACTTGCTGTAAGGGATATCTAGCGTTTTTCCAGAAACAATGATGTGCACGAAGGTTAGTTTGGTTGCCCCATCTATCTTTATGTGCCATGCTAGTTGTATATAACTTATAAGAAGTAAGCCGTGCCCACTGCTATTCCTATGATTCAATGGGGGATTAAGGGTCAACACGATGAATTACTGTTTCTCTTCAAAGGTCGCAGAACACAGTTTTTATCCGTGACGCGGGTACAGAAAATAGTGCGGCCCAAACTCTTAAAGACTGGGTAGAACGCTGCATGTGAGAGGCATCCATGTGTAAACTGTGGTGTAGAAATATATCGGCTTGTAGACTGTAGGATTTGGAAAGTGGGCCTTTTCCGCTTTGTGTATAAAAGCGCCATTTTGTGCAACCGCCTCACGGGGTCAGTCGGCTGGAGTTCAGTGACCTCTCGCAAAGCAATATTTCAGGGGAGGGAGTACCTAAACAAACTTCCATAGGATTCTGTACAAAACAAGGAACCAAAACTGGCTTCAAAGTACACTTAACAGTATTTCAATGTCCAAAATCTTCCACCCACTGGACAGCTAAATATGTCTAGTTGCCGTTTTTGGAAAAAGCCGGGGTTCGACTCCTGCGTTCTGACGCACAAGACCTGTTTGAACGTAAACAAACAACGACCTTACCCCCTGCTGCTGGGAAACACTGGACTAGTTGGGGAAAACCCCTTACCAAAAGATGTAATTCTATACCACAACAAATGTCAAAGGTCACAATTTCTTTCTGGATTTGAAACGTTAACAGATGTCTGGTCTCCCTGCTTGAAAAAATGGCCAGAAATTGACCAAAGATTTCACGGGGAAAAACTTCTCAAAATCAGTAACAAAAAAAAAATGCAAACTGGGCTTTGTGCGCATGGCCATTAACCGGTCCCTCCCCTTCAAAGTGGGCGTAAGGAGCCGATACGCCGACAGGATTTTTTTTTGTTTTTTGTTTGTTATTTGTAGGTTGTACCCTAAACTCAAACATATTCGTTTTTCGTATTTCTCAAGTGCACCGCGCTATAATTTTTACCGCGTCGAAGCTAGTCACCTCGGGGCCCTTACATCCACATAGGCCGGAAACGTGTTCTGCTTCCCTTCAAACCGGCTGTCTTTTTAGATTTTGACTGGGCCATAGGACCGTAGGGTTTATTTGAATGACGGTTCCCTATCAACAGACGTTAGGAGTGCCAAGAATGTTATTGACCCAAGTCAAGATATTCTCGTTATATATATATGATCACCAGCCGTCTTTGTTTCCCCAATACTAGTAATTAGGCCGTTATGAGTAGAGTAGAGTAGTTATGAGACACCTTCTGATCTTCTGAAGTCCGCGAGGGACTTAAATCAAAGCTGTGTGATAGAAGCAATGAGGTGATAGTTTTACCTGCACCACAGTCAAGGAACGAACATGAATAGAGGGTGACTTCGATCATTCTCCTTCCATATTACTAAATTACTACCTCTTACTATTCATGAGCCCTTTTCCTTATCTCTCGCGAGTTGCTAGAAATTTCTCGTGTGAATATAGCTACTGGTTGTTGCCTACTGGTTTCTGTTTACTGTATATGCAGCTCTTATTATTGTGTATGTTTCATCATCATCATATGTTTACAGAAAATGTATTCATTAAAATGTTCCATAGTTCGCCAGTATACAAAGATAAAGACTATTCAGACAGCCCTGCCTCACAATGCAAGGTTTCATATCGTCTTCATATCGAAATTACAGCACAATCAAGCTATCACTTTACTGATCCCACACCTGATCGCAAGATGGATTGTAATCTTTCTGAACGTACATTTTATGCAGTGGATTCCTATATGTAACGTTGACCATGTCTCTAATGAATGTATCATGAGGAATACCTGAACCTATTGGCTGTTCTTATGGGCTGTACCTAAGCAAAATATGTTCTCCTGCTTCAGCTGTTCTCTTGTTTCCGATTGTTATATGTTTTTTTCTTCACTGCAGTCCTTGGCCGAAATTTGTATTCCATCTAATCTCGTCTTGCATATACGTAGCCCAGTGTTGTATGTAGGTATGCATGCAATAGTGTAATGCATGTAAATGTATACGCCGAACGACGTGTCTGTGTTTTGTCTGGACTTGTGCTATCATGCATGCTGTGTGTAAAACACGATTTTGGCCACATATTGTGATATATCAGTGTGTTGGATTAGGTGTTATTCTCCAATCAATCATTCATTCATTCATTTGCTACAGGTTGCTGTTGAAAGAACCACGATGGCTTCAGGTTGCTGTTCAGAGAAACAAAATGGTTGGAAAAGACGAGGGAACGTAGTAAGCAAGGATGGTCTAGTAGTGGTCGCGCTGACGGGAGAACGGGAAGCTACAAGATGTAGCCAGGGTCGAGAGCGTACGTGTAAGGGCAGTGCAGGTTTGTTGGGCTTGACCGAACTGATAATGACGTCTTCTCACGACAAGTGGAAGAGCCTGGCTTCAACCGGTGAAAGCCATATGTCCTAACAAGTACAAGAATAATCAAGATGAAAAGAAATTATTAAGGGTTTATCCCCTTGATACTCTGTAATCAGTGGTTTGATAAATTACAAGTAGCTGAACGTCAAATCTTAAACAGATTGTTACTTTACGCATCTTTTGATATTCATAGTTTATCGATACACATATGTATTTACTGACAGCCTCAATTGCAAATACCATCCACTAAGCAAGGCCTTGGAGAGTGTGAAAAATTCTTAAGGCCTAAAGATGCTTTATAGGAATATGTATATACATGTACTGTCTACATTTGCAATACTTTCTCAATGTATCGAACGAAAACAAATTGTGAGTGAATTGCCATGGGAAAATCCATAAGACAGCAAATATGAGACCACTTTTCCTAAGATCGTTTCATTTTTTTTTCTGACAAGGTAACAGTATCAATTGCACTAAAACTTTTGTAAATCTGTACAACTCAATTTTGCATCTATTGTTAAATGTAGCTTTCTTCTCTGTGTCCTCTGTTTTGAGGATTTAAATAAAATTTAATTCGTTTTGATTTGAAGTCATGCTTAATCCTGGCAGGGACAGTCACCCCCGGCTATTGACGAAATAGTCGACGTCGGCCCGTTCTCCCGGAAGGGCAATCGCCACACCTACTGGAAGAACAGCCGCTCCCAGCTACCGGCCGTGCAATTATCTTCAGCTACCGGCCGGGAAATTTCCCTCATCTACCGACAGGGCAACTGCCTTCATCTACCAGCCGGGCAACTGCCCGGTGCTACCAGCCGGGCAACTGCCCTGAGCTACCGGCCGGGCAACTGCCCTGAGCTACCAGCCAGGCAACTGCCCTGAGCTGCCGGCCGGGCAACTGCCCTGAGGTACCGGCCGGGCAACTGCCCTGAGGTACCAGCCGGGCAACTGCCCTGAGGTACCGGCCGGGCAACTGCCCTGAGGTACCGGCCGGGCAACTGCCCTGTGCTAGCTGCTGGCCGGGCAACTGCCCTGAGCTACCATTCAAAATGATGAAATCAAGACGAGACGGCTGAATAATACAAATATTGGTCAGGGCAATCGCCCCCACTAGTCAGACATTTCAGAAAATAAGTGTCGTTAAAAGACAAATACTTGTACAAGATGACGTGATTTTTTGAAAAGTTCAACCCTCAATTTTCGAATTTTCAAGGAAAAAAAGAGGAATAGAATGGATTTTCCCTTATTATTTTGGATTCTGTTCTATGAAATCAATATAAACGCTCTTGATTGATATTTCAGGGGAATTTGTGGTCAGGGCAAGAAATACATTTTCAATTTATTTGTACTGGTACATGTGTCAAAACAATAACTTGCAACAAAACATTTTTGTGTGCACAACACATATAAGTCATACTAATCATGCTAAATATTAAATTGTTAGAATCACATGCAGCCTTTGGCACTTCATTAGCATTCACGTTGTACTGGTTGTAGTAATCTGAAGACTATGAATAACTGGAGGTAATAGGGGTCAGATGAAAATGCACCAAATTTACGACAAAATCAGTTCAGTACGTTTTACGATAGCAAAGCAAAAAAACATTCTACGCCATTTTTAAGCTTAAGTCTATTGGCAGGATCACCCTGTCATCCATAGAAAAAAAAATGCACTGCTGACAGGATCATCCTGTCAGTAGAGCAGAGTTTTCCACTGCTTTTTCAACTGCTGACAGGATCATTCTGTCAGTAGCCACTTCCATTTTCTTTTAAATTCAGTCAACACTGACTTTGCTATATAGATGACGTCCTTGCCTGCATCAATTTTCCTCCGTTTCAAAAAAAAAGTTGCAACGATACTGTAAATAGTAAAAACGCAGCTGTAAACCAAGCAATGACATGTCGTAAATTGCAGCAAATTTTGGAAAATGGATATTAATGTCGTAGAATCCCCATCATGCTATCGAAAATCATATTTGATTTGATTCATGTACATTGTATGTTTGCCGCAAGTGAAAAAGGAAAACACTATAAGGAATAGAGACACCAGTGGTAGAGAGCACAACGACTTTCTGTTTTTCATTTGTATTACTAGTGTAAGCCAGAAAATTAGTTAAAGCACTGAGCAAAAGTGTTTCTAAAATCAAAGAAGAAGATATTAAAGAAAAACAAACAAACAGATACATGTAATTGTTTGGTATGCCAGGTTTGGCGTGTAAGGTCATGTTTTCAACCTTTCTGATCTCTTTCATTTCATAACCAGTGCAATTTTAGGCCAAAATGTGCCAGTATTTAGCTGCCCATATGCCTTCCTTCATTCATAAGATAACATCTTTGTTGCCTTAAGTAAATACATCTTAGCACATTTTAGCAGCTTCTCTGTACACTAAGAATATGGTGGACATTTTATAAAACAGACAAAGAAAAGCGAGTTGTGCGCGAACGTTAGTCATATAGTTCCTCCAGCCATTTGGGAAATGATCAGCGGTAGATAAATAGTCCATACACATATCGTATTTTCTAACACCTCTCGTGACAAAAAAACCCATGTCAATCCGAAATAATAGTACACATTGTATGGCTCACCTTTCGACAACGAAGGATTATGACCTCCCATTGACTCGGGGTTCAGCGACGCCATGTCCCCTGGATTTTCTATCTCAAGATTCTCCAAGTTAAACGTTGTGAGATATGGCTCGATGTAGTCGTCACCATATTCTTCTACCTGTGTAGAGTAGTGAGGGGTCTCCGCTTCTTCCATGCTTTCATCTAGTGCTTGAGTGTCTAAGCCTGCTTGAGTTTCTTCGCTATTGGACGACCCTACGTCTTTAGACATCGTGACAGATTGCTAAACTTTGCCGCAAATACCTTAAAAAACGTGGTTTAAGAAGAGACAACATTTTACCAGTTGCATCTCCCCTTAGTGCGAAATCATAGACAAGCATTTAAGAATATCCGAATGTTGAAGCTTCCAATCTGTTTCAACCTAACGTTATCGAAAGTCTGTTGATTTATTCAAAGGTGATATAAAACTAATCAGATTAATTGTATGCATAAGTCCCGTACGATATGTACAAGTAATGTGTCTAGATGTAGCTAGACGAATTCATCATTTATAATTGTCTGCATGCAGCTACATGGGATTAAAAAACGTCTGACGGTGTGTATATTTTATGTTTGCCCAGAGGAAATCGTGATTAATTGTTGGCTAGTGGCTCGGAATTGTGACCTCGAAAAAAGCTTAACGCATAGTCAAAGCATTGTTATCATGAACAGTGATACTAGGTTCAGATACGTTATACATATGATAGACTGCCCCTACCCGTGGCCTTATAAACAAAACGAATGTGGTCAGTGCTAAGGCTTTGATTAGTGGTTTAGTTATACCTTGAATCTAGGGCGAATACAGGACGTTCAAGCCAAATACTGTGGTCGATTACCACAGAGAGCTTTTCACCCTATGGGAGGGGATTGGATCACCGGGGTCCCCGAGGTAGCGTCACACCAACTGTAACATCATCCTAAGTCTCTTTCTGTTTGACTCTGTCTTTCTGACTCTCTTCCTGTGTCTTTCTGACTCTCTGCCTGTGTAAATATCTGCCTATCTGACTCTCTGTCAGTCTGAATCTTTGTCTGACTGGCGCTTCGTCTGTCTGTTCTGTCTTTCTGTCTATCTAAAGCCACAGCAAGTTTGGATGACATCAGCACGATCATGAATTTTCGCCTGATTTCAAAATAAAAAACAAGAAATTTCATTGCCCTCTGATGGTGGTCAGCATGCCAAAAAATGGCAAATATCTCGTAACCGTTGACAGTCTAAGGTGTTTTATTGTATATGAATACCCAGTGTAGTTCCTGCCCATGATTTTATAATAACAAGCTGTTTTTTGCATTTGTTCTAGCAAGGCCATTATATAAATATTGGGGGGGGGGGGTTCTAGTTAATTGAGTTGTATACACAAGTTGTTTCATCGCATATGAATGCTCAGTGTAGTTGCTTCAGATGATGGTACAACAAACTCTTTTCTGCATTTGTTGTAGTTAGTGTATTGAGATGTCTACACATCTACAAGAACATGTGTACTGTTGAATCAAGGAGGTTTTATATTATATATGAATGAATACAGGACTAATACATTGGTTGAATACAAGACTAAAAGACCTGTTGGTCATGATATAATATTTCGTCGCCTCAAAATTTGAAAATATAAGAATCTTGTTTTTTGGGCCCGCCTTGTTTTTTTCACCCTATCTCATTGATTTTGGAGTCAGCGAAGGAGGTCATCCATACAATTTACTTGCTGTGGTCTAACTATGAGTCTGTTTGACTATTTGTCTATCTGACCGTTTGTCTGTCTGAATCTCTGTCTGACTCTCTATCTAGCTCAATGTCTGTCTTACAGTTGGACTCTCTGTCGGCCTGATGCTCTGTATGTCTGACGCTCTGCCTGTCTGACTCTTTGTCTGGCTTTCAGTCCGGCTCTCTGTATGTCTGACTCTGCCTGTCTGACACTCTTTCCGTCTGTCTGACTGACTCTATTTGAATCTGTCTCTGTCTGACTCATTTTCTGTCTGGCACTCTGTTTCTGTTTGTTGCGCTTTCAGTGTGACTCTCGTTTCTGTCTGACTTCCTTTCTGTCTTGCTCTCTGTCTGTCTGTCTGTCTGCCTGACTCTCTGAATTCCTCTCTGTCTGAATCTGTGTCTGTCTGACTCTCTGTCTAACTGGCTCTTTGTCTGTCTGGCTCTCTGTCTGTCTGACTCTCTGTCTGTTTTACTTTTTGCCTGTCTTACTCTCTATCCGTCTTACTCTTTGTCTGTCTTACTCATTGTCTGCCTTACTTTGTCTGCTTGACTCTCTGTCTGTCCGACTCTCTGTTTGTCTTACTTTTTGTTCGTCTGGCTCTCTGTGTGTCTGTCTTTCTGTTTGACTCCCTGTGTGTCTGTCTGTCTGTCTGTCTGTCTGTCTAACTCCCTGACTGTCTGACTCTCTGTCAGAACTTCTGTCTTTCTGAATCTTTGTCTGTCTATCTGAATCTTTGTCGGTCTGACACGCTTTCTGTTTGACCCTATTTCTGTCTGACTCTCTTTCTGTCTTGCTCTCTGTCGGTCTGTCTGACTTACTCTCTGGTGACTCTCTGTCCGTCTGACTCTCTGTCTAACTGACTTTCTGTCTGCCTGACTCTTTGCCTTTCTGTCTAGCTCTATGTCTGCCTAGCTCTCGGCCTGTCCGAGACTCTGTTTGTTTTACTATCTGTCTGTCTTACTCTCTTTGTCTGTCTGACGCTCTGTCTGCTTGACTCTCTGTCTGTCGACTCTCTGCCTATCTACATGTCAGTCTGGCGCTGTGTTTGTCTGGCACTGTCTGCCTGACACTCTTTCTGTCTGTCCGACACCCTGTCTTTCTTTCTGACTTTCCGTCTGTCTGGCTCCCTGTATGTTTGTCTGGCTGTCTGTCTTTCTGACACTTTGTCTGGCTCCCAGTCTTGCTCTCTGTCTGTCTTGCTCTCTGTCTGTCTGTCTGAGGCTTTGTCTGCCTGAGTCTTTGTCTGCCTGGCTCTCTGGCTGGCTGGTTCAGCCTGTCTAGCTCTGTCTGGCTGCTTGGGTCTGTCTGTCTGACTCTCTGTCTATCCAAAACTCTTTCAGTCTGACGCTCTGTCTGCCTGTATCTGTCTGTCTTATTCTTTGTCTATCTGACTCTCTGTCTGTCTGTCTGTCTGTCTGTCTGTCTGTCTGTCCGACTCTTTGTTTGTCTGGCTCTTTGTCCGAATCTCTGTCTGTCTGACTCTCATCTATATTAGAATAGTATCGTTGACAGATTTTTTAAAAGTATTCGTGTTAACTTTACGTACGTACACTAGATACAATGTGATTTGGTTTCAATTGTGTTTTGTTAATGTGCAAGGACTACTGTTACACTTTATGGTCTTTTCAAACCCATAGCTAATCAGCGTCGTATTATCTCAGCATAACGAGGAAATTAAAGAATGTCTGGTAACGTAAAAACAATATATAAGCACCCCGATCAACACATCACTTAATTATCATTGAACTAATAACACTTATAATCATTATTTTACAGAAAGTTTTTAAAAAAATTGGCGTCCACAGGTGTAACAGATTAATCCATCAACAATATTATGTTATCTGAATTAAGCTTGAAACGGTATTCGACCTCAAGTAGAAGTGATAGTTTAACTATGGCCATGTGTACAATTTACCTCTTAAAGTTGTACTATGTCAAACTTAAAAACACCGTTTTGCATATAATCTACGTCAAATTAGCATGCTTCTTGATACATATACAACGAATATCCTTACTTATGCAAATATATACAAACTTAATTATGATTAATGTTGATTTAAAAGATGCGTCCATTTTACAATTGCCATTATTAAAAAATCCTCCAAATGTATTGAGCCCTGGTATCACCTTTTTCTGCCTAAAACATTCTATGTTACAATGCCCATTATTCTATAAATATGTAATATCTTTGAAATAAGTAAACAAATCACCTCTCTCCTGGATTATAAACGAAATGAAATTATTTCAAACACTGTCTAACCTAAGGATAGATTCATTAGACCTATTCAGGGATGTTCATGTCCTTTAGTCTTGCCTGTAGTCATCATCATCACAATGTTACGCTGTTACTGTGTTGGGGACACTGTTGTCTTCTTGACGCTTGTCATCTATTGGTATGCTGTAAAGTAGAATGCAAAAAGAAAGAAAGATGAAGGTATGCGCAAAAGTACGCGTTCCTGTAAAGCTGGAGGATTTTCAAACATTACATGTCATTAGCACACACGACTCAGGCTATAGATTGCCAATTTATCTACAACTAAAATATTGCAAAAAATAACTGTAAGATCACCCCGATATTATTTGATACATATTTGTACACACAGTGTAGGATGCTCATTAGGTCATGATGGTACTGTTGTGTAATGCAACTTCTATAATTAACTCTTTTGAGGTCAGAAAAAAGTATCTGACAGAGAAACTATCTCTAAGGCTGAATGCACCTTGAAGGCTAGGCTTTGTATAATTGTAACATTTTCTACTTTCTATTATAAGTTTTCAAGCTATGATATGAGTGTGTGATGCATACGTAGGACGCATTCGAGAGGAGTCCCGGACCAAACTCCGTTGTTGCAGGTCCTGGTGGGGCTGCCGGTTCGTGGGGCGCCCCTGCGGCACGCGAAGCTGCATCTCTCCCCGTGTGTGAAAAGTGGTAAGCAGCCATACATATAGCTCCAGGTTCGGATTGGGGGTGCAGAGCAGGGCAGCGTCGCTAAGGATGTGAGAAATCAGATTTAAAGACGACAGTAATGAATATGCTAACTTTGGCTAAAAATAGAAGAAGGGTTGTTACGCATCAAAAGCATTACTACGTGAAAGTAGAAAGCTAGGACTTTCCTACATTTGTATCAACATATATTATATTGTCATTGCAAATTTTGCATCTACGGCGCATTACCCATCTGTTCCCCTTGAAACAAACACCTCCAGATATGGTAATGTACACACACCTGTGTATCGACAGACCAGGTCGGTCCCTAGCCAGTGACCAAAACTGCAACGTCTGTAGGTACTTCCGGATACTCGAGACCACCCAGGAATGCACCGGTAGTGACAGCTCTCCGCTTGTCCGTACGGGGCGGTACACCCGCTTCTGATGGTGTTCCGCACGGTTGGCGGTGACCCCCGGCAGCCAGCTGCCCCCGCTATAAGAAAGAAAACCAGACTTACATTCGATGTTCATTTCTATCATAGAGAGGATGTAATTATCATGGCATTAGGGATAGAGAGTCAAAACGTAGGCCTTGGAATGGATGGTATGGTGGTCTTCGAGGTCTTAACTGAACATGTTCCTGAGTCCCACATTACCCTTGATATAATCATTATGATTGATAAGTGTGATGATTAATCTGCTATCAATCATCACCATTAATTAACTACTAAACAATTTGATAAGATACAACGTATGTCAAATTGTATAACATTTAAAGGAAATCAGCACAAACCGTAAAAGAGATATCTAATGTTAGATAAGGCTTTACATTTGTACATTCGTATGTCTTACCGTGCACTTCTTTATGGACCATGTTTACAATGCAATGATTATCAATTTGCCCCTTTGATAGATTCTGGGATACTTTATGACAGACACGTATACAATCCTCTTCGTTTTTGACGGTCCAGTCTCAGGAGACAATTCATATAATCCATTACGCATATCATGATATTTTTGATATTTTTATTACACGCGTGTATTGTGTTATACTGTAGTTTCAGAGATAAATCATTATGAAATATATACCTCTAGTACAGACCAGACCACTCCCAGTCCATGCTCCATTGCGACAGATTCTAGCTCTGGTCCCGGTGACTCGATTGTACCCGGTAATGCATGTGTAATCACATATCTCCCCCTGTGTATAAGGGGGGGCACACTGACTCACGCCAGAATCTCGTACGTTTGCATTTCCAGTCGGGGCATGAGGGCAGGTAATCTGTGACCCTAGAAAAAAAACGTGGAAGAAGAGTTGGGCAAAAATGTCGCTTAAACGCTGCTTGTTGACTACTAAGAGCGTGAAATTTGATCGCACGGTCTACAACAAACCTATGCCGTGCTTTGTTGCAATTGATGACATTTTACCAGTTTATGTAAATTTTGGGCCTCCGTGTGAAAGGTGTAACGCCAGGCATTAGTGCGACCATCAGTATGTAAATCAAATGTGCCGTTACAATATATGTAAATATGTGAACTTTGGGGGATTTTGTCTCGTGGAGTAGATTAGATATTATTATAAATGAACGTCTCGCATGCATTTTGAATATTTCAGTTTTCGACTTCAACCATAAATCGCAAGCATATGTATGACATTTTAAATCCACATGTTGTCCCCTTATCCCCTTATCTTAATCTTGTTCTGATAATAACTGTAAGTTAATAAACATACTTGTCCCGCAGACCAGGTTTGTCCCAGTCCAGCGTCCATTGTAACAGGTCCTGATGGTACTACCGGAGACTTTAATGTACCCAAAAAGACACCGGTAGGTACACGTCTCCAAATTGGTGTAGGGGGAGGTACAGCCGTCTCTCGAAGTTCTGGCGAGTGCTCTAGGTGCTGTAGAGCATCCTGTTGACACTAATACGAAGCAACATTTAAATCCCAAACACCCCAACACTGTTGCGACAACAAAGACAAAAGGAACAAAAATGGACCTCATTGTGTTCTTTAGAGTTATATCTTCTTTATACTGTACATTTTTGTGTGATTATTGTTGCACATATAGCTTAGTATAAGAGGTACATTTTGATACGATTAAGTGTGAATACTTTTTGATTCTTGTCTTGGTTTCTGAAGAAAAAAAGTCTGCACGGAGGGCAACATATTTAGTAGCGATAACCCCCCCCCCCTTTTTCCATGAGAACAAAAAAACACATAAGGAAAACAGCTGCCTAAAATATACGTATCTATGCTTCCAAGAACATAATGCAGAGAACCATACCCCAAGCAATTTCATGTTTTAAAGACTCTGGTGTCTAAATAGAGCCTACAAGGAGTCAACAGATTTTTATTTGCATTCATTACGGAATTGTGCCAATCTCAGTCACAACTTTTGAGGGGATATGTTAGATGTTGACTTACAAAGAAACGAAACGAATGATATCTCCCATTTAAAAAATGTTTCAATGAATGAGGTTCATTAGATCCTATATGGATAAATGAGGGATAAAGAAAGTCGACCCGTTTGCAGACGGAGCGGCTTGACGTTAATAAGAAGCTTGTCGAATAATCCGAACGATATCTTAACCAGAGGTAATAAATTGTTTCAAACAAATTGTTAAGAGGCATAGCTTAAGACTTGACCAAAGTATCCATTTTAGAAAAAAAGACCAACTGTTCATGACCTCACCAGAACTACGCCGACGACGTCTGGACCTCCACCATGCGTCGGACTCCAGAATGAATGCCGATATTAGAAGAAGTGGCAGTAGGTAGTTTATGAACCTTAAAATAGAACGAAATATGAATTATATATTTTTCAAGATAACAGAGCTAAGTAGTCAAAGATATCATCTAGCTATTGTGATAATGATAATAACAACATCAATATTAACCTGGAACTATAACAAAATAACATTATGAGTCCTGACTTATTTCAGTTTTAAATATACCTAAGTAGTTAAAAAAAAGGTCATCCCAAAGTAAAGACCTTGTTTTGTTTTTTAATGTATATCTGTTGCGACCGGTGGGCTGACTGTCAGTACAACTGGAGTTCAATGACCCCAAATGCAAAGCTACGCCTACCGTTAATGATGTGCATGTAATTGCTGAACTTAGGCAGATACTACCGGTTAGCTATTACCCCTTGTACTGTCATTGATATCATGCTGTGAATGACGGAAATTAGTTATTTCACACGTTACAGACAGTGTTTTGTTCTCTACGATGCTGCACCAGATAAATTGATATTCTAGATTTAAAAATAAATAAGGCACTTTCGACGAAAATGGTATCGTCCTAGAAAACAACTCATTTAAGTATCTGCTCGCACAGAAGTAGAAAATAAAAAGCTCGCCATTGCAGTGTTAAACCCCTTGCATTTACATGGTTGATTACGAAAAAAGGATCGTACTTGATCGTAGAGGTCATACGGAGAGGCAATTCATTACTTCATATAATCAACTTTGAAGGGGACAACTAATCTATGGTAGTAGGTCAACTATTCGAGTGACATGTGCCTCTTTCTCTGCCGACAAAATACAGCCCTTCCTCCAAAAGGTATGGCTTGGTGTGTTTTTAATAGTTCCGTCCGTAGAGCATAGTAGATGTTAACAGAATACCAGACGCCAACCGTTAGGATATGATAAAGGCTGTTCAAAAAAGTCCACCGGCATATTTTCCCGCTGGTTTAACACAGGAGTTCAGTTCAGGCCAAGGCCCAGCGAATCGGCAAAATGGCGACAGGTTCAGTGTATAAAACGTGGTGCGACACAAGGAAATGACCTTTTAACATTTTGTGAAGGCATTTGAAAATGCAATATCGTTCCAAACTTTTAATCTTTTCCTGTGTAGATAGACTTATTAGGACTCAAATGACTGTGTATCTCTGTTATATTGTATCTGACCCTTACCTCTTCCCTCATGACCTCAGTGAAAACTGACCTGCGTGCCGATTTGAGCTTATCATGAATAAACAAAGGTTCAAACAAACAATGTAGGCTTTCTTAATGTAGGTAGTGAAATAAATACAAGAGGTAACCTTTGTTTTAAACTACTTGTTCGATATAGTCATAGATAAGACAATATGATTGCGACCCATTTGCACGGAGAAATTAAACAAAAAAGTTGGCTGACAAGACTAAGATCTTCCTGACAACATATTTCGCTGCAAAATGTGACGATACGATATAGATGGCACCAAAAAAGGGAAATTAATGTGCATGTAGATTAGTATTGTCAAACAACGATAGTTATCAGGAATCACCTTCCTTTTTCTGAAGATACTTGCCAATGGCTGAGTACACTGTATACGGACTCGTCGGAGTAGTGCAGAATTTTTTCCCGCCCATATGCGTGGCAGAGTTTTGACAGAATGGGAAGGGGGGCTTCAGTTTTTACGTTTTACACTTCCTTATATAAATGAGCATATTTAAAGGGTTGTGTTTTCTTGGATAAAGCAGCCTACGTCGTGCTCATGAAAATATCACTCCTTTAGAAGTTCCAGTAGTTAAAATCTAATTGTTATTTTTCAAAAGGAGTTTCCTTGTCGTGTATTAAGGTAGAAAGATGACGTTGAATGGGTTCCATTGTCTATCGTGAATACAAATGAGTTTGGGAAAGTCCCCAAACTTCCAAGTTGGTTTGGGTGATGAGGTACGGTATATTTGGCATACGCACTCAACATTTATGTAAATATAATCCATTTGCATGGTGTCGTTCTTTCTGACTAATAGCTATAACCAGTTACGTCAGCGACGTCATATTGGTCATCAGCCAAAAGCGTGTCACAAGCCATTAGGATAAACCATTTCCTTGAAGAATTAAAACTTACCATGAATCTAGCAAGAAAAGAGTATATGCAAATATACCTATATATATTATACGTATAGTGGAGAAAATTCAAGTAAAGCCACTTGTATGTTGTAGAAATTTAGGTAATGGCTGGTGATAATCCACTGTGTTCTGCAGGTCAGGTAGTTGTGGTAATGTCTAGTGACCTCGAAATTGTGTCACACCTATCTTTAATGATGCGCAAGTTGAGAGCTGAGATTTGGAAGATACCATAGTCTAAATGCTTTCGCCTACACAGCAAATGTTCTACACATCGTGATTGGCAAATATGATGCGTATACTTTTACCACAAACTCATGGTGTATAGGATGGACTCCAGTCCCCTTGGCAATAGTCAAATCTTAGACTTGACATAAGACATAAAGCTTTACCTTGTTACCTACGACTCGAGATGGTAGGGTCCGTAAAAAACAACTCCTTGTCGTATCTGCTCACGCAGAAGTAGAAAAGGGTCGTCCTACATTTACGTTGGTTTTGACAATGCCATACTCATGTAAAATGTTTACACTTGAAATTTAATCGTGTTTAACAGAAACGGGGACCTATTCGGAAACCAAGTACTAGCTAGTTGGACAGAACTGTCTTGTCATGAACCAGTGCTTCGCGGATAAAGCAAGACAGCAGAGGTCAACTACTCTGTGAGACAAAAGGTCAAATCTTCAGAAGATATGTCCTTCAAATGGAATACAGGGTCAACATAAAAAGGTATCGTCTGTCGTATTTTCTAATGACCTACATGTGGACTGTAGTCAATCTGCAGAGAATACTAAAGTTGTTATAAAAGCTGTTACCAAAGGAGAACAGTAATATCAATTCATAGATTTTCCCATGTTTAGTACAGGACTTCAGTTTAGGCCAAGATCCCTACGATCCACAAACAGATGACAGGCCTAAAGCAGAGGACGTACCACGTCACCAGGGAGAGAACTTTCACGATTTCATGAATGCATTTGACAACGGGAAGTCCTTCCTTATATCCTTTCTTCAGTGGTTCTTATGCGAGCAGTAAAGTTAATATAAGAGGGGCCATGTGTTTTTAAAACATTAGATATATAAGATTAAAATCGTAGTTACTAGAATATGATTGCATTCCGTCTTCACACAGAATCAAAAGAGCCAAGATTGGACAAAATACATTTTTTAAACATACCTAAGAGTGAAACATGCGACAATGAAAAACATTTTGCTAATATACAATCTAGAGATGAGGGAACATAATCTTCTTGGTAAAGACCTACTTCATGTTGAAGTGGATAGTTGAGTTGTATACTGGCCAGTCGTTGTGATGTCGAAACCTTTTCCCGCAGAAGAGTGGTAGAGGTATACCAGAATGAGGAACTGGAGAGGAGGGCTTCATCTTATACACTTCTTGATAATTAATCAGTTTTATAAGGGGGCGTGTTTTCGGAGAAATGCAGTCTGCGTCGTGCCGATGAAACGTCACTTTTTTCAAGGAAAGGCATGATGTAATTTTTACTAATTTTAGAGTAGACGTTTCCTGTTTCCTTGTTATCTACCTAGACAGACAGATGACGTTGAATAATTTTCATTGTCTGTCAAGATATCGTTTTGCGGAAATATACTGACATAGAACACCTTTTACTCTACTTTACTCGGATCGTCACATCTTTCTTACTTGTTCTACACGGACTTGGCACAACTCAAAATTAAATACTGTATCCTATGATTCCTTTCCCCGTGCTGTCGCTATGATCTGTTTATATCCTCAGCTACGTCATGTTGGCCATCAGCCAAAGTATTCAACTTAACGTATACGTTTTTAGTAAATCTTCGCGACGAAGTTGATATCCATGTGTAGCTATATACAGCAAAAAAGTTAAGAAGATTTCTGTAAAACATTTGTTAGCAAATGATAATGATTAGTGACCTCGAATGAAGGGCAACGCCTGCCCTTTATGATGTGCAAGTAATTGCTGACGTTTGGAAGATACTATAGTTCACATTTTATTCAACAATCAATCAACTTCACAGCTTTTCTGCCACACTGCGCGCGTGGTTTACAATGGCATCTATAAAACCTGTCGAAATGATAAATTCTGGTCTTCCTTACAACAGTTCAATCTTAGACTTGACATAAAAAAATCGATGTAAAATATATCTACCTACGACTCGAGATGGTACGATCCGTGAAAACACTCGATCGTTAACGTGTCTGCTCATTCAGAAGGAGAAAATGGTTGTCTTACATTTACGTTGATTTTGACAGTGCCGTATGCATCTAAAATGTCTCAGTTCGACAATGGATCGTACTAAACAGATCTGACGACAGATTCAAAAGCCACTGTCAAGCTAGCTAGACAGAAATGACAGAAACAGAACTTCACAAAGATCAACTTTGCAAGGACAGCTAATTTGTGAAGTAAAAGGTCAGCTCTGCATGTAACATGTTCTTCAAATAGAATACAGTGAAGTTTTTAATGAAGAGTTTGTCAAGTTTTTGAAAACCTAGATGTAAATGAATGTAGTAAATGCGTAGACAATACTAAACATCAGCCCTTAAAATTTGATATGAAGATTGTCACGAATCAGAACCAGTCAGTCAAAAAATGTCCGACTGGTTTAACACGGGAGTTCAGTTTAGGCCCCCGAGATCAACAAAATGACGGGTCGATAGAACCTTTAGCGTCACAAGGAAGTGAGCTTTCAGGATTTAATTATAGCAGTTGACTGCTTAAAGTAGTTCCATATTTCTTATCATTTGTCTACATGAATGGAGAGCTGGGGGAAGGGGTCGAGCTTCAATTGATAAATTTCATGAGAACTGAACACTTTTATATAAGGAACGTGCTTTCGGGGAAAAGAAGTCTGCACCGTACCAATGAAACAAAAACGTCATCTTTTTGAAGATCAGGCAGGTTTAATGAAATTGTTGAATGTTTCAATGATGAATTCTGGTCTTCCTGACAACAGAATGTTGTCGTCTTAGACGCGACACAAAACATGAAGACAAAAGGATGTTACCTACGACTCCAGATGGTATAGTCCGTGAAAACAACTCGTTTTCAGGTCAGCTCACACAGAAGAAGAAAAAAAAAAAACAGTCGTCTCACATTTAGGTTGATTTCGACAGTGTCATACTCATCTAATATGTCATAATTAGACAACAGATCGTGCTTAACAGATCTGAAGACACGTCTAAAAGCCAGGGCCTGGCTAGCTGGATAGAAATGCCTTGACAAAAATCAGGGCTTCACAAAGATCAACTTGACAAGGACAGCTTATCTGTTATATAAAAGGTCAACTCCACAAGTGGCATGTTCTATAAATAGAATGCAGTGACAATTTGAAAAGGTAGCGATAGTTGATTTACAATGATCTACATGCCGATTGTACTAAATGTGCAGAGAATACTAAGCATCATTAAGATTTGAGAAAGATTGTCCCGAATCGGGAACAAAAATATCAGTCCATAAATTTTCCGACTGGTTTAACACGGTAGTTCAGTTCGGCTCAAGGCCACCGAGATCCACAAAAAAAAGGCAGGTACAGAATAGAACGTACCGCGTCACCAGGAAGTGAGATATCAGGATTTTTGCATTAGACTACTGTATAGGCACGTATAATGTAATTTTTACTGATTTTAAGAGAACTCGTTTCCTTGTCATCTGCTGACAGAGACAGACTGATGGCGTTGAATGGATTTCATTGTCTTTTGTGAATACAAATGATTTCGGGAAAGTCCCCAAACGTCTTGGTAGATTTGGCTGATGATGTCATACGGTATATTGTGCATGCCCACATTTCAGGAAGTAATACTCTGCACAAATACATTGTCACGAAACAACGTGTACTCTTTTGTGACCACAGTGTAACTCCTTTCTTGTCTGTACTACACAGGTTCGTGTTCCCACTCCGGCTAATGCTATGATCTATTCATACATTATTCACGTCATGTTCACCAACGGCCAAAAACATGTCACAAGCCGTGCTGATGAACCATTTTCTTAAAGTATTTGTAACCTTCAAGTTTTTAATAAATATTCAAGACTTTTAGGTGGTTATATACGTGTGCCTATATGCAGCAAAAAGATTTCTGTTAATCATCTGTTAGAAAATGATAATGATCAGTGACCTCGAATAAAGGGCAACGACTGCCTCAAATGATGCGCGGGTAATTTAGGATATTTGTAAGAATTCATAATCTACATTTTAATCAATCACCATCAAAGCTTTTCTACTATACTGCGTCAATAACAAATACGTCAGTAATAAACCATGCCAAAAAAGATAGATACTAGTCTTCTTAGCAAAAGGTAAATCTTAGACATGACGCAAAATAAGGGTTTTCAACAATGTTACCTACAAATCGTGATGGTACAATCCGTGAAAACAATTCGTTGTCGTGTCAGCTCACGCAGTAGAAGGGAAGGAAAGGGCCGTGTTACATTTACGTTGATTTTGACAGTGCCAGTCCCATCTAAAATGTCTTAGTTAGACAATGGATCGTGGGTAACAGATATGAGGACACATTCAAAAGCCAGGGCCCAGCTAGCTGACCTAGATTGGCCTTGACAAAACCAGTACTTAACATAGATCAACTTGACATGGGCAGCTAATCTCTTTAAAGACCATGCTTGTACTATAAAATCACCCAATAAATTCGGCTAACGTAAACTACCAGAGTCAGTCTGCTACTGACTACCGTGGTGTTCACATCGGTGGAGGCCTGGCTGACAGGCTTAGACAGTCACCACCAATACAAGTTACTCTCAATTTTGAAATGTAGAGACAACAGATAAGGAATTCATGTATTATTATACATAAAGAAGTTAGCTTTTTGTAACCCAGAATATAAATGACAAGACTGGCCAAAATATCATGCTATTTGGTAGTATAAATAAAGACATTAGCGGACAGTTCATGAGCAGTTCTACCTTACATTAGTTCTACAGTCTATATAACTGGCTTTTAGAATACCATGTAGACACACAGCTACAAGTCATATTTGTGGACGCACAACTATCAGACATTTGAATTCAATTGTGAGGAGGGTATTTCCAAGTTGCAAATATACAGTTTATAGACATTTTGAAACAACTTTGACAGGCCGATTTGAAAGTTTATTTTTGAACACAAGCTTGATTTTCTAAAAACTGAAAGTTGTTTTGACTATGTAGTTTTGTTACAATCATTCTGTGTCATTCTGTATTGTTTCATAATGTTACTTTGAAAACCAGTAGAAAAAATATTTGAATCTTGTTCACCAGTATTATGCTAATCTTCTCCTGCCATTGTTTCAAGCCAGAGACAGTCTGGGATTTTTATGTGTTTATGTAGTTATGGGGGCCAATCCTCCTTTCAAACTACAGCAAGGCCACAGTGGGATGCACTTCCTAAATTAGTTTATGGTTCTGAACCTGGGTCCATATTCTCGATTTTTAAGTAAGAGTCGGCTTTATAAGTGACATGTTCTTCAAATAGCATGCAGTGACGATATTAAAATAAGTGTCCGTCGTATTATCAATGAACTACATGTAGAACGTATCAACCTTTGATAATGGTTGTCCCAAATTGGGAACAGAAATCTCAGTCCATAAATTTTCCGACTGGTTTCACACGGTAGTTAAGTTCGGCTCAAGGCCATCGATATGACAAAAAAACAGGCACATAGTAGAACGTATCGCGTCACCAGGAAGATTTCAGGATTTTGGCATTTATATGTTACTAAAATGATATCTATAGGGATTAAGCAAACAATTTTCTGGTTAAGTCCCATTTTATGTTGAAGAATGTAGCAATATGCAGGTAAAAATGTGACGGAAAAGGTTGATGGATCTTAATGATTTTTAGTAGGTAGGTAGCGGTTGTGGGTATGAAGGTCAGGTTCGAAAATGGTTTACCTGGTAATTTCCGTTGGTACTGCAGCGAGCTACGTACGTACGTATGTGTGTTTGTGCGTGGACAAGATTACCCGACAAGCTTGTGATTTTTCTGCATGATATTTAGTGGATGGGTGGGATTTTCAGAAAGGAATGTCAAGTTCGACAATGGACCTCCTAGTGAGTACCTGAAGTACTGCAGCGGAGTTTGACAATCAAAAGTAACTCTGCTATTAACAGTTATTAAAGGATGGTTGCCCATGAAAAAGGTAGCCTAATGTAACCCAATGATGAATATAAATGGAAACATCCGCTTGCCATGCTCTGTTTGGTAGTGGCTGGAAGTTACATGTACAGGTATTCAGAGCTTCAGTCTATACTGTATTTTTAGCATACCATGTTGACACCACAAGAGAAGGTAAAGGTAATATCACGTTACTAGCCATATTTCGTGACACGTAACTACCATGTCAAACTATGATTCAACCCTAGGGCATTTTCAAGTTGTAAACTATAGCTGAAACTATATACTTTGATACAATTTTGACAGAGCTGACCTGAAAGTTGAAATTCAGCTGCAGAAACTTTTCAAAAAGTTTTCGAAAAACAGCACCTAAAACTCTGTTACAAGTATTCTTGATCACTCTGCATGGTTCTATAATGTTTTCGAAAAGCCATTAAAGAAGAATATTTGAATCTTTTGATCAGTTTTATGCTTTGTTTGTTTGTTTGTTTGTTTGTTTGTTTATTTGCTTATCTGTTCCGGTCATCATTTTCAGTGTGCATACAGTCTGGTATTTATATCAATTTTTATCGACCCATGGCTAGGAGATTTGGAAAAACATGGCTTCGTGATGGGATTTAATCCTCACTTGCTACGTTTTCTAGGTTAGCGTACAACCCTGGGCACAGAAAAATAGTTTCTAACATGGTTGATTTGTTTGATAAAAAATCATCAGCCTCGTTGTCTTAGTAATCGAGCTTAATGTATAACTATCCTGAGATATTCTGTGACAGGGCAAGGGTCTTTGCCATCGTATGACTTCAGTATGCACTTCCTGTAGGTCACAAACATTTACTTCCTGCAGGTCATCACCACACAAACATTTACTTCCTGCCTGTCATCACCACACAAACATTCACTTCCTGCAGGTCATCACCACCTTATACGGGGAAGGTAGGCTAAAGTTGCTTCCGCCTCTCTCATCAGGGGTGAAGTCAGGAGGCCCCTCACCCTCGAGAATGCTGAAGCGGAAGTTCTGGACCAGTCCTCCAAGCAGGAGGAAGGTGTCCGCTTTTGCCACAGCCTCCCCCGGACAAGCACGACGCCCGGCACTGAAGGGGACAGAGAGAGATAAGACAGCTGGTACCAAGAAAGTCAAAGCATCATGTTTTAGTATTGATAATAAAAAAAAATTAGAAAATTATTGAAAAAATACATTTGTACTGAATAGGAATACTTTTTTAGATTAACCAAGTAATTTATCTATGGCCGAATGATTTTTTTTTATTCAGGGACTTACCAACCTAAAAAAACTACTCACGGAAATTATAAAACTAATAGCATTTATTTCATCATGTTACAGGTGTGAAAGATAATCGCTGAATAATCAATAACACGACTATCGGTCACATGCACTAACAATAATCGCAATTATGGGGAGTGATAGGCATTCGAAAGATATCAATGAAAAATATCTTGTATACAATTGTTAATGACGATGATAACCTAATAGCACATCCGCAGGGATGAAGCACACATACACACACAATATGTCATTCGATGATGTCAACATCCTGTGACTCCTTTAAAAGAATATGTTACTACATCTCAACTGTTGCTGCCCGCTTGAAATTGCTATTTTTATCATGCCCGTACGTAAGGTATCCTGGAATCAAATCTTATCAGTTCAAGTCCTATTTCAACAGTCGCTAGGAAGCAAGACTGAATTCCTTGCTAATATTAGATTTCAACTTTGTTACCAACCTGAAAGGCATTAGAGCCGCAGGTTTCGGTGTTGGCATCCCGTTCTCATCCAAAAAGCGTTCAGGCCGAAACACGTCCGGATCTCCCCAGGTGGCAGGGTCATGGTGCAGGGCCCACAGGTTGGGCATGATCCAAGTACCCTTGGGAATGTCGTAACCTCCTGAGGGGTGCAGGTTTGGATGGTACAGGAACATGTAACACATGTTATAACTTAAACAATTGTGAGAGAGCGTGAAACAATGATTGTACAATTGCCATGTACCACAAATGAACGGATACACTTTAGAATTTTGCTATTCGAATACAATAGGGAAAGAATGTTATTTTTCTAATAGAATGTAGGTTGTATAATAGGTTGTATAACAGTAGGAGAGGAACTAGAGGGGCAACATTTGCACGAGAAAATACAGCATATTTCACCCATATTCATTCTCTTCGAAGAATTGCCTGTTCCAAAGTCACACCTGAGCAAAACTAATATTCCAAAAACATTCTGAAAAGTCATCCCAAAATGAAAAGGAGCTTCCCAAATTTGACTTCACATGCAATAATGGAGTCTTTTGACGATAACACAATACATAACGGACTACTTAAATAAAACAAATACTGTATTAACATTTTGTAAAAAAAAAATACTATATTGACATTTTGTAAAAGAATATGAATCACCCCTGTACAAATTTGACTTGACAAGAATAGTCCCGCCATGCAGGAATCGACTCTTCCAGATGCGTTCTAATATACAATGGACCAGTCCCAAACCACAACCACTAAAGAAAATTGACTCTCACCCCAGTCTTAAGTTTAATTCGGAAAATATCCCCAGCAGGCAGAAAAATTCTTCAAGTGGCACATACGTACGTGTGAAATGAACGAGTCCAAAGACGTTTCCACTTTAAAAAATGATTCTAAAAAGATGTCCTTCTGTGCCAGAATGGACTTCCCCAGTGGTGCCTCGATGCAAAATGGACCAGTCCAAAAAAAACCCTGAAGAAACGGACTTTTGAATGTAATCACCTCAGTCCAAAATTGGATTTAAAAAAAAAATGTCACCCCAATGCAAGAATAAACACTTCCAGCAGCACCTTGATGTTTATGAGCCAGTCCTAGAAACTTTCACTAAAAAAATGGATTTAAGAGTAGTCTCCCCTTTTCTTCAAGAGTATACGTTTCTGGTTTAGAAATAACGAAAATCACTTCCAAAAGCTATATGCCAGAAATTTGAATTTCATTTAGTACATGCCCAAGGCTGACACATACCAAATCTCACATCGCTGTGATTTGATACCGCGTCATAGTGTCTAAAGATGAAAATATATATTTGTTTTGAAAGTAGCCAAAAATTGAGAGAAAAAAAATCTGAAGCAAAGTATGTGAAAGATGTGAAGAGACTCCTGCACACACATAGCCTAGGCAGTCCCATCCCAAATTTGGTATATATACTATATGAACTAGTGCAACTTATATCTACTACATATAACTGACCAGCGAGGATAACTTGAGTTTACCTGATGATAGTTTTTCTTTATATCTGTTAACTGTATTTGTTCGAAATGTTTGGTTCTGTTCTGTTGTGACCTGTTATTAGCTCAGTGTGGTAAAAATTTGCATTAAAAGGTATTTATTCATTTACAAATAAAACAACAAGAACCGGTACTTACTCAGCGTGGTGTCGACAGTTGTAGCACGTGGTATGGATAGAGGAGCAATGGACCCCATCCTCATGACCTCATGGATCGTCGCCTCTGTGTACGGAGTGGTCTCACGGTCGGACAGCTCAGGCAGCCTGTCACGGCCCACCGCACCGTCCAACTCAGCAGCCACCTTCTCCTGGATCTCCTGGTGGGCAACGAGGAACAGGATGGCCCAGCGTAGGGTCACGATCGTTGTGTCTGTACCCCCTGGGGAGACAATGGTCTTATTACACCACAATTTATAATTTACATACTCATGAACTGGACGTCGAAATTGATAAGATTGTTATACTTGGATTTACATCCAATTGCAATCGACATAGACGTGTGCATTCAACCATTTCTGCACAATCTGTCAATAACAGCAAACGAAGATTTCATAGAATCATCCAATCTGAGTACTTGATGTGCATATCTAGCAATTTGGCTGTAAGATCATATTCAGCTTAAGAGTAGGTGCATATACATCAGAAATAGATACATATAAAATCATTGACCATGGTCTGATGTGTGAGGTAATGATTAGAGTGCAATAGGGAATAAGAAAAAAAAAGCCTATCTACCAAGAAAGACGTCAGCAATAGTCTGCCTGAGATGACAGTCTGTGAGAGAGGTGACGTCATAGATCCCCTCCTCCTCAGCATCTTTCTGAGCCTTGATCATGTGATCTGTGATGTCACGGAGGTTGCCTGCAGAAGCGTACATTGCCATTCACTACTATACTTAAGGAACAGAACTATTAAGATGAAGATTTGCCTCATAAAATTACTTTTTGTGACAATTTAGATGAAATATAATAAAAGTATGGAGTAGCTTAATAAAGAAATTAAAAGACCATTGCGCTTCCAAAAAGACCAAACTCAAGTCTTCTCGGTATTTTCAGAACGCCTCTTCCAATAGATCTCAGCTCAAAGATCACCTTGGTCGTCTAATAATCTGTGAAATGATATTTGACTTATCTCGAAAACCGTTGATTTTTGGCCGACAGTATATTTAGCTGCCAAGAAGTTGGTTTCCCATTAATGTGGCTCTCCAGCCTGTATCCTCTGGAGCCTTACCGAACTAAAAACAGGTTGTTTCACGTGAAAAAATGATGTCACCTTACTTGGGTCAAATGTTTCCCGGTGCTGCTCCAGGTGACGATAAAAGATCCCCAACAACTGTTCAACCAATTTTTGTAAGGTATTTTTTGCTGTATATGAGGCAGGCAACAAATACGGTTTTAAAAAAAAAACGTCTTCAAGTTAGTTTATCTTACCGACTATATGTTTCATGATACATGTAAAGTTCTGGGAAGCTCTATTTGTTTAGAAAAGGTATCCTGCAAGCACAGTTGCCATTTACTAGATGTAAAACATTGCCTTAGCACTAGGATCATATCTTTCTGTAGTTGAAATTTGCTCATTAGTAGAGAAAAGATACTTCAAAAGACAGGTATTTGAGTCTGTCATTGACTTCATGACCTGGAATGACTGGGACTCAGGTAATGTTGACTGATCGCTATAGTTGTGGGGCATTTACGTCTTGTCATTTTTCGGTCATAGATGTAATATATATATATATATTTGAAGACAAGTTCAAAAACATAGCGGAAAACAAACATACACACTAGAACGGCGCCTCCCTTCACAGAAGTAAATATTTATCTTCTCACTTGGTGTAGGCAGGGACCGAAGTGACGGATAGACGTCAGCAAGAAGGCCTTGTCCGAAAATTTCGTTGCTCTCATTGGTCACTTTAATCAGAGTTTTGAATTCCTCGTCGTCCATGTTGTACCTGTTTAATACAAAGTCTTGGTTATTAAGTGTTGGAATTTTTTTAACAAACCTTCTATCTTTAACCCTTAAGCTGCCGCTCCCGGTTCAACCCGTGATGCAGAAACTTGTGAATATTGCCGCTACTGGTTACAACAGGTTAAGGGTATCCCCCGGAAGAAAAACCACATCGCCGCAAGTCTTGCGCGTCAAACCCGGAAATTAGTTTGCTGGCCTGGTGACCTAGTGTCAGGAGTCAAATGGCGTTGCGCAATCACTGATTACGTCATCCATGAGGCATACGATGCCTTGCGGCCATGACGTATCCAACATGGCCGCCCGCGTCGTCTGAAGGAACATTTTTTTTTCTTGTTTTCAACGACAAATTCTCGGTAATAACGCCAAATTGTCCGGGTTCAAGCACAAATATGTGTTTGGGGAGCTTGATAAAACAGATTCTTGGGAAAAATTGGTTCATTGATCGAGGATTCTGCAGTAATTTGCGACAGTGACGGCATGCACGTGGAACAAGTTCGCGTCGTCCCAAACGGAATTAACTCACGGCGACGGAGTAAATGCGGTGTTGGAAAATTCGACATCGGTTTCGAGGCTGACTATAGTATTGTTTGTGAACGGTAGAGATGTTGAAGGCGAGAAATATGTGTTGTGCACAATATTTTTATATAGTCTCACAATGGTAAATGCTATGTTGTACCAGCCTTTTAGTCGTGTAGTCAGTTCATTACCCAGGACAGTCTGTGGTCCTAAACTCACATACAGTAATACCTGTGTATTTTTTTTCTTATATGTGATTCTGATATTGTCAGAATTCTTATAAACTGAATGGTCCATGTGCTCTGTTGTTCAATGTGTGCTAGAGTGGATTCATTGGAAGCATTGTGGGAAGTATATGTTTTTATTGCTTTCTTGTGTTTATTTTCCATGAAATTTATGCAAGCAAGCTGGTACTCATTTTGGAAGAAAGTGTTATTTGTAAACCTCCAGCTGATATTAAAGAGTTATGTTTCCTAAAGCCTCAGAAAGGAATATACTGCGTTGTAATAAATCAGCCTTTCAGCTAAATTATCCGTTCAGCACCCAGGACAGTCTGCAGTCATAAATACCTGGGTGAATTCGTTTCATGTGTTTGCAAGACCTCTCATAAATGCTGTGGCACTAATATTGGGATTTCACAAATGGTTGGATGCTATAATACAATAGATTTATGAAAAGTGTATGTTTTATTGCATTATTGCCCCTGTAAATCATTAGTACAGTCACTAGGCTAAAGTTACATTACACCAATAGAAAGGGTAGACTCTTTGCTTTCTATCGGTGTATAACATATTGGGGGTATGTTGGAGGAAAGAAACAATAAACTAGTGAAATAAAAACAATTCCCGTTGTTTTTAGAGGGTCTGAAAAAGCTGGCACTGAGAAGCTGTACTGGTCAGAAAACCCTGCAGCTATGATCAGTAAAATTAATTTCATCGTACTCTAAAGGTACCAGTTTATATGATGATTTCGGGTGTTTCCGCTGCATGTTTTATTTGGTCGAATACGGATAACCGTTATATGACAAACATTGTTATGTATATAAATGAAACTTCAATAAAAAATGAATATAGTACATGAAATTTGACACGTTCACCATTGAATAAATTTGGATGTAGCCAGTGGCATTCATACACATTCTGGTATCCAGTTTTTTTTTTTTTTTTTTCAATATTGACTTGACAGGAGTAATGCCAGGAGTACAGTTGCACCCACTGAATTGGCGACTTACAACCATTGCTCCCTTTATAATCGCATGTATGTAAAAGGAAACTAGAAGATACGTTACCTTACACAGAATGCAGCCGAACAGATGACGTTGTAGACAAGCTTATATATGTAGTCCTCAAGGTCCACTTCTCGACCCTCCATCTTGGAGAACTCAGCGACGGTTTCCTCCAAAGACTCATGGACTCTACTCTGTAAGTTCTGTCCTGAAGCGTAACCCCTAAAGGTGATGAAGAAGACCGTACGATTCAGATCCAATCAGATTATAGTTTGTGCAAGTTTCCAGATGGTAATTAGTTCTCTTATGACGGTTGTCAGACTGTTCGGCAGAGAATTGACCTGAAAAGCGACCCTATCTATAATAGGATGGATACACGTGTACCTGGCTGACAGTCACCCCCCTAACATACACATGAAGTATAAAAGCAGAAAGAATAAAGATACAGGTGTCACTTACAAGACGAAACACTTCTGGACAAGCTGCGATATTACCATGTCAAACCCATTGGTCCATAAAATAGTAACGCTAGCACCTCGCTAAAGTATGTCTGTATCTATTTGCCACTGCCTCGTCATCATGTTAATACATTACGCACAAAAAGTTTTGAAACTTTACTCTGGTTGATCATATTTCCGTTGTTTCTTGATCAATTTTAATGCAATATATGTCGATGGAAAGCTTGTATATTTTCCTTTCCTATCATACCCAACTCATTATAATTGCAATCTCTTGGAGCGAGCACCAGGCCTGCTTACGCGAGTGGGTTGTAGAAAAAAGTGCCAAAATCTCCCTGCTAGTGTTAGATACTCAGCTCAGCGCCAACCCCGTTTGCGGTGGTGTCGTCCACATCGTCAATGAAACAGTGTGTGGAGGAATGTTATGTTCACAGCTACAGATAAGAGTAGATTTATTTTGACTGTTGGATGGGGAAATGAAAGTGTTGGGGCAGTGAGGAGAACCCTATGCTGACTGTTGCACAGATAGACTAACAGTGTTTGTGGAGTCAGCGTCATGTTGTGGGGCAACTGCCAGAGGAAAAAAAAACACAGGCTAATCAGCCTAAGCAACCTCGATGTGTCAAGATATAGAGACACTATTCTCCATCCAGTCACATTTCCTAGATCTTTACTTCTGCAATATGAGACTGAGTGCCATTCTACAAGATGATAGTGCACGTACATACAGAATGAGAGTCATTTCAGACCACCTCCGGGATGCAGGAATACAGAGGATAGAATTGCCTTTCTGCAGCCCAGATCTCTACACAATTGAACACCTCTCAGACTCTGTGATCACTGATCAGCTTGGCTGAGCTGTGCATGCAAGAATGATCAACAGAACAATACGACCTGCGACGACTCCTTGTGGAAAAATGGCCAGGAACCGTGTAACAAAGCTGGTGACAAGCATGAGGGGGATGTGCCGGCCTGTGGTGACAGCACATGGCTTGTAGACTGAGGCTCCTTTACGCAATTTGTTGTTTGGATGAAGACTACAAGAAATAACCATGGCTTTCATATTAATGTGTTTTGTTGATTCAAGTTTCATATTACCCTCGTACACACGCCACGTGCTACCAGCAGAAGAAAAATTACTGAATTGAGCGTTCGACTTAAGCTGGGTAATCTGGGCACTTTTTTCAATTTATGTGACCCGCCCGCGTAAGCAGGTCCGGTGCTCGTTGCCTTAATCAACAACCCTAGTAAGTTTGGTATCGTGGGAAAGAAGATCTTACAAGCTTTTCAATGATATGTAAATCTTTGAAACTTATCAAGAAACAACAGAGATATGATCGACCAAAGTTAAGTTTCCAAACTTTTTGTGCTGAGTGTATATATTTTAAAAACGCTCTGACCTAATCAAAATGGGAACGAATCTCTTTGATTAGTTGAGAGTTTACCACACATTTTTCAAACCCTACCTTATGGCACTGTGGAACAGTTTCCGGTGCAGTTTCCATGTCGGATTGTAGTCTGTGAAGGCGATGTCCTTCCCACCTTCAGTTAAGAGGTCCGCTGAAAGGAAAATCATTTTGGGAAACAGATGCCTTTAATTGTGAGTCAATCAATGGTGTAGGCCTTATCATCCTTAGGCATAACATCATTGATATGTTATTAACCATAAGCCACAAAATCTCTGCCTGCAAGTATTTTTGTATTTCTATTTGTATCTATATAACAAGTATAACAGCCCTTCGGAGTGACACACAAGCTTCGCATGTGTCATCTAATTGAATGTATTGTTTAAGCTATCTAATGAGGATACAGTTATTGACGATAACGTGTTCCACTCTACGATTATTCTAACAAAATACGATTTTTTTAACAAATCAATCCGAGGGTGATGAGTCTGCTACTTGAAGGTATTCTTAATCGTGTTATATCTCGTTTGGCATAGCATTAAGTGTGATGACACCAATTAGTGAGTCTTTTGAAAGACTAGGTATTCATAGCATTGTGTGATGACTTGTATTTGTTGCTTGTCTTGCACTAATAAAAGTTCTGTATGTTTTTGTACTTCTAATTGGTTTGATCAGCTTGATGAAAATATGTAACATTTTTGTGCAAAATTGGGTCAATTTAGGAAAGCAAATTGAATGGATACAAGTTTCTAAAGAACAAGACGATTTTTAAGACTTATGACAAAGGTTTATATCTATCGGGTGGCTATGACCACAGGTTCACAACTTCCTGTTGTTTTCTAGAACACATTTCTATACTTGTTTCCTCTAACAAAGTTTGATCGACCTCCGATGCTCGTGTAAGGACCAAGAACATTTTTACACTCGCTTATATTGCCTCAAAAGACTCTGATGTTTTTGAAGTGTATTTAAAGATGTGGGGTAGCTATGAACTCACGCAAACACGCTCATCGTGTCTTCTACAACACATTGCCCCACTTTCACTCACTCATCACTCCATTCTTTCACTCACTCATCTTTCTGCCACACCCAGTCATACACCACTCCACCCGACCGTCATTTTCCGGTGTACTTTCAGATTCTGATAGGTACACAGTACTTACATGTCAACGTCTTCGGCCTGCCAGCAAAGTCAGCACCCTTCTTGACGAGGGCTTCCCTTACAGCATCCATACTGTTCAGAACAACCACGTCCGTCATGCCCAACTTCAGGCTGAAAACGTCTCCGTACTTCTTGGCGAGCTCGATGAAAGTGAAATAGGGTTGGCCATCAAACACTGTAACAAAGCAGAACATCTTACATTTGAGGATCAAATATCAACATGCGTGAGCATTTGCTGTAATCTTAACATACGGATCCCAGAAGAAATCTGTCTGATTTTTAGAAACGTTTATTCAATGATTCGGTTGCAGTTTTAGTGGCATTTGATGCATTGATAAATTTGAAAGAGAGAAATGCACAGAGGGTTAGTAAATGCAGGATAAATAATGGATACCTGTCGTGTAAGGGATGCACAGTTTACATGTATATCATTTGTGTAAAATCCACCATTCCAAGAACACTACAGGGACTTGAAGACGCGCAAGAACAGATGCAACAGGAATTGGAAAATGGCGCGCAAACTACTGATGACGCCATAACCGCCGACCCACGCGACCCCCCGGTGATTCCTCCGGTAGTCAACGTAACTTCTACAACAGACAAGTCGAGTAGTCTACAAAACGAAGCAGGTACGTCAAACCTTCCTCAAGGATACCTAGATCGTATGGTTTCCATTGAAAAATCCATCAAAGTGAGTGACTGTGCTTTCAGCGATCTACAGAAACAATACGTAGATACGATAGGTAAACTCAACGCCTTCAGGGATGATCTGATCATGAAAGAAAAGGAACGAGAGAAGACCCATGCGAAGACAATGAACACCATATCTACACAGCTCGAAGCCGCTCAGAAGGCGCTTGAAACTCACATCAGAAAGGCTACCTCAAAACTACAGACCGACCTCACCAATTCTCGCAAAGACCTGGCCCAACAGAAAGAAAAACTCATAAAGGAGAAAGACGAAGCAACCCAAGAGATCATGATCGAAAGAAACCTGTGGAGTGAGAGACATCGTGATATGTCTCTTAAAGTCGATGCCTTGTCTGCATCAAATGTTGAACTACAGGACATTATAAAAAAAACAAGATTCAGAAATCCAGGCACTTGTAAATAGATCAAAGGAGCTGGAAGAGATGTTTGCATCTGGCCCTTGTCATGTAACGAACTCTCTACACAACAAAGCCCCCTTTCCCCATGACAATGACGGGTCTATTTCACATGACAATAGCCATACTACCGTTAATCAGCAGAATAACAATACAACCTTTGTTCTCGGCGTCCAAACGCCCGTTGTCAATGCCAAGATGTCTACATCTGTGAACACCCGCAAACTATCTACAGACAACACCAACTTGAGAAGTGAGGATATCGAGGGAGGTGTCAGAATCTTCGCGGATTCACTCTTCCGAGATGTTGATCCTAACCGAGCCTTCAAAGAAGAACGTACAAATATTCACAGAAGCAGTACCATAACGGCGGCCATCGACAACATCAGCAACATCAAAGACTCCACAACTAAGACTGTTATTCTCCACGTCGGATCCAACGACCCAGATAACAGCAAAACACACCCTGACTCAGTTCAAAGGACTCTCCATAACACCAGCAAGCTACTCGAAACAACAAAGAAGTCCTTCCCGAATGCGAGGGTAGCTGTGTCCCAGGTACTACAAAGAGGGCCGAACCACAATTCCACACTGAACACAAACATCAAAGCATACAATCAGGAGGTACTCAAACTATCAAAGAAATCAGACTTCATATACATCAAACACAGGAAGCTGACCCAAGACAGACGGCTTTATCTAAAGGACCAAATCCATCTAGACCCCAGGAGTGGGACAAAACTCCTAGTAGCAGATGTAAAGCGAACTCTTGCATCACCGTCTATTCCGCCAGCGAGCCCGGCACAGCCCCCCATGACGCACCCACAACATGGACACCGTCCCTCCGGCCAGCATACTAACACGGGATCTCTACCCACCGCCACCAATCGTGACAACGTCATCCCGTCACGAGGCGGTTTCAGAGGACAACCATTCAAGAACAGCGCCAACGCCGTGCCACTTGGACCACTCCTAGTCAACCATCTAAGAGAAGCTCGACAACAGGAGGCCAACAGGTTGGGGGAACTCAACACGTTACAACAACATCGATCACCACGCTGCAGCTACCGGTACGACCCAGCAAACAGGCCGCTCTACCATGGAAGGAGATCGGTAAACGCATCCGCAGAGCATGGGACATTCTTATATCCTGATCTCTGGTTCCTTGAATGAACTTTGATTTGATCCGGTGAAAACATTTAACGCGACCGAGGTAAAGTCATTCCCTTTCTTCGGTTATACATTTTGCTATTCACAAATATTCTGTCCAGTTTTTCATACTAGACGATGAATTATGTTCGTTTTTCTTTCTCCGTTTTCTCTATTGTGTGACTATATGCCATAATAACCGACTCCGTGTAGCTATTATATACCCTCATTCAAATTCAGAGGATGCCAAAAAAGTCTGCCCTAGTTTTTTCTTCTTGGAACATCCAAGGCAGCTGTTGTAAGAAATTTAACGATGAAGAATTTATTTCCTATGTAGTAAATAGTGACGTTATTTGTGTCCAAGAGACCTGGTTGGACAGTCATGTAGAATTAGATATACCAGGTTATAGTGTTTTCTCTAGCAGTAGAATTAGAAGTAAAAGGGCAAAACGAAATTCGTGGGGTGTTGCAGTTTTTTTCAAAAGTTTGTACAGGAAAGGGATTTCTAAATTAGCCAGTAGTACGGTAGACAGTGTATGGTGCAAGTTTGATAAGCATTTTTTTGGTCTCGAAAATGACTTATATTTATGCAATGCCTATATCCCCCCCGAATCTTCTTTTAAATCGACTCATGAATCTCCCTTTGAAATTCTCTCTAATGACATATGCAAATACTCTAATCTAGGTGACATCGCTGTGTTAGGCGATTTAAATGCAAGAACTGGCTTGCTAGTAGAAAATTATTTTGACACTTTTGCGCTTGACAATCCTACATCGGACGGTATCAGTTTCACCAAAAGTAGACATAACAGAGATATCAAAGTTAATAACTATGGCAAACATTGATAGATTTATGTTCAGCAGCGGATTTGACTATTCTAAATGGTAGATTCGCGGGGGACCTAAAAGGCGACTTTACCTGTTATCACTATAATGGATCTAGCGTTGTCGATTATTGTATTGTAAGCAAGTCTCTATTGTCCGATGTACAATATGTAAGTATTAGTCCAATCACCCAATTTTCCGACCATTGCCATGTTTCCTTCTCACTGTCAACAAAGTATTCCCCTCATGTTCCAAAAACTACCAACCAGATTAAACCCAAGCCAACAGCATTCATTTGGAACGATGAATCAAAATTAACATATCAAAGTATTCTAGATAATCAATATGCAATTTCAGAATTTAAAAATTTTGCCAAACATCTTTCTCTTCGACAGAAAAAGCTGTCACAAATTTCACAGATTTATTGTTAGACGTAGCTAAAAAGTCACTTAAAGCAAAGCCCAATAGACAAACAAAGAAACCCACACAAAGCGGTAAGAAAAATAAAGCTTGGTTTGATCAGTGCTGCTGGTCTTCACGCCAACGTTTGAAAAGACTATCGCTGGCATTGAAGAAAGAACCGTGGCTAAAAGACACTAGAAACAAATATTTCACAGCTTTGCGTGACTACAAAAAACTCATCAAACAGCGTAAACGGAAGTACAATTCCGACCTTCTGTTAAAATTGGAACATTTTAACAAAAACAATCCAAAGGAGTTTTGGTCACTTTTAAAGTATTTGGACAAAGAAGTAAATGGAAAACACAAGTCAAATACTTGCGATCCCAATATTACGTCAGAAGAATGGATACAACATTTTACAAGTTTAAATAACCTGATTAATGACAATAGTTTTGACACTGTTTTCGAAAAAACGGTCACTGAATACCTTAATCAATTAGATAGTCAAACCCCAAGCCCCTTAGATTTCCCATTTACTGCAGGGGAAGTCTTGAATGGTTTAAGTTTATTGAAAACGGCAAAAGCTTCCGGTATTGACTCAATTTCAAATGAAATGTTGAAGTATGGGGCAAAAACCTTATGTCAGCCATTAGTGACTTTGTTCAATACTATACTCAGCAAAGGCAACTTTCCTTCTAATTGGAACACAAGTATTCTTACGCCAATATTCAAATCAGGTGATAAATCTAATGTAGACAATTACAGAGGAGTAGCAATTTCTAGTTGTCTATCCAAATTATTTACGCTCATCCTAAACAACAGGTTACAAAACTTTGCAGAAAGTAAAAACCTATTAGATGACACCCAGTTTGGGTTCCGGAAAAGATGTAGAACTTCAGATAATATATATATCCTAAAATCTTTAATAGACAAATACACAAGTAAAAAAGGTGGGAAACTATTTGTATGCTTTGTTGACATGAGGAAGGCATTTGACAGTGTTTGGCGGGATGGGCTGTTCTATAAGTTGTATCAATGTGGTATTGGAGGAAATTTCTTTAATATTATAAAATCCATGTATAGGGACGTGAATTATGCCGTTAGATTAGACAATGGACTATCAAACTCCTTTCCTTCCGTATGCGGAGTAAGACAAGGATGCAATTTAAGCCCTTTACTATTCAATTTATTCATAAATGACATTTCTAAGTGTTTTGATCCCACGAAATGTGATCCTGCAGTCCTAACTTCAAAATCCCTAAATTGTTTATCCTGGGCAGACGATCTCGCTCTGATATCATCGTCAAAACAAGGGCTACAGCATTGTATTGATTGCCTAGAAAAGTATTGTAAGAAATGGAAACTATCTGTCAATGTTTCAAAAACCAAGGTTGTTGTTTTCGGCAAAGGTTCTAAGAAGAAATACAAATTTCATATTTATGACAAAGAAATAGAAATCACTGACAGCTATACCTACCTCGGTATTCCGTTTACATCATCGGGTAAGTTCAAAACTGCCAGGAAATATCTAAAAACCAGAGCAATGAGAGCACTTTTTAAACTCAAGGCTCTTCTACTCTCTAACAATGACATTTCAATCAATCTTGGGAAAAACCTATTTGATAAATTCGTCAAGCCCATCTTTATGTACGGCTCAGAGATCACATGCTTTGACCGTTCTTCCAAAAATATGAAAATTATTGCATCACATACCGGTAACATCCGTGAATCTTCTCAAAAGGTTCTGTCAACTTTACTAAAAATACTTAATATTCAAAATAACTTTCCTGCCACCAGTCGAAAAACCACCTCTTCTGAATCTAATAGTACCTATGTTGTATGTTTCGAAAGAAATACAGATAAAGAAATACTAATGCGTCATGCCAATAGCCAAACTCTACGAGAGAACGGCTTCCAAATCATAAACCTACACGCAAATCAACATATTCCAGAATTTGACATCATTGATATGCGTTTCCAGAAATTCCTGTTAGGTATACATGCCAAAGCCTCAAACGATGGTGTCAGAGGAGAAATGGGAACTTTCCCAACGATGATGGACGCAGAAATGCAACTTGTAAAATACTGGCACCGCTTAGTTCATTTACCCGAACATACCTTACTTCGGGAGGCATACAATGCTGTTCTTTTAGGAGAACATGATTGGGTTGTCCACGTGAAAAATATCCTCAACTACCACGGTTTTGGACATATATGGCTGAACCCGAAGTCATACCATATAGATATAATCAAAACTCAGCTACGACAACGTCTACAAGATGTTTATATACAAAATTGGCATTGCGCTATTCGAAACAATTCCAAACTTTCCTTTCTTTCTACCTTAAACAATATTTATAAGCAAGAAAACTACCTTTCAAACATTAAGAGCCTCGACGTACGTAGAGCAATCACAAAACTCAGAATTGGCTGCCATAAATTAAGTATAGAAACGGGGAGATTTCAAAAACTCCCTATAGACCAGAGGGTTTGTCCATTTTGTCCAGAGGTAGTTGAAGACGAATATCACTTTTTGATTGTATGTCCCAAATATTTTGATTTACGTAATTCACTATACTCAATGCTATCGTTGGACTTACCAGGATTTATCTCAATGGACTTAAATAGCAAATTTAAGTACATAATGACATGTGACAACCCATGCATGGTATACATTGGGAAATATATCAAAGAATGTCTAGACGTAAGAAACTCCTCCAATAATTGTAAAATCCCATTGTCATCCCATACTACTACACCATATTGTATAAGATAGACTAGTACATCATATTGTATAAGATAGACGGATAACCCTAGTAGAATGTTATCTATGTACCAGTGAATGCCATACTCTGTACCTTGTACAATTGTTGTGCAATAAAGTTATCTGTGTTAATTTGTATTTAAATAGTTTTTGAAGAAAATGTATTTTTTCTATGTTTGTAAAGAATTGAATTGAAATTCTATGCATACAAATGAATGGATGCACAGACTTTGTTGCACGAGAGTTGTACGAATGGTTAAATTAATGAGTAAGCGTAACAAAGCAAGCAACAAATTAATACTTGTCTATTATAATGCAGTCTTTCATTTGTAAATGCTGCAAGTGTGTGTTTGTGTCTTTATTTATACTCGAAATTGCTCTATTCAGTCATTTTAGGCAAAAAAAACGTAGATATGGAGTCAGGACATGACATAAGTAGATAAATATATCTGTGACATGGGTGCACTAGATTTCCATGTGAGCATATTCATTAACATTCTTCTGTCCACTATATAAGCGGGACATGCCATTAGAGAATTATCACAGTCATGAAGTTAATCGGTGACTGGTAAATTATGCTAGCGACCTTTAACTATTTCAAAACAGTGAGAACTGATTTTTTTAATTGGTTATGTTAACTATAAAGCATTTATTACGAATTGATGCAAGGTGCTTCTACATAAATGGTATAAACTATTTATTTGTAGTTAAACACTAGTGAGATAAGATACTTACAAAAAAGGTTTCCGATGATTGGCCAGAAGAATGGACCAGGAGGCATCCGCCATCGTTTTACATAGTCCCTCAACCACGTGACCAAAACCAGGGTCACTAACCCCACAGTTATCGTCATCAACCACATCGTCCTGTAGGAAATGTGAAAAGAGAGAGTTAGAAGTCAAACAAAGGTCAACTTCAGGATGATATGTACGTAGTGAATAACCAACTCCAGAGAGAAGGATTGGGACCATGACAAACTGGATCATGCTCCTATTATTTTTCGAAGGTGTGGTAGGCGTCAACCGTGCGATGTGGCTCCCCAATAAATGGGACCTCGATTTAACGTCCTATCCGAGAACGTCCCTAACCGAAGCTAGGTAATCATTATCACCTGAAAAAAGTGAGGGATATCGTGTAGAGTGCATTTCCTAAGGGCACAGGATCGGTGACTTCACAGGATTTGAACCCGGGACCACTCGGGTCTAAGCCGAACACTGTCGTTCCGCCACACGACCCCACTCCTTTTCACGGAGAAGGGGCCACTACAGAAAAGCTATAGTGAGCCATCAATCCCCTACAGCTAGACACGGAACGAACCTCCATGTTAATCATTTAATAACAATGTCAGGTAAATGGTGTATGTCACCAAGGGCCTACCGAATGGAATAATGTAATAGTGTCTTTGCCAGAGATAATTCGTGATACTATACAGTAGAATCCAGCTATTTGCATTACTGTTAATAGCATATTTCGGGGATATGCATAAAATTCTGAAAACCAAAACCATTTCCCATTCACTCCATTGTAAATAAAATGGCATAATTGCATTAGCCATTTTTGCATACTCCTGCTATTTGCATAAAATAATGCCAATTGCAACTGGAAAAACTGGTCACTGTCACTAACTCTTATAGATTGTATGCAAATGTCATTCAAATGTAAATCGAGTATGGATAGTTTCTATGGTAAGACAACTCCAAAGGAACTGTTGTTGTCCTTTTGTTTTGAAAAAGCTCTAGCAATTCCATTGTTATTTGCTGTGATAGGATACAGCTGAGAAGTATAGAATTGCCAATTTTTTGCTTAATTTGCCACCCTTTGCACTCAACATTTGTATATAAACTTATGATATTTTTATGAATTCAATATGTTACATTCTGTTTAACTGGGAGTGAGTGATTTGACACAAAGGGTGTGACTGTGTTTCCTTAAAGTGCCACCCTGGTAACCACAACAACCCCCTCCCCCCTCAGTGCTGCTCATGTTGTCCCCTAGGGCTAATGGACTACTCCTTATTATTGCATAAAATACATGGGCAAATCAGTTATGCAAATAAGCGGATTCTACTGTAATAGCACATTTTAGTAACACTGCTGTTGTTTAACTAGTAACACTGCATTGTAACAGCCTGATTTATGTGGTACTTTACACATGGGGGATCGTTATGGAGAGGTGCAAGGAACAGTCACCGGCCGTGGCACTTACGCTGGTAAACATGTTATGTAACAATATCGGACATTTTATACTTTAAGGAGGGGCTGTTCTGTGTGGGGTTTCGTCCTGCTATAAATTCGGCGCAATTCCGTCTGAAAACCGTAGAAATACGCTCTGAAACATCACTGCCTTTAAGTGAAGACTGGTACGGGTAGGTACTGCGGTATTGAGCATTACAAAGGTGATTAATACTACTTACTTACTTACTTAAGTAGTAAAGTACAGCCCCTTTTCGACGAATTTGCTCAAGTTAAGTCTTGCAGACTCCGCCCTTCAAAACGCCATGCAAAGCAAGGTATCTGTTTTCCACCATACCATGTATTTCAAACAAAACACTACTACTGTATGTTGTCGTATTTTAGGTTTTAATTTCGCTTTCTCTGTTATGGTTCGGTATTGTATAGCAGGTGGTATGCCCAGAACACTTCAGAGAGGTACTGAACCAACCCGAACCTCAGGACGTATTCACCTTTCCAGAAGTCTTCACAACAGACTCAGATATAGACTGTGGACACATCAGAGAAACAGAGGTCATTAATGCAATAAAAAGTCTAAAAAATCATAAAGCTGCAGGATTAGACCAAATCCCAGCTGAACTACTAAAAAAAAAGGTGGTGATGCAACTGTTAAAAACCTAACAAGACTGTGCAATTTGTGTTGGGATAAAGAAACAACGCCTTTAGACTGGAAAAAAGGTGCAAAAGTGAAATTACCCAAGAAGGGCAACCTTAGTGACTGTGGTAACTGGAGAGGGATTACATTACTCTCAATACCAGGCAAAGTGTTCTGTACTGTCCTGCTAAACAGACTGAGAAGTGCAACAGACAGAAAACTCAGGGAGGAACAGGCTGGATTCCGACCCAACAGGTCCTGCAGTGATCAAATATTCACATTACGTAACATCATTGAACAAAGCCTTGAGTTCCAAAGACCAGTATCCTTAAATTTTATTGACTTTAAAAAAGCATTTGATAGTGTACACAGAGAATCAATATGGAAAATACTCAGAACATATGGCATACCTGAAAGGTTCACCAACATCTTCAGGAACCTGTATGAGGGGTCAAGTTGCTGCGTGAAGGTCGACTCAGGATACACGGACAGTTTTGATATAGTCACTGGGGTAAGGCAGGGATGTGTTCTATCCCCCCTATTGTTCATTGTCACCATTGATTATGTTATGCGCAATTCCATGGACAATCCAAACTTTGGTTTAGTCTGGAAAGGGAGTAGGCGTCTCACCGACCTCGATTTCGCAGACGATATCGCTCTAACAGCTGAATCCCACCAAACCTTACAAGACATGACCACCAACACAGAGACAAACTCTGCCAAAGTAGGACTTAGGATTAGTGGGAACAAAACTAAAGCAATGCAGGTTGGTGAACCCCCCCAAACACACAACTACAAATTAATGGTGAACCAACAGAAAACGTCACCCAGTTCACATACCTTGGCAGTGTTATCACTGCCGAAGGGGACTCTGACACAGATATAAACTCCCGCCTAGGCAAAGCAGCGGCGGTCTTCAGACGAATGAACACCGTGTGGTCCAGCAGGACACTTTCCAGAAAGCTCAAGGTCAAGCTACTTCAATCCGTAGTTCTCCCCACGGCCCTTTATGCCAGCGAGACGTGGAAAATTACAGCAAAAATGAAAAGAAAACTTGACGCATTCCAACAGCGGTGCCTTAGAAGGATATATAACATAACTTATAAAGATAGAACTACAAATGATGAAGTTTACAATAGGAGTGGGACAAAACCCCTTAGTATCACCATCAAGGAAAGACGAGTAAAATACACAGGCCATTTGTTTAGAATGCCTGAGGAGCGACACGCAAAAACGGCGCTCAAATGGAAACCCGACAAAGGGAAAAGAAAACGGGGAAGACCCAAATTCACATGGAGGCACATGCTTTAGAATGACCTCGACGAACTGGGGATTACCTTGCAAGGAGCGGAAGACATGGCCCAAAACCGCACAAAATGGAGGATGCTTGCTGCCCGATGTGCCACTTGGCACGGGAGGATCTAAGTCTAAGTAAGTAATGCCCAGATCATAAAACGGCGCAGCAAAATCTTACAAGACTAATAAATAAATGAATGAATGAATGAAAATGAAATGAATGAAAAACTTTATTATCGTGTCTTGCGCCATGTTGTGCCCAGCCCAAGTGTACGTGTGATAACATATTTAAATCTTCCATATAAAGAATAGGAAAAGCAACACCATTTTGCGATTAAAATGTCAATTGGAGAAATTTGGTTGATTTTTAGTAGTGGTGAAAGAACCATACATTACGATTCAATTATCTTTTTTGGAAGGTCCTCCGCTGAATCTCCAAGCCATAGTATAGGACCGTGGTGACACTCGCGCATGAATAAAAAGTCATTGCTATCCCTGTCATATTGTTTTTTGCTCGTCAACCATACCTAATCTCAAGTCTCGTAATCTTGTGGGTTTGAAATAATGAAGTTCACGGCACAAGAATTTCATCTGACTTTCCATATCTTAAGTCAAAGTGAATAGCCTTTATCTTCACCTGCCCATGACGTTCAAGTCGAAAATGGCGACCACACATTCGTTTATGTCAACGAAGAGCTCAACTATGGCAACTTCGCCACAAAGGTCAATACTAGTACTACTTCCGGGTTACACTTCTAAACGTAGTCAGTCCTTACCAGCAAAACACTAAAATGAATTGAGCAGATAAAGGCCCCCAAAAAATAGAGGTCCCAAACAAAAGGGTAGACGAAGTAAGCTCTTCCAATCATAGAGGACACTACGAACCACCGAGAGGAACCAACAAATGGGACAAGGAGACCGTATCTTGGAGATACGAGGTTATATTATCAGTATGACTCCCAAATTTGGCATCACAAATGAAAGGTGAAAAGGTCACTGAATAATTTTCCGTTAAACAATGTCTGGATTGTACTACAATGATAACATTCAGACACTAACTTTGGGTAAAGTATGTTTCAGAGTTTACATACTTCACCTTCAATGTGTCAAGATGAAGGGGTACAATACATCACATTACAGTACTGATACCATGCAGACACACCCCCCCACCATTGCGTGAATCATGGTAGCATCAGGCTATACCCATCATAAATAGATATATATTAGACGCTTGCAATAGTACATTACACTACAAATGTGTATTAGGTGGGCAAAGTAATATTTTTTTCTCATGGACACAGGTGTTCAAACTTATAACCACTGACACCTGTTACACGAGGGGAACGAACACATGTACAGCTCCGTAACTCTGGGCAGCTCCATTTGCCTCGCTGCACGACCCAGATCTATAAGTCAAGCTTCATCCCCCACGCATCCAGACTCTGGAACCAGTTGCCTCAGGTAGTGAAGGAAGCGCCCAGTCTGAGCACTTTTAAGAACTCGTGCAAGGCTCACCTTCTCACCCAGCCGAGGCATCAGGCACGAAGAAGAAACGGCCCCAGACTTGATAACATTCTGGCGGCCAGACGCCGCATGGACCAGTGTTAGTAGCAATACGAAGTGATAGTTAGGTATATTTATATTTATTACGCTGCTTTTTAGATAGTACTTAGCACTGTTTATCTATTTGTAGTCTATTTGCTTTGTATTGTCTTGTGTGTGGGCCACGACACCAGCAACAGCTGCCTGTGGCCCACGTGTATTGTATCGTTTGCAATTTCAATAAATCACAAATCACAATCACATAAACTCTTCCAGAATTCACATAAAACTATAGTATTAGCGGACACATTCCTACAAACACACTGTATTTTTTATAGAATTATGTCGACCCGTATAACGTATCTATACTGACAATTTTATTCCTTAGGACCTAATCTCGAATGACTTGAAGACGGAAATCGTCTAAAGACTCGAGTGGCATGATGATCCACCAGCGCAATTACTTTTGTATTGGCGTTTGTATTACCAGTAAGCTAGTTAGAAAGATACGAACAGCATTATATATATGAATGAATAAATGATTTAATTGCAAAAAAAAATGCATCAGTGACAATGTATGGCGATTTACAGACTACATAGGTGACAATCTAATTCGATATAAGGACATATAGCACCTTCTTCGTTATTCTAAGGCCGTCCAACATATTGCACAATTCAGACCAGAAGTCCTCATATTCATGATGCACTTGAGCAGTTAAAACGTATTCTCCACAGCCATTATGTCAAGACAAATTACACAGGTTGACAAGGCCTCCAACCCCACCACCTTTGACATGGAGGCGGATGTTACTAATGCTAGCTGAAGTATAAATATCGTAGAGAGCAGATTGATTTATCTGGCACTTCGTAGAAATATCAAATCAAATGTAGCATCACCGAATTATAGACGATAACTAAAAAGAAACAGGACTTACAGCCGTCACGAAAACTTTTGAGGAAAACTCGGTCGGGTGGTTGGATCTTTGTCGATTTTTTGCGGAATAGAAACACTCCACCATCCCCGTATACGCGGCCTCTAGGAAGTGTCAACGTGGATGCTGATTCATATCTCTACTTTGTTTGTTGTTGCTGCCAAGGTATATTCAATTCGCGCCGTTTATGCGGGGAACAAACTTTGCTATTTGTCTAACGTGTGTTACTTCCTCAACTTGGTCAGATATCATCTAAATAAAGACACTTACCGTAATTTTTTTCATAAGCGAGATGAGCGATAGTCAAGCTATAATCATGTACTTTCTACATTATTTCGACAGTCCATTAAAATGGCAGCAAAGTCTTGATATATGTGTTTAAGGCATGTGAAGGGCCAAGAGAGATCAAGTAAAACACATGTAATAATTTTGCACTATGACAAACAATCAGCAAGATATCAAAATCAGAAATACCGCTGGAGAACCTCAGAAAGCCAGTAGAGCACCATTCTTGAACTTGACCTTCGTATTCTAATATTACCCAGCCTTACCCAGCTACTAAAGATCTAGTTATGCTGTTCACAAACAAGCACTCATACACACACAAACGGCAGATGCATTACAGAATCTATTATAATACTTTCATCTTGCCTGAATGCTCATGTTTTCAAAATAGAAACCACACACGTAGGAACGTAGGGTTGCATATACCACGGCAGCAACAACAAACGTAGCAGAGATGTGAATTAGCTGACACGTCGACACGTACATATACCAGAGGCCACTAATGCGGGAAAGGTTGAATGATGCCACCCTGCAAAGCAACCAACCATCCAGCTACACTTCGGTGGATTCTTTTGATGTTTTCGTTGTCCCTTGGTTTTTCCCCGGCCTCCCGTAAGTCATATTTCTTTAGTAGGAAGGACTAATGGAGGTATAGTTGACTGTGTGTTTTCGTGTGTGTGTGTGTGTGTGTGTGTGTTTGTGTGTGTGTGTGCGCGTGTGTGTGTGTGTGCGTGCCCGCGCAGGCGCGTATGTTTGTGCGTGCGTGTGTGTGTGTGTGTGTGTGTGTGTGTGTGTGTGTGTTTGTGTATTTGCTACTTTCGCCGAGAAGGTTATGTTATCAGTTACGCCAGCCGTGAAGTGGGTCTGAAAGTATGTCAATAGCATAACTCGTGAAACTTTGGAAATATCCTCGTGATTTTAAGTAGGTTTGTAGCTGTTGTAGAACGTTCTTGCCTTCTAAAACGTGGAGAGATCTCACGAAGAAACATTTAAAAAAACACAAAGTGGTCCATGTGCAGACTCTGCCCATCAAACCCATGCAAAGCTACGTGTATCTACAGTATTTTTTCGACTATACCATGTAATTTAAACAGAACACAATACTACGGTAAGTTGTACGTATTTTCTACGCCTGAAGGGGGTCTTTTGTCACACCACTTTGTTTATCACCAATGTACTTATCCTTATACAGCTGAGTATCAAATATTGATAGTAGAAACAGTGAACCTTTCCCGAATACAACGTGTTCCAATTCCCTAGCAAATACCCACTGTAGTTGAATCGGATAGACGCAGTATACACATCACTGTGAAGTAACTGTACCCCATCCCATACATGTATAGACATAGCGTTAGATACTTGATTTATACTCTTATCCGAGTGCATATATTTCAACTGGTATTAACTGTATAGAAATATAGTGTCATATCTATTTTCATTAAACAATATGTTGATTATACCACAATGATGACATTCAGACACTAACTTTAAGTAAAGTATATATCAGCGTTTACATACGTCGGCTTCAATGTGTCAAGATGAACGGGAACAATATATATCACATTACAGTACTGATACCATGCACCAACCTCACACACCCCCACACCCCCATTTATTGCGTGAATAACATTAGCATCAAGCTATACATATCATCAGTAGATATATCAGACGCTGGCAAAAGTACATTATGCAACAAAAATGTATTTGGTGGCCAAAGTAAATAGTTCTTTCCCATGGACACAGGTGTTTAAACTTATGAACTCTTCCAAAAATCCACTTTAGCACTTCTGGCAGGAAGACACATGCCATATCCGTTTGACTAAACGTTATCCGGATTAACCACGTGACACAAAAGCAGAGCAAATAAGCAGAGCAAAATCTCAATGAAACAATTGACGTACCTTTTGGATGTACAGGGACTTGATACCCCCGTTGATTGATACTCACGGTGTGAAACGGTCCACCGGGCCTGTGTTGTCTATGGCCTTTGCTTCTAGGATAAAGAGGTGAATAAATTTCAGACCATGCATATCATTCGCAGTACGTTTGAAAGAGTCATTACAAAGGAAAGCAGCTATATATCCTGCCTCTGGAGTTTGCATCTTTGCGAGGCTTGGTATAAGTGCCATTTTTCCAACGCCGAACAGTAGTTACTCGACTGTATTGCATTACCCGCACATGGTACTCACCTGTTTGTCCCTAGCCAAAACGTCACTAAGACATACAACACGAATATAAAGTACCTAACTTTAGAACCCGTTTTTAAAATCATCGAAGCTGTATCATTTTCAGCTGTTATACGAATGTGGTGTCTTAGAAAGATCACTCGAATTACCGAAAGGCTGCTATGCCTCTGAAGTTCCTCGACACAAGAGTTGCTTCTGGCCTTTGATACCTTTAGTGTCGGTGACTTGCAATTTTGCTCACCTGCATTCAACGCTCAAGTGGAAAAGAAGCAGCCACACCTTTGTTTACCTCAACTTCGAGCGCAAACAGCGCAGCTATGGCAACTCGTGACGAAGGTCAGAACTAGTACTACTTCCGGGGTAAAAGCTTCCGAACGTAGCCATGTCTTACATGAAACATTCGCCGTGCAGACAAATTATGCTCTTCCTGACACAGACGAAACTCTGAAGCACCGACAGTATCAAGAGAGGTGACCAACAAATACTGTAACTTGCAGTAAGAGGTACATTCAATAATCGCATCTTCAAAGTTTGGCCTTACAGACAAAAGATGTTCCACTTCGACCCAGATCAAGTTGAAATTTACCAGTTGTTCCTAAAGACATGAGCTACCAGGGCCTAGCCATCCATTAAGAGGGATAGTCTCTGTAGCGATTTAAGAGGGTAATGGATATTGCAACGACCATAATCTAACATATGCTACTTACAGCCTTCTTTCCATAATTTACAAATCAAAACTCAAGATACCATAGTGAGGAATGAGGCGTACAAATCCCCATTATTTAGGCTGCATCTTGAATAAGTCAAAACCTTATTATGGAGAGACCTAGAGATTAACAAATTTTCGCTTAACTGTAACAATTCATTGTTATGTATGTGGTATTCAGAACATGGGGAAATCTTAAGGAAACACAAACGAACCTGATTTATGTGGTACTTTACACATGGGGGATTGTTATGGAGAGGTGCAAGGGACAGTCACGGGCCGTGGCACTTACGCTGGTAAACATGTTATGTAACAATATCGGACTGTTTATACTTTGCGAAGGGGCTGTACTGTGGAGGGGGGGGGGGTCGCCCTGCTATAAATTCGCAGTAGTTTGTCTCACAACCGCTTAGTACTACGTATACGTTCTGAAACATCCCTATCATCCATACTAGTAGCCTGAAATACAAGACTCCTTTATTAGAACGCGGGTGGGATTAGGTATTGTGGTATAGAGCACCTCAATTGAGATTAATAGTACAACCCCTTTTCGACGAATTTGATGCGTATACATATATTTACGTCAACGAGGAGCGCAGCTATGGCAACTTCGCAACAAAGGTCAATACTAGTACTACTTCCGGTGTACAAGTTTCTGAACGTAGTCAGTCCTTACCAGCATATAATAGCACTGAAATGAATTGAACAGGAAAAGGTCCCAATAGACAAAGAAAGACGCCTATGCTCTTCCAGTCACAGAAGAAACTCCGAACCACAAACAGGACCAGCAAAGGGAACCAGGAGACCGTTACTTGGATTAATAATCATCATAACTTCAAAATTTGGCCCCACAAATCAAAGTTGTAGAGGTCACTGAATAACGCGCAGTGAACAGCTATTTGATCTCGGAGCCTGCACATTGAATATCCATATCACATCGCCACATGTCGGCCATCAAATCGGTCTTCTGTCACACCACGTTGCACTTATCATTACACAGCTGAATATCGAATATTGCTAATAGAAAGTTTGCCAGAAACGGTAACCTAAGCTTTTCCGAATACAACGTGACGTGTAGCCATTCCCTAACCAATACCCCCCTGTAGTTGTATCGGGTAGATTCAGTATATACATCAGTGTAGAGTAAATTTTACGCCCTCCCATACATGTATAGACATAGAGTTACATACTTGACTTATACTCTTATCTGCATGCATATATATAACTGGTATCAACTATATAGAAATATTCTATTATATTCATTTATGTTGAGCAATGTGTGAATTTTACCGCAAGGATAACATTCACGGTGTTTTTGAGCAGTTTGAACGCATTCCTAACGGCTATTATTGCAAGACACATTACACACTTTGACAAAGCCTCCACCCCCACCCCTTTCCAACCCTGGCGGGGAGACAAATGTCACTTATGCTAGTTGAAATATAACCAACATAGACAGCACATTGATTTATCTCCGTAGAGTTATCAAATCACACACAGCATCACTGGATTATAGACACAAACTAATAAGAAACAGGACTTACAGCCGTAATGAAAACTTGAGAGGGATACTCGGTCGAATGGTTTCTTGGTTGATTTTGTGCAAAATGAATATACTCAACCACCCCCGAATACGCGGCCTCCCGGATGTGTCGACGCGGAGGCTGATTCATATCTCAACTTTGTTTGTTGTTGCTGCCGAGGTATGTTCAAGTCACGATATTTATGCCGTGAACAAACTTTGCAATCTGTCTAACGTATGTTACTGCTTTATAACTTGGTGAAATATCTTCTAAATTAAGACATTAAGACGTAAAATTATTTCATAAGCTAGATAGTCAAGCCGTCATCATGTTGCTTCAAAATTATTTCTACAGTCCATTACAGTGGCAGCAAGGTCTTAATATTTGTGTTTTAAGACAAAACAAGGACCAGGTGAGGTCAGGTAAACCACGTGTAATAATTTTGCACAATGACAAAAATCAGCAACACATCAAAGACAGAAATACCACTGGAGCACCTTAGAAAGCCGGGAGTGGAACATTATCGCGAACTTGACCTTCCTTTTCACCACCCCTACCCAGCTGGCAAAAATATCTAGTTATGATGTTAACAGACACACAGAAACGGCAGCGAAGACAAGGTAAGGGTTATGATTAAGATTTCAAGGAATCATTACTCTCCCATGCTGCATAACAGAATCCATTATGATACTTCCATCTTGACTGAATTCTGATATTTCGAAAACATGAACTAAACACGATGTATAGGAACGTAGTATTGTATATACTACGGCAGCAACAACAAACTTAACAGAGCTATAAATTAGCTGACACGACGACACTTATACATACCAGAGGCCACTCATACGGTAGAGGTTGAATATTACCATCTTGCAAGATAAATCAACCATCCAGCTACACGTCGAATTGTTTCTTTGAGGTTTCCATTGCGGCTGTACCTCTCGTAAGTCCTGCCTTTTTTTAAGTATAAAGGAATCTAGGGCAAAAAGCCGGAAACTGGTACGTGGGGGAGGGTACGGATATTAGGCTTGTCATAGGAATTGAAGGAGATGGCAAAACTGAGCTATAGTTTATAGCGTGTGTGTTCGAGTGTGTGTACGAGTGTGTGTACGACTGTGTGTGCGAGTGTGTGTGTATGTGTGTGTGTGTGTGTGTGTGTGTGTGTGTGTGTGTGTGTGTGTGTGTGTCTTCGTTTCTGTGTGTGTGCATTTGTTGCCTTCGCCAAGAAGGTTATGTTATCAGTTACGCCAGCCGTGGGGTGGGTCTGAGTGTATGTCAAGAGCATAACTCGTGAAACTTTGGACGTATCCTCATGATTTTTAGTAGGTGTGTAGCAGCTGTGGAAACGGAGGTCAAGTTCGAAAATGGTTTACCTTGCGTTTTTCTACGGTACTGGAGCGGGCTGTTCATGTTTGCGTGTTTTCAGTTTTTAATCAATTTTGATTTGTAATAAATATTGCAACAATTAAAATCTAAAACATGCTACTAACAGCCTTCTTTGCATGATTTATAAATCAAAACTTAAGATATTTTAGTGGGGTTTCAGTCCCTTTTTAGGCTGTATCTCGTTAAGTGGACATCTAACAGAGAGACCTAGTCTCTACCAGACTAACTACGCCAGGGAAACGGGCGAAATGTGATCTTTACTGTGGACTAACTCTACTGGCTGATCATTCCTTTTTCTGCCGAATTCTACGATTCATACGCCCGTAAGAGGGCCTGGTGGAGGCTAATGGAGAGGTACAAGGGGACAGTAACGGGCCGTGGCACTTGCGCTGATAAACATGTTATGTAACAATGTCGGACTGTTTATACTTTGCGAAGGGGCTGTACTGTACATGTGTAGCGGTTTCACCCTGCTATAAATTCGCAGTAGTGTGTCTGAGAACAGCGTACGTTCTGAAACAACCCTGTCTTTCAAGCCAGTAGCCTGAAATACAATAATTCCTAATTTGAAAGCTTTTCGACGAATTTGCTCGAGTCAATTCTCCTGACTCCGCCCTCCAAACCCCTATGCGCAGCTAAGTGTCTGTTTTCCACTAAATCAAGTATTTTGGATAGAACACTACGGTAAGTTTGTCGTATTTTCTACGCCTGGAGGTTTCACTTTCGCTTCCTCTGTTATAGATCTGTATTGTATAGCAGGTACTGTTTACCCAGATCAAAAAACAACGCTGCAAAATCTTACAAAACTAGTCACATATCAAATATCTAAATTCCATTATAAAGAATTTTAAAAAGCAACACAACGGTGGCTTAAATCTTTTTTTTGAAAATGCCTAAGCTCGGAGACATCTGGTGTTTTTTAGAGTGGTAGTAAAGAAATAATACAATTCAATTATCTTGTGGGCAGTTCCTTCGCTGAATATCCATAGCCCGAGTGCCAGCCTTTTTAGCTTCCGTGCGCTACCCAAGCTCCGTTCCTTGGCCGGCAGAGGACCTTGGGTAGCGCAGCGGAGCTAGGGTAGCGGACGGAAGCTAAAAAGGCTGGCACCCGGGCTAGAATGTCCAGGCCACAGTATAGGACCACTGGTGACACTCGCGCACAGATACTAAGGCATTTCTATCTCTGCTAAATTGCAGTTTTCTGGGCTTGTCAACAATGCCTTATATAGATTGTCACGGCACAAGAATTTCATCTTGCTTCCCATACCTTTAGTTTACTATAGGTGAACAGCCTTTTTCTTCACCTGCCTTCGACGTTCAAATAAAAGATGGCGGGCACACCTACATATATGTTTACGTCAACGAAGAGCGCAGCTATGGTAACTTCGAAAAAAAGTTCAATACTAGTACTACTTCCGGGGTACAAGCTTCTGACCGTACTCAGTCCTTAACTGAACTGAACAGGTAAAGGTCCCAATAGAGGAGGGTAGACGAACCAAGCTCTTCCAGTCATAGAAGAAACTCCAAACCACCAACAGGACCAACAAAGGAGAACAGGAGACTGTGACTTAGAGATACGAGGTACATATAACCATCATAACTTTAAAATTTGGCCTCACAAATGAAAGGTAAATAGATCACTCAATAACGCTTTGTGAACAACGATTCAATCTCGGAGCTTGCCCATTGAATATCCAAGTAATATTGCTACATGTTTTAATCAAATCGGTCTCTTGTCACACCACTTTGTTTGTCACCAATGCACGTATCCTTTATATACAGCTAAATATTGAATTTTGATAAAATAAACAGTTTTTGTCAATCCCTGGCCAACATCCACTAAGATTAGATCGGGTAAATTCAGTATATACATCACTATAGAGTAACTTCTACGCCTTACCATACATGGATGGGCGCAGAGTTACATACTTCATTTCAATTCAAGCACTCATCCGCATGGACATATTTCAACCGGCATAGGTATAAACTGTAGAGAAATATTGTATCCTATTTACAAATATACATGAACTATCCATATATCATTAATATCAGAAGCGACAAATGGTTGACAAACTAAATGCAAACACTGTATATCACCAAAATCATTTCCGTGACAATGTAAGGGCGTAACCTAACAAACCGTGTACATAGTGACATAATTGCAATGTACTATCAAGTACTTAAAAGGTATAAAACAGTAAATGGTGTTTAAGTTATATATCTAACTGCCAACAACATTAAAAATCATTAGAAGGGCTAGCTTACACTGCCCTACATTCTGGCCCTACATTCTGAAACAATCCTGTCCCGCATACTAGAAGCCTGAAACACTAGTGCCCTTGGAAGGCTAACGTTTTCGTTTCGTTTCTGGGGGTGGTGGGTGGTATCATGGAGGACCTAATTTAGTTTATCATACTTGTAACAACCTCTTTTCGACAAATATGCGCTCAAGGGGTTTCGAGTCATGTTTGTCAGACTCCGCCTTCCAAAGCAAGCTAGGTGTCTCTTTTCCACTATGTCATGTTTTCTTTTTTTAACAGAACGCTGGGGTAGGTTTGTCAGTTTTCTACGCCTGGACGTTTCAATTTCACTTTCTTTGTTATAGATCTATATTGTGTAAATGATATACCCAGGTCAGAAAACAGCACAGATCAAATCAAATTACATGACTAGTTGTGATCACATATTTTAATCATTCATATAAAAAATTAAAAAACAAGACAATTTTGCGATCAAAATTTTCTGAAAATGCCAAAGCTCGGATCCATTCAGTGGCTATTTAATTGTAGTTAAACAATCATACAATTCAATTATCTTTTCGGCAGTTCCGCTACTGAATCTCCGGACCATAGAAGAGGGCCGTTGGTGACACTCGCGCACGAATACAAAGTCATTTCTACCCCTGTCCATACTGTTGCCAATTGCAGTTTTCTGGCTTGTGAACCATTGTAATCTTGTGAGCTCAAAATAGAAATTGTGAGCTCAAAATAGAAATTGTCACGACTTTCCGTACCTTTAGTCAAGGTGAACAGCCTTTTTCTCCACCTGCCTTCGACGTTCAAGTCGAAAATGGCGACCACACCTATGTTTACGTCAACGAAGACCGCAGCTATGGCAACTTCGCCATAAAGGTCAATACAGGGACTTTGATGCATATCTCGAGGTCTGTACTAAAGTTTCGGTGACTAGCAATTTCTTTTACCTGAATTCAACGCTCGAGTGGAAAAGAAGCAGCCACACCTATGTTTATGTGTAAGCTATGGCAACTCATGTCAAAAGAAGGTCAATACTAGTACTAATTCCGGGATACCAGCTTCTGAATGTAGTCAGTCATGTCTTACATGAAACATCCGCCGGGCTGACGAACTATGCTCTTCCTGCCATAGAAGAAACTCCGATCCACCGAGAGGAACTACAAATGACCAGGAGACCGTAACTTAGAAATGAGAGGTACATTTGATTTATCGCAACTTCAAAGTTTGGCCTTACAGATGAAAGGTGTGCCACTTTGCCAAGGATCAGGTTAAAATGAACCAGTTGTTCCTGAAGACATGGGCTATCAGAGCTTTATAAGCCATTCATTAGGAAGGGTACTCTCTGTAGCTATTGCTAAAGAAGGTAATGGCTATAGCAGCAACCATGATCTAAAATATGCTTCTTTGCATAATTTACATATCAAAACTCAAGATATTTTAGTAAGGAATGAGGCCTACGAACCCCAGGTATCTAGGCTGTATCTCGAACACGTCTAAACCTTATGGAGAGACCTAGAGAATAACAATTTTTTTGCTTAAGTGTAACAATTTATTGTATTTAGGTATGTGTTATTCAGAGCGTTGGGGAAACTTCAAGAAGAAACCTTAAGGAAACACATATTGGTTCGTGAGCAACAACGTATTGTCATTTGATATTTGAGTAGTGTTCAGTGCGTTGTAGTGCGTCTTGGGACCTCACTGACAGACGGAAAAAAATAGCACATTTTAGTTAAAACACGATCCAAATCTAAAGGGGAAAATCCAAATTATTCCCCTTTTTTTGTCTAAGATTTTGAAATATCAAGACGCCAAATTCTTGAAAATAAAGCTTTTTAAGATGTAATAACAAAAATTAAAGACTCTGAGATGTTAAAAAAAGACCCCCACAGTGTATTGAATCTCTGAAGTTATCGAGAAAAATTCCCTCCTTTGGTCGGGAACGAGGGAAATTTTCTCTCTTAACCAGCCACGATACGAGGGAAATTTTCTCGCCAAGTCTAACAAAAGGGAATTCTGGGCCTGAGTCCGCCGCGAGGGAAATTTTCTCGCCAAGTCTAACAAAAGGGAATTCTGGGTCTGAGTCCGCCGCGAGGGAAATTTTCTCGCCAAGTCTAACAAAAGGGAATTCTGGGCCTGAGTCCGCCGCGAGGGAAATTTTCTCGCCAAGTCTAACAAAAGGGAATTCTGGGTCTGAGTCCGCCGCGAGGGAAATTTTCTCGCCAAGTCTAACAAAATGGAATTCTGGGTCGAAGTCCGCCGCGAGGGAAATTTTCTCGCCAAGTCTAACAAATGGGAATTCTGGGTCTGAGTCCACGCGAGGGAAATTTTCTCGCCAAGTCTAACAAAAGGGAATTCTGGGTCTGAGTCCGCCGCGAGGGAAATTTTCTCGCCAAGTCTAACAAAATGGAATTCTGGGTCGAAGTCCGCCGCGAGGGAAATTTTCTCGCCAAGTCTAACAAAATGGAATTCTGGGTCGAAGTCCGCCGCGAGGGAAATTTTCTCGCCAAGTCTAACAAATGGGAATTCTGGCCGCGCGGGAAATTTTCTATCCAAGTCCACCGCGAGGGGAATTTTGACGCCAATTCCAACAGAAAGGGAAGTTCAACACCAGCGCTGTTCTTAAACCAAGTCCGACGCAAGCGGCGTCCCTTCGCCAAGTCCGACATCAGGGGAAGAAGGTCCATGCTAAGTCCGGCACTTGGGAATCGTCTAGCCGGACCGGACACTTGAGAGCATGACGTCAAGCCATCCTTCTTGAAGAACAAGGTGAGCAACGTTATACAGTTTCAGTTATATGACGCACACACACCCAATGATCTTTGGATTGGTGTATTATAGTACACAGACAACATGTCCACTGCACTGAGGCCAACAAAAAAAAGGAAACATATAAAAGATATATGCTAAGTATGAAAATACTATGATACTAGACATTACAGACACTCCTGTGAATACAGTTGTATAAAGAAAACAGGCTTACAAGTTAAAGACATTATCACCCTTCCCTGTCGTGTTTTTTAATCGTAACAATTCTGTAAGAACATCATCATAGCATGTACTCTACATGGTAATTGGTTGAGCACAGAAGCAATGAAATAGCTGTTCGAACATGAGGATCAAAGAACACAATACAGAGACAAGTCAATACAAATTTGGTTCAAATAACATGCAGTAAACTAGAGCAATAGCGCGGAACAGAAAATCTAACTACGGCCGCGGCCACCCCGTCCTCTTCCACCTCCACGGGCACCGCGTGGACGTCCTCGTCCTCGACCTCCCTTCCCACCTCGCTTCCTCTTTCCCACTGTTGATCCTTGGACGACAATCTGATGAAAATTGCATGATAGTTAGCAACAATTAAACAGTTTTACACACTCATTACAAAAATGAAAATCCGGACGGTTCATCCAGAAGTTTTCCTCCTTCTTTCTCAATATCTGACCTGGTCTGTGAGCCCATCCAATACTGTAAATGCATTTAAGTTCGCATGATTTTCATGTCGCGTTCAAGGGAAAATGGAGTGTTCGCGGTGGATTTAAGTTTGCGGCAGCGCTATAGTCACATACTGCTACAGTATTGGACGAATGATCGCGGTGGTTTTAAGATAGCGATGAAACGGTCGCCGCGAAACCGCGAACATAAAACCAACATGAACATTTCTGCATTTACAGTATCTATTTTGAAGCGCAAAATCTTACCTCGGCACTTTCGACCTCCTCTTCCAACAGACGGTCAAGCTCTTGAGAGATGCATGCCTCTGCCCCATCTCTGTTTTCCAGCTCCGCTGGACTATAAGCCGACAGCTGGTTCAAAAGCCAGCCTGTGCCATCTCCTGAGGCATAGCGTAGTTTAGCAGGCTGGCTTTGTGACGCGGTCTTCAGGTCACCGAGATACTTCTTCCAGTCGTTTGCTTCTTCTGATTCTAAGTAGGGTGTCCACTTAGGGAGCTTCTGCGACATCAGGTTCGTCACATTGATTTCTCTCTTTTCGAAGACTGGGAGCAGCAGCTTCGGCCTTCCTGCAGGTCTGACCGGAACGTTCTCTTCATTTGCGCGGAACATCCCGGTCCTTAGGATTTTCCACCCGTGGTCGTTGCTTCGCCTGTAGAACATATCTACCCGATCCCGCATGGTTGTGTTCTTTCGGAACCGGAACATGCCGACTTTGGAGTGACCTTTGATGTTCACGATGTACGGCTCTAACCACCCTCGAACATCGTACAGGCCGCGCATCTCCGCTGCGTCAGGAAGTTTTTCGAGGAGCTGCTTTGGTGTCCTTGCCTCTTCATGCCTCAGTCTGTCAGCTATTTGACTGAATAACTGATCTAAGTTGAAAAGGGATAACGCATTTGAATATTTGACATAAAGAGTTTGTTTCGAATTTGTATGCTTTTTGGGAAATGCAATTTAGGTCAACGGCTGAACACCTGTTTTTTTTGTTCACGGATTACTTGAACCATTTATTGAACCATTTTCAACAACAAGACAACTTACTTAATGAAGAAACATTCATACTTAATTGTTGTTTCTGATTTCGTATTTTGTTTTCACAATCTTTGATGTTACTTAGATTCTGCAATTTCTCTGAGGTTGAAAAATTGCGGCACCTAATTCTTCACCTTTTTTCATGTACTCGCAAAAGATAGCATAGTTACGATGGTAGCAGAACAGTTTTCGGCCCATGCGGATTTCTATAGTTAAGGGCCACAAGATGACTGGCTTTGACGCGGCATAAATCATTGTTGGTGCAATAGCGAAATACGAAAAACATGTGTGTTTGAGTTAAAGGTACAATCTACAAAATACTGTGTTCTGCGACCTCAAGTGAAAGTCATCTGTCAAATGAATGGCAATGATTTAGAAATAGTATGCCGTGTCTTACCTATATCTTCATGTGTATGGCCTACATATAGGAACGACAGCTGAACCTACAGAACAGAAGCAGTAAATGATTTCAATGACAGCCATTCCCATTAGATACATCGTGTTCCTCCTTATGATAGGGTCACATTTTTAATCCTGGGCCCGGCCGGGCTGTTTGCGGAAACGACAATTAAAAGTGCTGGTATACTTTGAGTTGTCGTTTCCGCAAACAGCCCGGCCGGGTCCGGTTGGGAAATGTGACCCTAGCATAAGGTAAATAGAGAGTAGAAATAATATTTCCGTTATAACGTACACTTATCATTTTCCTAGACCTTATACAAGCAATTTATTATACTTACAACACAAGTAACAACAAACACATATTTCTGGAGTCGTATAACTAAACATCTGTATACGTATGCGTAATCGGCTTCTAAAGATGTTATATTTCAGCGTAAGACACCATGAATTCAACGATAAGAAATATTTTGATGACGCTGACTACTGTATCTGTATCTATATAGCCGGTATAACCGCCATTAGGCGTAACACACCAGCTTCGCAGGTACGCGGCGCGGCAGCAGCTGGTCATATTACACCGAACGGTCTGTTACACCTACATGTAGTCTTTGCATATCTGACTGCAACCGTTCTTTAAAGCTACTTACTTCCGCAAATATTCCTTGATGGACCAACAGATCGAGAAACGCCAACATGAATCTGTTCTTGTTTTCCCTGTAAAAATGGCATAAATTTCCATTGAGATAAGTTACTTATTCTAGGGGAAAACTACAGTCAAGTAGAAAACCAGCCAATCACATGCACACTAAAAGTAAAGGGCACACAGCATCGAAGATTATAGTAGTATTGGAAGTATATTAATGTATCAGACAGAAGAAACAGAACTCAATAGTTCTGATCATTTTCCACAAACGTCGTACAAAAGACATTTTAGATTGCTGTATGGACGAGAAGAGGTTGGAAGAGCCATGTCAGAAAACATGTACAAGTCGGAAGCAGTCACATTCTTCGCATCTAACCTCTGCTTGGAGAGTAGGCAATACCAATTTCAGAATAGCACTTACCTGAAACAGTTATCAGCCTGGACATACAGGATAGGAGGCAAGGGTCCACGCTGAAACATGAGCAAGGTCAAGGGAACAACGTTAGTTTGTTGATTACAAGGTGTTTTACACACACATTTAGGCAGGACACGTTCGATAGCACATTCGATATGGATGCCCATGTTCAATATCATATCCTAAGATTTATAAAGAACTATAATCTAAATCATGAAGCCAGCTGTGCCACATATAGAGCAGGGTAGTGGCAATACAAAAATTACCTTGGACAGACGATACAGCATTTTCAGCAGTAGGTTTATTGTCAGGTTGCTGTCATGTTTGTACTCAAACACATCCGTATATGTCGCCTTGATGCCATGCCCGTGACTGATTATGCCAGACACGTGCACCTTCATGAGGTCCGTTGACGCCATGTCCTGAAAAATAAAATAAAAATGATATAATTAGAAATATCTACAACAAACGCTTCATAGTGACATAAAAGTGACAAAAACGCAGACTCAAATTTTGTAAGCAGTCATTGGCATACAATTAGAAATGCGTCTTTAATAAAAGTCACCTTTGACTTGGGACCAACAAAGTGTGGGAGATACGTCTTCGCTTGGTCCATCCCTGTAACAGAAACGCATTCACCTTATTTTTGCAACAAATAGATGTATATCAAACTGTCAAACGCTTGTCAAACGCATATGGCAACCTTTTCTATTTTCTAATAGATGTTTTGTGTAGTCTGGCAAAAAGACTAGATAAAACAAGTATAGCAACCTTTTCAAGGATTTATGAGATGCACATTTAGATGAATCGAACAGGAATGCTTCGGTACCATTTTCAATCCGGGGCTCGGCCAGGCAGCTTGTTGGAACAAAACATGTCATATAGTTTGATTATCAATTTTGATTCTTTACATTACAACTGACAACAAAAGACAAAAAAACGTAAAGAAAACTACCCCTGACCACACATTGTGCATTTTCTTTATTTGTCGTTTTCGTAAACAGCCCGGCCGGACCCCGAATTCGAAATGGGACCGAAATATAAGTCAGTAATTGTTGTCAAAAACACGTGTATGGAAACTGATTTGTAAAATTGCAACAGGACAGCGAAACATTGATATTTTGTCGGGTTGCTTCATCATTTTCTATCATATATTGTTTTGGGTGCCTTCCACGAAGGTACGCTACTAGAGTTAGCAAAGGGCAACATCCTTTGCCCACAATCCTCTGAACTTACCATCGATAATCAGGCTCAGGTATCGGTTAGGATTCCTATGGGCCGCCTCTCTTCGTCTATAGTAGTTGAGGCGTTCACGCCTATAATAGGGATGACAGCATTGGTAAGTACTTGATTCATGTACCTAAAACAATTCAAGAAAATATCCTGTTGCATCCATTTCTGTAAGGATCATGAATGACACTACCAGGCACCCAATACACAGGGGATACCAGTCCACGGTTCTACATACGACGGCCTCTAGAAAGGCTATGAGAGTACGTTTACTACATTTTCAACAGCTACATCTTGCGATGATACACATGAACCACAAATAGCGCTGACTCAACGTCCTGACATTTTTTTTTTCTTTCCAAAAGCTGTGTTTTGATACTTCTGGTGGTCGAAGTAACGCTTCTCTTCTCCGTAAACTCAGAAGAGAACAAAGTTTCCTGTCTATTCACAAACTGGACAGACAAGTTGGATAGTCGTGCGTACGTCACGTCACCGTTAAGTGTTTATTATTACAGTTTCACGTTCTCGCAACAAGTAGCAAAAGTTATAATATCACAATTAACAGTCAGTGGCACGAAGGCCTAGACATAATGAACGACAATGTTGAACAATTGTAGGACACGACAGGATAACGAGATAACTGTTTACGCCAATAACGGAAAATATAGAAAGGGAATATATAAACTGTTAACTGAAAGGGAATATATAAACTGTTTACATTATCGGGAAAAAAATAAAATAAAAAGATCATGTAGTCTGTTCAGATTATCCGACAATGGGATGGCCGAAGGCCATATGAAAACAGTGTACGTTGTCAACGCAAGTGGAAAAATAACATTGTTTCACGGACCAAGGCAAAAAGATCACACAATGAATTACGTCATTGGCGCGCAGGCTAGCCTGTGTTTACAAAAGCTCTTGGCCGGAGGTTACTGACCCCCGCTATGGTTACAGGACCGGCCTGCCGCTAGGAGCGCGATTTGTCAGGCTAGCGCACAGGCCAGGCAGGAATAATACAGTTACATATTAATATTAAACAAACTCCAATTGGGGATGACTACATTTAGCGCAGAAACTATAAACTGGAAAGGAAATATAAACTGTTTACATTATCGAGATGAACTGTTTATATTATTGAGCTGGAGGACCCAACCGTACGCTGGAAGTGATAGCGACGAATAAGGTGGGGATTGAGGGACAAGTGGCCGGGAGAGCCAAATGAAGGAAGATTGCGGGCATCCGTCCAATTTGCGAGCCGACAAGGAAACGTGAGTTACTTTCAAAACAGTACAGTACCTGTTACCTGTGAATAGCAAAATTATTTCCGGCGGAATAAATAATATAAAAGCCTCCATGTTTAAAACGTGTGCCGTGGCAAGGTCACAAATAGCCCAAGATAATACCCAAAATCTCTTGTGACTCTTGTGAGGGATGTGGGCCACACTTCATTTTCACAAACACTTAACAATGGGTATTCCTTCCACTGTAGTATGATTTCACTAAGGAGACTGGAAATCGTCACTACATGCATATGTCATATGCTGCAAAGCTTTAATATAGTGCTATTAAATATAAGTTGCTGTCAATGCTTTATCAAACATAACAGATAGGCGTGCATAATCAAGCTTGCTTTTTTAATGGGGATCAGAAAATGTACATATGATGTAGATGGATCAATGCTTACATTTGTCGGTCAAGATGGGCGCGACGTCGATCCTGAATCTGAAGTCGTTTCCTTGGAATCCGTGTCCTCTCCAGCTTTCGCTCCAGCTGCACACATTTCTTACACTTGGTAAACAGGCTGGACTGCATTGAGAGATAGAATACATTGAATAATTAATAAGAGTTTCACAAAATCAAACAAGCCATACATCAATTATAGAGACGGTATGGTACTTTGCCTTTAAACCAAGTCACACGCTGGATAATGAAGATCTTACAATTGATTGTACAGTTACTTTCTCATAATGCAAATGCGACCACGACTTAGAATTCATCCTTTATCCGAGGCCTTCTTGATTTTTCGTTTACGGTAAAACAAACACACACACGCACACAGAAACAGAAACAAACAAACACATGTACACACATACGCACACAAACACACGTACACTGACACACAAACACGCACACAAATACACACATTGAAATACAAATTATAATTACCTTCTTAATGAACACGTTGTCATGCATCTCGTTCCACATGTTGTAAAAGGTCTGTTTCGAGCAGTACGGTTCCATTTCTAGAGCCTTTTCTTGACGATACTGGTGGTAGACGCCCTGTTTTCGTGTCCTGTAGGGAAGCCACGTTTCTTTTCGGTGGGGCATCTTCTCGCCATTTTCACTGAGGTACCTCTCGAACCAAACGTTGGCCTTCACATACGCGGGGGACTTTTGTCGGCGAGGTCTAATCCTTTCAGAGGCTGACGGGCGACCATCCAGGAAGGCGGTTCTACCTTTGTAGTAGACCTTTTTCTTAATACCGTGGAGCCTACACCATGCTTTTCTACACATGCCTCTTCCATTCGCCTTGAAGGAAAATGTGGTCTTAAGCTCATTTTCACTGTTCTGGAAGCTAGAAAACTTCTCGATAAGCCATGACGACCGCGCAGACGCGTCTCCACAGCCGAAGTATTTCTCTCTGTTTTTCTTTAAGTCACGATATGTGAAGCGCTGTGAACACTTGGAACGGCAACAGGGACTCATCGACAGCGTCTTGTGCAGAGTCTCCCGCTTCACAGCTCTGTCCAGAAGTTTCGCACCAGCTCTGCCGGACCCACCTACATTTATGAAATCGAAGACATGGATTGACTTCTTGAAATTATGTTTTATCTGTCAGTTTGTGTAAGCAGTAAAAGAAGTGCATTTTAGCTCCACTGCTCCACTACACGTAAATAATATTACCGTAGTCTGACTAAATCGTGCTCCACCACCTCAACAAACACAGACGCCAGTGAGACATTGTGGCAACACAGGCTAACCTTACGAACCTCCCCATAACAAAATTCTTACGTCGGACCATTTTCAAGGTCAAGAACGATCACAGTTACAATTAAACATTATGAATCACGTGTACCATTGTCAACCCTCATGCTTATGGAAAGTACATTATGATGGTGAACTCTTACATGAAAAGTCATAAGGCTCTTTTTACCGGCATGGCTCTTTGTTCTTGCCGTCGGTGTTTTGCTCGCCGGTATGTAGTAGGAGCTGTCGAAGGGCTCAGAGTTGGTGTCGGACAATCCGGATGGGTCATCATCAGACGATTCTAGGCGGTGCACTCCAAGGTCACTGTCGCTGTTGGAATCGTACATTGTGCTCTTCTGTCGAGTGCTGCTAACGTACGGTAACGCGTTGGCTTGGTCGTTTTCATTAAAGTCATATACATCTAGATTGTCCCCTTTACTGCCGAAATACGGCTGCCCCGGGCTAGGGTTATATGAGCTAGGGGTGTCTTGACCAGACAATACACGGGAGTCGGTGGTTTGGCTAGGCTGGTATTTTGAATGCAACTGTTCTGCGCCTGGACTTGGCTGATACGGACTAGATATGGCGAAATACGGCTGCCCCGGGCTGGGGTTATATGAGCTAGGGGTGTCTTGACCAGGCAATACACGGGAGTCAGTGGTTGGGCTAGGCTGGTATTTTGAACGCAACTGTTCTGCGCCTGGACTTGGCTGATACGGACTAGATATGGCGAAATACGGCTGCCCCGGGCTGGGGTTATATGAGCTAGGGGTGTCTTGACCAGGCAATACACGGGAGTCGGTGGTTTGGCTAGGCTGGTATTCTGAACGCAACTGTTCTGCGCCTGGACTTGGCTGATACGGACTAGATATGGCGAAATACGGCTGCCCCGGGCTGGGGTTATATGAGTTAGGGGTGGACAACAGATACGGTAAGGGACAATTACATGCACCCTGACAGTCGCATCCAGTCTGCTCCTTCTCTTCTAGCTGAACTGTGCGGTGTTTCGTTTTCTGTAAAAACAAAACACGGAAGTACCGAGTGTTAAAATAAGAACCCTTCGTTTGTGAAATCAAAGACCATCGGACGCATTAATCGTAGGCAAGTTGACGTAGGTCCTCCCACGCAGGCACAGTAGTTTGAAGATGATAACGTCATAAACACTTACTTTCCAACCACAGTAAAAAGTTAAGATGGGCAAAACAACATATTTCTGTGCATAATTTTTCAGCAACAGAACTAATGTTTATCTAGACCATACATATGCTGCATGTAGTTACCTCTGCTGTAATAGATCTAATGCACGCTCCTCCACAGCGTCCTTTCTTTCCCCTAATTAAACCCGGGCCTGGGCATAGCGGGGCGCATTATGCATTAGTGTGTGTGCGTTCTTTGTGTCCTGGGAAAGAGAATATTGTTTGTGTGCGCAGCGCATGCTGCGAAAGTCAGTCCTGGGGACGAGTGTTTTGCCGCGAGAATGCCCAACTCCCTCCCGTGGCAAAGTAGGGTCCATGACATAACTCCCCTCCGAGCACAATGTAGAGTGGTAATCTTAACACCCTAACAGCGCCAATGATAAGGTACTTTGTAAACCTCTGTTTCTTATAACATAACACACTTGAGGAACATTTTACCCCCCAAGAGAGCGAACTTTCGTCTGGTTTTCAACGTGTTTAGTTAGAAGAAATAACGGTAACTACCAGTAGAAGGTCGCCCGTTACGTACTTGTGTACACAACTACGCGCGGATGAACAAGAAAAGCACCAAAAAAAACGACAGCTAAACAGTCAACGAATTTTATCGACAAAAAACGAATATTTTTTGCTTTGCACGGTGTAATCTTTTTAACTTTGTGTGTAATCTTTTTAGCTTTGTGTGTAATCTTTTTAGCTTTGTGTGTAATCTTTTTAACTTTTTTGTGTCTTGCTGCCTTTTTGTCATACGTGTACGTTTTGAATGATATTCCCAGTATAAAGTCAAGGGTAACAAAAATCCAGTTTAGGACGGAGCGATGCAGTCAGCGTGTCGCGGGTCCAGTGAGAGGGGGGCTCAAGCGTAATGTATGAGTTTACCCATTTTCTGTGCCTGGTAAATAAAGATTAAAGTTAGCCTAGATCTATGGCTACTTTCCCTCAGCAAATAGGCAGCCCCAATTTTAAGTGGTTACATTACATACACACATACTCATACAAATGCTACCGAAAACATAACCTCCTTGGTGAAGGTAGTTGCGGCCTGTGTGCTACCTGTGGCGGCGGGGCAATTAGCTTCCACAACATAAAGATTAACGACTGTTGCGCGGTGGTCTGGTACCCGGAATTAGGCTCTTCTCTGTGGAACTCCAAGTTTCCTGTCTATTCACAAACTGGACAGACAAGGTTTAGTCGTACGCACGTCACGTCACCGTTAAGTGTTAATTATTACAGGTTAACGTTCTCGCAACAAGTAATCAAGAGTTATAATACCGATCACTTGACAGACAGTGCACGAAAGCCTAGACATAATGAACGACAATATTGAACAATTGTAGGGCACGACGGGATAACGAGATGACCGTTTACGCAGAGAAAGTAGAAATTGTTTGCTGAAAAGAAAATATTAGAAGTTTACATTATCGAGCTGGAGGACCCGCGGCTTGTTCATATGGGAGAGGGGGCAGGGGCATGCGCAGCCAACCGTACGCGCAGAAACTATAAACTGAAAAGGAAATATAAACTGTTTACATTATCGAGATGAACTGTTTATATTATCGAGCTGGAGAACCCAACCGTACGCTGGAAGTGATAGGGACGAGAGGTGGGGATTGCCGATTGAGGAACAAGTGGCCGGGAGAGCCAAATGAAGGAAGATTGCGGGCATCCGTCCAATTTGCGAGGCGACAGGTGACGTGAATACCTACAGCCTGACTACACCATAAACAGTTTGCCATCTTCAGGCACTATACAACAGTGGTAGCACGCGCTAGCGCCGTTATCTTGTATAGTTTTGTTGACACAGAACCTTGAAGTTCTAGGTGCTAATCCCTGACATCGATGTTCAATCACCCCGTAGATGATTTTGTTGCATGTTCTAGATTGTATATTGTCCAGTTACAAGGGTTAGCCCTTTATGATAGCCTCTGGCTAGTTGGGTAGCACTGGATTTAAGATTTTTATTCAGATATATAGACGAATAAAATAAAATTTAAAAAAATCGAATTAAGTTCTCTGAGTTAGAGTAGCCAGTAGGTACATGAACCTTGTACCAAGCTTCGGTAATGGATATGTGGCCCTTAGGGACATCCCACACGACGAGCAAACACAAACCATCGCACACACATCTGTACAAAAGTAGGGGGTCAATCAAGGTGTGGGTGGATCAAAATCTCCAGCCGGGCGCAACGAGGTCATAATGAGGTCACCTGAGTTAGAGGGGTAAATAGTAAAGCTAGTCCCTAATATAAGGTCAAATCTATGGTGCGTGTGAACTCCTATATCAAAGAATTATCTCTATTTGTCTAAATAAAGCCACCTCTGATCTCTTAGTAGTATTTTTGTTAACACAGTGATCATGCGGTAAGAGTAATTCAACGGTCGGGCTAAATGCTGTTTCGGTAAATAACTGAATAAATCCCTACGATTACTACTATCAGCTGGCAAAAGAAATAGAAATAGATGAATAGAAATAAATAGAAAGACCGACAGAACGGGTAAAAAGACGCCAACGACAAACCGGATCCTATTCTATCTGTGCTTTAATTGTACATGTTTATTACACTACCTGAAAAAGTACATTATAAACTCCAAAAAAAGTCCGACTCGAAGAGCCTGCTAGATAGTGCTGAGGTCACAAATCTAATCCCAGGCCCGGCCTGGCTGTTTGCAGAAACAAACAAAAAAGACAAGTGTAGATTAAAAGATATATAAACAAAAAATCTTAGCCTGGAATCCAAACCTATCATAGCTCCCGATTCACCTCCCCGCAAATTTGAGAAGAGGACACTCGGGAGCTATGATAAGTTTTGATTCCAGGCTACAACGTTCTGTGTGTTTTGTCTTTTGGTGTCTTTCATGACATATTTTTCGTTCCCGAAAACTGTTAGACCGGACGTCGGTCCAAAATGTGATCATGGGAGCTACCCGCTGAGCGATGCGCATGGTTTCATTTGTCCTAGTGTTGAACAGGCCTGGTTGCCTGATAGAAGAAAAGACTGCTTGTAAAGGGGTAATCTTACGGTAGGGTAATCTCAAAGCAGATGTAAAGAGTAAAAAAAAGTTTCAAACTCAGGTTCGCTATGCAGATATGCAAAACGTTTCGATCTTACAAATCCACTAGGCAATGACGGTGATATGGAGTTTGAAAACATTTTCTACGATCTTGCATTCCCACATGAATGAATCCACATCTGCCTTGAGCTTTGATACCCCTTCGCGTGCGAGTGTCCAGCTGTCTGACAGACGGATGTCACTAAATTCGCTTTGGGGATCTGAAGATCACTTTCCTCCTAGACATCAAACTTTGACCTCGCGAACCTGAGGAGCACCTGATCCTTACTTTTGAAAATGATTTTGCTGTCCAACCAAAGTAATATTTTGCTCCTGACAATGTGTTTTCCAAGTTATTTTACCAAGCCATCGTCTAATTTGATTTGCGGGGAGGGACAAACAATGAGAAACAAAAACAAAAGCGGGTGACCCAGAATACTGTACAAGATTTGTAGCACAGACTATCAGTGCACGGTATATAAAAAAGAATGTGCTGCTATTGACTGAAAAGCCTCCAAGAAGATGTTCAAAAGTTTGCTAAAACACTTACTCTCCAAACAGATCTTAGGGTGGCTCCAATGGGTCCCGTGATTGGCTGGATATTGTTTGGCCCGTGAATTCTGTCGTCTTGCCACCGTTGTATCTGCTTGGAGACTATAAGATACCCGCACGGAGATTTGTAGCCTGCATTCAATCAAGCCTCCTGTGACCGCTCGCCGCCCTGTAACCGCCTCACAACCCAAGAGCTTGATTGCTATGGCCGCTAACTCAAGGGAATCCTCCTTTCTAAATATGGATAATCTATGCAGCCGTCATCAGCCCACAGAGCTGCCTGCCCAGGCCAGACTCTAGTTGCTAAGGATCTATTGCTGTTGCTATCCAGTGATTGACAGCTGCAGATGTCTTATCTGCAGTTGGTAGGAAGAGAGTTTCACAGACTGTTTCTCTGTACTTTGAACATTTTTCGGCAGTCAAGTCTTTTCTTGTTGGATTTTCAAACTTGGTTTTTGATGTGGGAGAAACTGACATTGTCTGCCTCTAAAGAAACAGATAAACTAAGGAGGTTTAAAATCCTTTTTAACTGGATTGGACACATCTCATTTCTCACCCTCCCGACATCTGGATCTGATTTCCCATCCCTTCCCCCTGTCTGCATGGTGTGACAGCTAACAGACATGCTAACTAGGTGGTTTCTATGGCAATGGGAGCCTAGCTGAAATCCTGCCCTATGATTGGTGTTACCATTTCTGATAACAGCTCTCCCGGCTTAGAGCAACCAGAGCACAAACTCCGCGGGGAGGGGAGAGAAACCCCCGGACAGCTGGAGTTTGAGTTATACAGACTAGGAGATTTGATACCAGAGCAGACACGAGGTGAAAACTCGTTCAGTCAGGAGTGAGATGTTATCTTCGCGACTCAACCATGACAGGGAAATGACGGTGCTAGATTAGCCTGGATACCAGACCCTTCGCGCGATGCGATGCGATAACCCCTGTTGGGAGGGGAAGGCCTAATAGAGTTACGCGGCAGGAAGTCATTTAGGGGTCAGTGGATGGAGAGAGCGCTTGCTTCGAGAAAAAAAAATCTCTGCTGAACTGTCTTGAACTGTCAACTTTTTAAGTGAATGTTTGCTGTAGATAAATTGAGCCTGCGATCTGCTTGGAGATTCTCTATGAATGAACACGTTTGATACACAGAAAAAAATGTATCCCAGATGATCCCATAGCCCTTTCTGTTGCCGGGTCTGTTCGAGAGGATCATATTACGGAGGTCCAGATTGATATCTCACATACAATCTATTGCACAGATCAAGTCCTGCTGACCGCTTTGGTTGACCAATTCATATCGCCACAACACATAAACATTAGGTTCGCGACGTGCTGTTCTAAGAAATGAGAATGATGGCTGAAACAAGCAATGTACTCTCTACTCTATAAATACTTTCAAAGTCAAGGCTTTGAGGCCGAGAGTGAGAGATAATCATGATAATCATAATAAATGTAATGTACTTACCCAGTGTCTTCCTTTAGACGGTGTCGGAGGTGCCCCTCCTTTTACGGGGATGTGCGCGTGAATTGTGCCGTCGTCGCTAACCGATGCATCATGGTGCACCTTCTTCCCGTTCTTGTAGAGTTTCAATATTGATTTCGGTATTCCGGTTAAATCTGACACTTTTTCATACAGTGCTAGCCCAGATGCGTGGTTTCCCAAGATTTCCATCTCAAACGTCGGTCCAATCGGTGGTGCGATGGTGAACAGCAGCTTGCCATTGGCGGGTCGGATGGTGCAAGAAAGTTCACGATGCGAGACTGCAAACCGATTGATGACAAAAAGCATTGCCATACACCCGAGAAGATAGAAGGTTACAAACATGGTTGCAGTCACTCAGGGGGTTTCATCTGGAAAAACACGCCTCAGTTTGGGAACACCAAGATACAGCCGCGCAATCTGTGTCGCCACGCTGGTCTCTGTGGGGAAGAGAAATGCTGTCAGTCCCTCGTTTGACAAGGTACTGTAAATGCAGAAATGCTCGTGGTGGTTTTTGTTGGCTGTTTTTACGGCGACCGTTTCACCACGAAACTTAAAATTTCCGCGAACATTTTTGTCCAATACTGTAGCAGTATGTGACTATAGCACTGCCGGGAACTTAAAACTACCGCGAACACTCCATTTCCCCTTAGCGCAAAATCGAAACCGTGCAAACTTAAATGCATTTACGGTAAGAACGCACGTGCGTGCCCCTCAAATCTGTTCCGAATTAAAAAAAAATTACTTCGTTCTCATAGACTGGCGCGTGAGGATCCCGCACACAGTGTTTGTCAAAGCGCGCGTCTTCAATTTTGATAGACAGCTACATTGCTAGCGTCCGGTGACTTTCTTGTTTTGTCATACACTTTTGATAATAGTCCTAGTTGTCAACGTGTTTCAAACTCTAAATCAGCCTGACTAGTTGTAAGGAATAGATCAACGAAGAAAGAGAAGAGAGGAGGAACTGAGGAGATCATGTCGGATGCCCCGGGACTTACCATGACGTCGGGTACAGGAAAGTGGTGGTTTCTGAAGGAAGATGGAAAAGTCGCGTTGGTGAACAACGGGGACAATCTCGGGACCATCGAGGATGTCACAGAAAGTACGTTTCCAGGCTGTCTGAAGGTTAGTAACGTTATGTTCCGGACATTTCGAACATTCTCTTGTGGTGGTCGCGTGTTGTTCCACACCAGCCTGGGAGTATAATGGTAGAAATCCATGTAGAGATATTGCCACAATACAATTGCCACAATACTGATGCATCTGCACCCTCCCCGTTCCGTCCAGGCAGAAGGGACGTAGAGGTTTTCATATATTTACTATCCATCATTATGTATCTGAAGTAAAAATTATAGTAAATTATCCGATATTTAGCCAGGTCCTACTTGTGCAAATCTTTAGATATATGAGAATGTCTAGCATTGCGTCAGACTGTTTCCAGGGCTTCTACAGGCCAACTCCCCGGCTCTAGGGCTGGGCCAACATAGACTCTACCAGTCTCCACGGGTCGCTGGGAAAATATCAGAAATTGGCCAAATAGAGTCAACTGTATGAAGGGAGTCGGCTATGGAGATAGGTCAAATATTGCAACCCTGGACTACGGATGGGAATGTTATCCTCCATTGCCTAAGTCCCCAGGCAAATGTTCTCCCTATAGCCGACGCGGTTAGTCTGGTAGAGACTAGGGCCAACATGCCCTGAGGGAAATTCTACAACATCCCCCCACCACCCCCCCCCCCCCCCCCATCCCCCTTCCCCTGAGTAATAGAACCTGATGAGATGTCTCTTTTGGTTCTTCCGCCGTGAGATGTACGGTAGACGTACTGTAAATGCAGCGATGTTCATGGTAGGGAGAAAATATGTTCTCGGTGGTTTCAATTTCGCGTTTGAAACAATAGTAGACCTGGCGTTTTAGACAAAAGTAGACCTGGCGTTTTAAACAATAGTAGGCCTTTACCGAAGAATCCTCAAGGTATTCTCAGGTCAGGGTAAATCATAGTTGCGCTACGGTCACACACTGGAACGGATTCTCGCGGTGGCTCAATGAGATAATCTACAAGCAGATGTAGTTCGAGGCAACATCGTAACGTTTCAAACTCCACGGGTCACTGTTCAAACTAGTTCCCTCCTTTCATTTCCAAGCTAACCGTTTCGCTGTATAAATTGTTCCGTACATATTCTATAATCTGTATGCTTATTTATGCATTGTAAATGATGCTGTTGATTTTTGTATTTTTCTTATTGCTTGTATATTATTAGTAATCTGAGATTTGTGCATGGTGCGCCGTAGACATTTGTATTCTTTAGTAAATAGGTCACATCCAACTCTAGCTGAAGGCGGTCAGAAAAAGACCACATGTCAAGAAAAACAAAACGAAAGACTTCCCTCTGTGGTCACGTATGGATTTCTATGAGTCTGCCATGTTTGTGGGATTCCGGAACGACATGGTGGGCTCGGCCTCATGTCGTAAAACTTTGATACGTTCACCAGCCGGCCCCATGTCGTTCCGGAATCCCACAAACATGGCAGACTCAAACAAATCAATACGTGACCACAGAGGGAAGTCTTTCGTTTTGTTTTTCTTGACATGTGGTCTTTTTCTGACCGCCTTCAGCTAGAGTTGGATGTGACCTATTTACTAAAGAATTTACTAAAAAATCAATACGTGACCACAGAGGGAAGTCTTTCGTGCTGTTCAAACTTTAGTAAAATCGCTGAGTATATATTGTTACGGTATTTCCCCGGAATAAACTGATTTGTACCCCCATTCCACTAGTAGGGCATCGCCCTCGCCGCGCTATCTTGGGACCCCTGTCACGCGTATATACACGTCAGCATGAATTGCGTATTATCATGTTTTAGTTTAAATTAAGTTTAGAGCCGAAGAAGCTATTTCTTTGGTTTGATAACTAGGCTGCTCAACGGTGGGTCAAAGTAGAAAACAACATCATACCCTCAAAATTTACTCAAACCAAAAACATGTTACTGCGAAACTCATGAGCACCTGAATATACGCACAAGATTTAAGGGTCCTGTCACACTTGTACGTATATTCATGTGCGTATGAGTTGCGTATTAACATTTTTCTGGACTAAGTAAAGTTTGATGGGAAGAATTTTTTTCTACTTTGTCATCGTTTTTGTTGTATAGCCAACCATTGAAAAAAACGACTCTCCAAACACAGCAAGGGGTTCGGCTGGTTCTTGACGTACTTTCAGGCGTTTTTGTCGGGCTTTCTCTTTGTCATCGTTTTTGTTGTATAGCCAACCCTTGTTGATATTCCGATTATGATGTCAAGGTCTTAAGTCCCTATCTCACTGGTCCCGCGGCACTTGGTGACCTCGCTACGACCGAGCGATTTGACTGCGCACTCAACGAATTTCATCGATGAAAAAATAGATCTTTTTGCTCTTTGTGTGTTTTGTTGTCTTCTTAGTAAATACTTGTACGTTTTGCATGACATCCCAATTTCGTGTATAAAGTCAAGGGTAACACGAATCCTATGTCGGACGCAGTGAGGTCGCCAGCATGTCGCAGGTCTGGTGTTTGTTTTATCAGACACGCAGCGCGGGGAAGGCACATACCCCCTCCCGACCTTTGATTATCTCTCGCGTTATAAACTACTGGCTACGCAGTGGCTGGGGCAGGTTTTTCTCCAAACGAAAGAATATCGTCTTGGCGCTGTAGAGTGCTCCGAGCCCGTCATCCAGGCTAGCATTGCAGGGACCATTTCAAAAGTCTCATGCTAACTGGTCACCCTACTCGCGTGGATGTAACCTGAGTACTAGTATCTCTCACTGTGTTTGGTGAAGGTAGAGCCTGTAACTAAACACGAGGATGCCTAGCGTGGATGAGGATCTGCATGCCTTTTTACGTTCATCATCATCTATCGGCCATCGTTAGGCACAGCAAGCTTTTATGATTTCCGTAGACGGCCGCTCTATTTCAACGCTACACGTTTTTTTGTAATCATTCGTATAGATCACATTTATTTCTTAAGTAGATATGTTTGTTTATTTTGTGTATCCCAAATGCGTCGTTCATAAACTACTACTGCCAGACATCAGAGGATGATCAATGTTTCTAAAACCTTCCGCAAGTGCAAATTGACAGTTATTGCTAACCCTGCATTTATAATAAAGCATTGTACTTCCCCCCTCCCATTCAAACCGTCATGGATAATATAAACCTGGAATTTGTGACTGCTTCATAATTTAGCAATTAACTTGAAATCCAGACACGTGAAAGAAGCTTTAATCGATACTTACTCGTAATACTTTTGGTCGATATCTTGCTTGTATTTCATGACATGGTACACATGGGAACTAAATATAATATATCACGTCCAGATCAAACTGAAGTTCGGGCCGCCTTGGAGGCTTCCGATCAACAACTTCGACACTGAGGCGAACGACTTCTGCGGGCGGTTTAAGCACCACGGGGACTCCAGGAGGGTGTTCCTGGGCCATTGGAAGAAGGAAAACGTTACCTCTGGGTCAGTTCCTGTGGAGAAGCCCACGACCGGTACGCTATAAAAACAGCATGTGTTTTCTACAGCCTTTTTTGTCCAATTTTGCAATGTAGCTGTGTATCTCATGACTTCTCATAGCCCTTGTACTAACTTGTAGATCCTTGAACTCAAACAAATAGGGATAACATTTGGGAATTCAGAAGACAAAAATTGATAGGGTTGCAACCTTTGGTCACTAAAACAGAATATTCAACTAAGCTAAAAGACATTTGAAAGGCTAATCATATGATATAACTACATTCATAATAATAGCTGATTCTTTGGAAACCTATTTCAGTTTCTTAAAAAGTTTAACCAAACGACGTGCCTGGGTGAATCGCTATGGTCTCCAAGCATGTAGGTGCGGGTAGCAATCTTCGGTTCTAATAGAATCGAGAAATGAAAAAGGTGCTTCCTTTTGGATATTGGAGATTCTTTTAATACCTGAGATTTTAAGAATGCATTTATTGTTAGATAGGAATGATGATACAATTATTGTAACCGATAGATGGCCTAACGTCACTAGTTTTTATGAACAATGTAAAAAGTACGCAATTTAGCCTATGGCTGCGAGGTACAAGTACTTCCCATGTCAAATATATGAATCCATTCGTTAATTAATCAATTCATTCATTCATTCAGTCATTCAGTCATTAATTCATTCATAAAACCAGGTAATCTTACCTGCTGACGTTTCGGTGTCTGTCAGACACCTTCAGAGCTTCTGACTGGAGTACTGCTTCTCGCCTCTATCAGTAGCCGAAGTAGGTGGCGTTTTTGCGGCGAGAGCACAATCCCAAACGCGTGATTTCTTTTGTTTTTGCAGATGGTGACGACTCTTCCGTGACCGAACCTACAGCAACTGCTCCGAAAGAGTCAGACGATGATGTAATCGAGAGGCATCTTGTCGGTAAGTTGTACCGTCTTATATTACAAGTTCACCACAGTGCGGCCTGAATGAATCTGTGCGATAGTTACAGATTTAAATGATTTGAAAGTTACAGATTTAAATGATTTGAAAAAGTGGACTAATTAGATTATACTGCATTTTGTTTGTACATGTAGGAACCTTCGAGATACCAGTTGACGGAATGGTCTCCCCGCACTGGAGTCGACTTTGCCGTCAGCCTAATCCTGACCACGTGCAGGACCTTAAGGCCAGGTTCAAGGCGACGCCTGGCATGGCCTTTACCGTAATGGCTGTGCACCTTCCAGGGATCACGCCAGAAACCTTTCAACCCGACAAGGTCAAGACGTACGCCTACGAAGTGCTCGGGGGGAACCACACCCGCCTGGCCTTGCAACTTCTTCGTCAGGAGCAGCCCGACAACAGTTCCTTCAAGACGCGCATGGCAAAGGTGTACTGTGGCCTGACAGACAGCTTAGCCAAGAGGATAGGCGTGCTACACAACGATGGCAATTTCCACCTGCCGTCTGGTTTTAAGGAACAACTGTATAACTTCCGTGCGGCAGCCTACGCAGCTGCCGGCTATACAGACGAGGTCAGCCTCACTACAGTGGAGCCACCGCGGAACAGTGCCACGGTGACGAAGTGGAAAGACGGCCTGTGCACTATGCTCGGGATTGTGGATGTGAGTGTTGTATTACTTGAGCTTGATGTAATGCCTACATGTACGTACACCATATGCGTATGCGGTGATTACTTATATATACGTTGTTTAAAAAGACATTAACAAATGACAAGATGTACTTTTCTTTCCTCAGACGGTGACACCCAAACAAACGATCACAAAGAGGAAAGGGCTGTCCAACAAGTATCCTGTAGTGATACGCCTAGCCGTGTCCTCGTGCAGGGTCTGGGCAGCCATAGGAGATTTCATCGCCAGGTGGGAGGAGGGGCGCATCCCGGGGCAGCCCAGGACAGCAGGGAAGCGGAACGAGATTAAGAACCACCACCTGAGCTTCCTCAAAATAAAAGATTCGGACGAGGTTCAACTCGAAAAACTGAAGAAGGTCATGAACGGGGAATTGGATTACCGATCCAGCCGCAAGGTATCAGAAACTGATATGGAATACAAACCAGTACCAACCCCGTGTTAGGTTCCTTTTGATACCTTGAGTTATCAGTATTCACTCTTTTTATTATGTCCTAGTTTCAACTTAGAGGTAGATAATCTGATAATGTGCTAATTCTAGCCTTGCAAATGTGCAGTTGAGAAGTCTGAAAGATACCAGCGTTATCAGGTTTTTATGTTGAATTCCACTCTTATGTGTATTAGAAGCGACAGAACAAGGTCACGGATCCGGAAGACACCGGACCCAAAGACACCGGGACCAAAAACACCGGGGAGGACACTGACGGAGACAACAGCACCAAGGCCACCAGTGCGGGGCCAGAGGAAAGCAAGGAAAAGGTTTTTAAAAATTGTTTCATTAATGAATCAAGGGCGTAAACGTCAGTAAGATCAAGCATAGGAAAAATTCATTTTATTACCCCTCTTTAGCTTCAGAACAAGAATATTGAGCATTTACTTTTTTAGCTTGTAGCATTCCTGACTTTACATTTGCATTTCCAATGAACTTGAATTTAAAAAAACATCCTTCATCAAAGTTTGAATCATTCAGCCTGTTAGAGGATATACTTTGTCTGACGGAGGATCTCTGCATGGCCACCTATTTATGGCAATTGAACTTTTTAACTGATGATGATAGATTTGTGCTTTTTCTTTAGTAACTTTTTGGTATTAAAACATGGGCAATGAAGTCTAGGTCACATTAGTTGATATAATTATCACGACTAGATCTTTTTCATTGTAAATCAAGGACAGACGAAATATCCTCATTTCATATTCCATCTGTGAAGTTTGACGTGTGTCTTTTCACAGGGTAAGAAAAAAGAGGATGGCAGCTGCGGAGCCCAGGCTGAGCTATTGGCAGAAAGAGCCCGAAACCTCAAACTGGAGGCGGTGAGTGCCAGTAGTAAACTAAATAGTTTTGATGTCTTACGTTATGCATATTCAATGTTATGTTTGAATGATAGGATATCAGCTGTTCTACTAGGACGTATTAGCAATCGAGACTGATGGTCATTTCCCCGCGCACGTAGGCTTACTTGAGCAATGTCAGAATTTCCCTTTCCTTTCAAGATATGCAATGTTCAGTGGCAAACTTCGTGCATTTACCGGTTATACTAACACAGGTGGTTGTGTTTACCGGTTATACTTACACAGGTGGTTGTGTTTCGGTTATAACATTTATCTTGTTTTGTTGTTTTAGGAAATCGAGAAGCTCAAAAGTGAAAAGGGCGCGGTAAGTAAAGTTAATAATATATACGATAAATCACGTGTAAAAGTTAGAATCAATTAGAAATCTCGTTCTATAATGTAGGAATTACCTTTAGCACTACCGTTATCAGTTTCATGGTTATTATTGATGACGTTTATTATGACAATGTGCAGGTCGAGGACGAACTAAAGCGGGTGAAGGACATGTTGGCCGAAGAGGAAACCAAGCGAAAGATTCTTGAAGGCAGCCTGAAGGCAACTGAAGACGTTACTAATGGGCTGATCTTCTCCCTGGAGACAGCAAAGGTAAATTGACAAAGCTCTACGCCATTGGTCACTTGACAAATGATGTTTGCCCCAGTTTGAATGGCCGAGCGCATTCTGGATGGTATCTATAATAATCATTCTATATCAATGCTGACTTTGAATGTTGCTTCTGTTTACAGGATAAAGCTGACTTGGAAGGCAACAACCAGGCCAGGTCAGTACAGATGCTATACAGTATACCATGTTGAAAGCATATACTAGCCATGAAATGCGGAACGTTGTCAAAGTGGAGCGTACTCAACGCTCTCTTTTCCACCGTATCGACCGTTAGGTGCGGACCGAATCTAACAAGGCTTTTATACTAAATTGTTTATTGCAAACTCTGGCGGACATTGTTTCGTTATCAGGACCCCAACAACGCCCACCCATCCCCGTCCCAATGAATTACTGCAATCTTGTAATATAAAACGCATGATGGTAAACAGTTCTTCACAGACACTGGAAAAATTTGAATGCTTAATGGACGATTGATTGAGGAATAATTATCATGTTGATTTGCTTTAACAGCAACAAGAGGAAGAACGCGGCGGACGCAACAACTTCGGTATGTACAGTATAACCTCCAAAGAAATGTAACTTGCTTGTTCTGCAGCGTTTCGTACATGTGCGTTTCTCACTGAAGGCATACGAAAAACCAACCGTTCGCACTATCATCGAAAAGCCCTGGCCTGTGTGTTTCGAAAACGCGAGAAATCTAGATCCCACTTGTGTCAATAATTCCTTGGTAATTCCAATTAAATAATCCAAGATTATGTTAATTGGACCATATTTTGTTAGCTCTGTCTGTATTTCTCGTATTCTGTACTTGTCTCAAATGTTATGCCAGAGCTAGTACTTGCACGCAAGTGGTATCTACAGTGCTATCAAATCAGGTCTCGTATATGTATGCTGCTGTTACGAATAGCTGTGAAGTGCATGTTCAAGTTCGTTAGTCAGTATGGTCGAAAGACTAAACATGTTGAAAAAATTATTTATGCCAGATTATGAACTATTGGCGCATATAAATGCTTATTTTGGTTGAGAGTAAACAGCTCCACTGCCAATCAATTCGACTATAAAGCTGACGACAAGTGATTTTCAATCATGCATGAATAATCGTCACATTTTGTCGTTTCAGTCCACACGTCCCAAATCCAGGAGGACAGAGGCCGGCAAGGTTGGTCATTTTTCATGTCTCATTAGATGATCACACTTTGATGGTATAAGAAAGTTTTTGTAACTGCGGGGAGAAATTTTAGATGTGAGTGTTGCATACGCCTAGGACGTCACAGTTATGAGGAACACCTTGCATTATTTTGATGTTAAAAGACTGACATATTTTGTGTCGATGAATGTTTTAACAGGGTGTTTTTTTCATATAATGTTATGTTCCGTAAACCCAGGTTACACATAGCCGAACATGGCTTCCCGACCTTTCTTTGACTATGGTTAGAAGTGATTCGGAAGCTATGTCGGCTGGCGTTCGGCTCGGTCGGCTGGTGTTCGGCAACGCCAGCCGAATGTTTTTTTATTTTTTTTTTAAATCTTATGGTGTCTAGAGACATGTTCTGTGTAACCTCGACTTTAAGGTTACCTTTAAGGGGACATAAAAGCGTGCTTTGAATTTTTGGTAAACTTTAGACGGTGTTTGATAAGTATAAAGGCACATTATCCCTAAAGAAAGGAATGTTTTCTCGCCCACAACACAGACGATCTACGATGTCGGCCAGATGGTCGCTGTGATAGGGACAGCCAACGACGACGACGACGACCCTATTCCCTGGTTTGGGCGTGTTGTAGCCACCAAGCCTCTCAAGGTGCGGTGGTACGACATAGACCATGGCGACAACACATACCACGTCGAGAGGGACAGTGACGGGAAACCTCTCAAGGACCAGGAGGTTGCCCCAAAGAAAGTACTGACGGCAGTAACTTTCAATACAGACATGTCGCTCTCACAGGACGAACACATTCGGGTATTCAGCATGCTCCCGTCCAAATTAGGCTAGGGTAAGACAGTAAACTAGGTCGAGACCGATCACGCGGAAGAGGACGGGGTGGACGCGGTCGTAGTCAGATTTTCTCGCGCTATTGCTCTAGTTTAATGCATGTTATTTTTTTTGTATTGAATTGTCTTTGTATTGTGTTGTTTGATAGGCATGTTCGAACACCTATTTCAGTGCGTTTGTGCTTTAGACTATCGGTAACAATTACCTTGTACAGTACATGCTATGATGATTTTCTAATAGAATTGTTAACATGGAAAAACACAACAGGGAACAGTGATGGTCGCTTAAACTTGTAAGCTTGTTTTCTTTATACACCGGTATTTACAAGAGTGTCTGTAATGTCTAGTATCATAGTAATTTCTACTTTGCGTATATCTTTCCTTTTCTGTTGGCCTCAGTGCAGTGGACATGTTGTCTGTGTACTATAATACACCAATCCAAAGATCATTGTGTGTGTGTGCGTCATATAATTTAAACTGTATAACGTTGCTCACCTTGTTCTTCAAGAAGGATGGCTTGACGCCATGCTCTCAAGTGTCCGGTCCGGCTAGACGATTCCCAAGTGCCGGACTTAGCATGGACCTTCTTCCCATGATGTCGGACTTGGCGAAGGGACGCCGCTTGCGTCGGACTTGGTTTAAGAACAGCGCTGATGTTGAACTTCCCTTTCTGTTGGAATTGGCGTCAAAATTCCCCTCGCGGTGGACTTGGAGAGAAAATTTCCCTCGCGGCGGACTTCGACCCAGAATTCCCTTTTGTTAGACTTGGCGAGAAAATTTCCCTCGCGGCGGACTTAAACCAAGAATTCCCTTTTGTTAGACTTGGCGAGAAAATTTCCCTCGCGGCGGACTTAGGCCCAGAATTCCCTTTTGTTAGACTTGGCGAGAAAATTTCCCTCGCGGCGGACTTAGGCCCAGAATTCCCTTTTGTTAGACTTGGCGAGAAAATTTCCCTCGCGGTGGACTTAGACCCAGAATTCCCTTTTGTTTGACTTGGCGAGAAAATTTCCCTCGCCTCGGACTTAGACCCAGAATTCCCTTTTGTTTGACTTGGCGAGAAAATTTCCCTCGTATCGTGGCTGGTTAAGAGAGAAAATTTCCCTCGTTCCCGACCAAAGGAGGGAATTTTTCTCGTTAACTGCAGAGATTCAAGACACTGTGGGGGTCTTTTTTAACATCTCAGAGTCTATAGTTTTTGTTATTACATCTTAAAAAGCTTTATTTGCAAGAATTTGGCGTCTTGATATTTCAAAATCTTAGACAAAAAAAGGGGAATAGATTGGATTTTCCCCTTTAGATTTGGATCGTGTTTTAAGTAATAACATTGTTAAGTAAACATTGTGACAGATTTATGTGGTATTTAGCACATAGGGGATCGTTATGGAGAGGTGCGATAGGACAGTCACTGGCCGTGGCACTTACGCTGGTAGACATGTTATGTAACAATGTCGGACTGCGAAGGAGCTGTATTGTGAGGGGTTCGCAATGATCTAAATTTGCAGAAATCTGTCTCAGAACCGCGTATGTAGTACTACGTATACGCTCTGTCTTCCATACTAGTAGCCTGAAATACGAGACTCCTTCGAAGACGGGGGGGGGGGGGGGTTGTACTGTGTATAGGTCTTGTTTAATTGAGCATTCCAATCGAGATAAATAATACAACCCCTTTTCGACGACTTTGATCAAGGAGCTTCGAGTCAAGTCCTCCGAACCCCATGCGAAACCATGTGTCTTTTTTCCACTATATAAAGTAATTCAAAGAGACAGAACACTATGGAAATTTTGAGTTATTTTCTACCTCTCGAGGTTTCACTTTCACTGTCTTTGTTATTGATCTGCATAGTATAGCAGGTATACCCTGGTTAGAAAACCTTGAAACAAAATCTTACAAGACTATTTGTGATTACATATTAAAATCATTCAGATAGAGACTGAAAAAAGAAACACAATTTTGAGATTAAAATTTCCATGGGGGATATTTGCCTGCTTTACAGTAGTGGTAAAACAATCATACAATTCAATTATCTTTTGGGCAGCTCCTCCGCTGAATGTCCAGGCCACTGTGTAGGACCGCTGGTTACACTCGCGCACGAATACTAAATCATTTTCATCCCTGTCATATTGTTGCCAATTGCTGTTTTTTGGCTTCTCAAGAATACCTTATCTCTATTATCGTAACTTGTAAGGTCACAATAATAATTGTCACGGCATAAGAAGTATTTTCAAGTAAAATCAAGTATTTTGAACAGAACAAGTCAAAAATGGCGACCACACCTACGTGTCTGTTTACGTCAACGAAAAGCGCAGCTATGGCAACTTCGCAACAAAGGTCAATACTAGTACTACTTCCGGGGTACGAGTTTCTGAACGTAGTCAGTCCTCACAAGCTTGGCACTAAAATGAATTGAACGGGAAAAGGTCCCCAATAAGAAGGGCAGACACAATAAGCTCTTCCAGTCATAGAAGAAACTCCGAACCACCAACTGGACCAACAAAGGAGGCCAGGAGACCGTAACTTGGAGATACGAGGTACATATAATCGTCATAATTTTGAAATTTGGCCCCACAAATGAAAGTTGAATACTTCACTGGATAACGCGGAGTAAACAGCTACTTAATCTCGGAGCCTGCACATTGAATATCCAGGAAATATGGCTACATGTTTTAATCAAATCGCTCTTTTGTAACACCACTTTGTTTGTCACCAATGTACTTAAAAATATCATTATACAGCTAGATATTTGATAAAATAAGCAGTTGTTGTCAATCGATCCCTGGACAACACCCGCTTTGGTTAAATTGGGTAAATTGAGTATATTCATCACTATATATAGAGTAACTTCTACGCCTTGCCATACATGTATGGGCACAGAGTTACATACTTGATTTGCACTCAAGCACTCATCCGCATGCACATATATTTCAACCGGCATAGGTATAATCTGAGAGATCTTGTGTCGAATATATTTACGAATTTACATGACTATGCCAAAAATAGTTGCTCAAGCAACTGGATAAAATTTTGAAACAGTCAGATGTTTCAGACAGCATTTTCCAGGATAGGACTGCAGAACATGAGGTTTTATACCAAAACTCTGAATAGATATGTTAAAGACTATCCATTTATCATTAAAGAAAATGCAGTAAATTGTACATACGTTGTATATCTAACTACCAACTCCGCCCTCCAAATGTCATATGAAGCAAGGTGTCTGTTTTCCACTATATCATGTATCTTGAACAGTACGCTACGGTAAGTTTGTTGTATTTACTACGCCTGGACGTTTCACTTTCACTTTCTTTGTTACATCTCTGTATTGTATACCTTTTATTACCACTTCCCAAAACAACGCATCAAAATATGTCAAGATCACCAATACAAGGTCATTTATATCCCTGTCCACATTGTTGCCAATTGCAGTTTTTAGCGGGGGCACAATGCGTCCTATGCTACTGTGGTGAGAACCACGTAGGGTCGATGATGTCACAAAAAGTGACGTAATTCTTTACAGCACGTAATAGCTTTTAAGCTATTACAAATCTCTATTTTGCGTTAGAAATAGGTCATGATACATAACGATTTTACAGATGTATTAATATTTGTCTGTCGTCTCTGTTAATATTCAATTATGTAAAGCCAATATTTCCTTGTTGTTCGAGATTTATCATTCGTTTTTCGTGTTTGTAATCGCCAGACTTCATGACGTATGACGGGCATGTATTGTCTTTGTTTTTCTCGACAGTGCAAAGGGAAGTAGGATACCTGCGCAAGTCGTGCTGGTAACGCAATTATCTAAGACCTGTGTCGGGCTTTCGCTTCAGCTTTTCCAAATGTTAGAACCGACACAGAACAAGAAATATTGCTAAATCAACGGACTGCCTCGTTCTTTTCTTGGTCGTATTTCCAAACGTTCCAGGTGTGTGTCGGGCATGCACCGGCTTCCCCGACAGGTTATAGTTGGAGTCATGATGAACGTTAGGTCCCGATTGATAGTATGATATGATATAGCAATATTCCCCGAGATGAGGTAGAGATTTTTTTACTGTTTTGTGAACTACCAAAAGATCTTCTTTTTTAAAACTAGGCCAGGACACTGTCCACGGTTGGAAATTCACACTCCTACCATATGCTTGCTAATAATCGGCATCTTCGCATATTTTAGCCACAAGAATTCTATCTGACTTTTCATACCTTTAATCCCGGTGCACAGCCATTTTCCTTCACCTGCTTTCAGCGTTCAAACCTAAAATTAGCCACCACGTTTATGTTCATCACCAATATGGCAATGTATCTTCTTACAGCTGAATATCGAATATTGATAAATGAAACATTTAATCGTTTTCATGATGAACAGCCTTCTTTGGCGTTTCCTTCACGAACACAGTATTTACATCGGTCCATAACAAACACTAGAAAGTAGTACATAATGACCTTGCCATATAGCTGTCAGATTCTTTACAATCAAACTCTGGACAATGCTTGATGATAAACACTCTGTGTCATTAGGTCCATAAACACCTTTATTTGTGCCTTGTTACCAGCTGTATTGTATACTACACCGTAAATATTGCAAGTTGGGTCGACACATAATTACGACCCTAGGCCTGTCTTATGCTCCTTTAGACAATAGTAGCTGCAAGTGAGGCTAGCATGTCTTCTGCATAGCATATTAATAGTATAATATACATATGTATAATATACACGTGAAAACCTGTGTGTATTTGCCCGCCATTGGATAATACATGCACACCATTAATTTCTCTAAAGCTTGTCTCTTATCCATTACTATGGTACAGGCGTTCCTCAAAAAAGTAATAATGTTGCATTATAATATAGCTACTTGTGTTAGTTGGAAAGTGGTAATCACAGCCAGTATCATGGCATATCTCTGTATAAAATATCAAAACATGAGCAGTATCAATGCATCATGGCGATTAATAAGAAACAAGACTTACAGAAGGTGAATTGAGGCCGCGATGGAAACTTGGTAGGAATTAATACCAGGACAAGTGACTGATTCTTATTGTTTGATGTGGTAAATAATGGAGATATTCAACCACTCTTTATGAGCGGCCCCGAGCTGTGTCGACGTGGAAGTATTGAACGTTCGTACCCGAAGCATGAACAGGAACTAAAAACAAATTTGCACCAGGTTCCAGGCATTGTGAATCCTATACAGTAGGAGATAAAAAAGGAGACCATTTTGGGCAGAAGGACTGATGCTTGAGAACCTGACGATCGTTTACAGACCTGTATCGGTAAACAACCGTTTATTAAATATATATGGTTTACTGTTGAATTGCACATGGTTGATGATATATTTGCCGTAAAATCATTTTAGTGCTTGAATAGAAACAGCGAGGAATATAGCTAGCTATAATCATGAAAGACTTTGTCCGAGAAGTTTGCGTCTACGTGTGTCCTCGTTTAGTTGGTAATCATTTCCAAGAAGGAGGTTCATCTTCGACAGGGGTACTGTTTTTGTGTCTTAGCTCATACACATCAATCCATTTCAAGAAAACACACCATTCATCACATCATCACGGTACGTGGGTCACACTGTTCCATATATCCGTCCCCCCTTTTGATTTGGGCCCCCTCCACATCTGCTTCGAATCTGTGTAACGTCAAAACTACGAAGACCCACAGCGACATAACCCAATCCTGTTAAACAAAAACATACCACAAACTAGATCAGATTCCAATTTGCATAATCAATGAGGCAATTTTAAAAACCCGCTGTATTCCATGATATGACTTTCCATATATGTGACATTTGTAACTGAAGAAGGGGGGAATGGTGACGGATAGAAAATATGCGAATAAAGGCCTAACTTGCATAATTGATGAGAAACTACTTTAATTCCATATTGGTAAATGACGGAAATTTCATACTTATAGCATCTGGAAGTTATGTGAAAGTGAACATTGTGAAATGTATTATGCTAAAAGGACAACATTTGCATAATTGCTTGTACATGTTAGCATAACCTTCTTTGTTAACTCATACTTTGGACAACTTCTGTTATTTGGGTGGACAAGATGATCAACTGGTATGATTTATAATCAATGAGAAACACTCATGATACGTTATTCGTGAAGTTAAAATCAGTTGGCAAAGGTATGAGGCCGTGAAACTTCTAAGTTATGAAAATTTCTCCCTGCTATTGTTCTTTACTGTCAGACAGTCCAATCCTTATATAAATGTTATGGGGGGTCAATCCACTCCAAACTGCAGGGCTGCTCACTTCATTTATGACTTGCCCGGGCAAGAAATCCGTTTTAAGATCAAAACTGCCACATGATTTACAAACTCAATACAAACCCTGCAATTTTGCAAAAATACTATATATCAAATATTCAAAGAAATATAACACAGTAGATGTCATTCACGCTATATAGCTACTACACTTAGAAACATTACAAGGGCTAAGTTGCTATTACTAGCCGTACTGTAAACCCAATGCTTTTTTGCATGTTTCTTAGTACTAAAATCAAGTCCTAGTCTTCTCTAGCCTTTATTTATTAGCTATGTATTGTCCGTCTGTTCTAGTACGTCTGTTCTTTGACGTAGCTGACAAACGTTTACAAAGCTTGTAATTGCTACGCGTCATGCTCCGATACAGTAGGTCTACTGGGAAATCTTTATTGACACCTATACTCAAGAGAGTTGGGAGATGATTTGGATATGCATTTTAAAAATGAATTATTAATGCATATCTCTTTATGCAAATACCGACTGAGCAACATGAATGAGATGTCTTTCACCATCATTAATTTTGTTGACCCCGTTAGTGAAAAAAGGTCCTGGTAAAAAATTCCCAGTCATTGAGATATAATTTTGTTTCCAAAGCGTAATATTGGGTGATGATTTCGAAACCCATGACCCTTGATTTTATGCAAAAATACAATACAGGAACCTGAGGAGAGCCGCCATTAGATATGAGCCTTCAGTGAAGGTGCACAAACCTACAACAGACAAAAACATATGCAGTCCAGGAGCTAGAACTATTGTTATTGTCTTACGTGAGTCAAGAGAAAACTTTGGTTCTTTATTTTCTTACTTCAATTTAGAAAAAAAGGCCTTTCAAAGCTATGACACACACAGGTTCCTTATTTTTTGTGTAGCTTTTGAGTTTAAAAACAAAGTCCTATACGAATGATAATTAACCCTATCCAGACTGGCTCTTTGGGGATATCTGGGACTGGGACTGGGGGGGGGGGGGGGGGCTCATTCGGCCCCCTCCTCATAACTTCAGAACGGTATATTGTATCATCACCAAATTTGCAGGGAGTGATGTTCGCATAAAGGTTTATAATTCCTGTAATTTTGGTGACGTTATGACGTAATATGACGTAATTATGACGTCATCGATGCGATTTTTTGGCTATATAGGGAATTCCCGTTATATCTAGGTATTAAACAAAATAGTGTTAATCAATTATTAATTTTAAGCTATACGATGTCAAAGTTGGTGCGGGCACTTTTAGCCCACCGCACCCCCCCCCCCCGGTCTGGATAGGGTTAAACAGTGTAAAACAAATATTTGCAATATTATCAGGTATAGCATGACAGGCGAGTTCCTTTGCGTTTTCAAATCGTCTTGTTGGGGACTGTCCCTGGCCGTGGCACTTAGGCTGGTAGACAGGCTATGTAACAATGTCAGACTATTTATACTCTGCGAGGGGGCTAAGTCGGTGTTGTTTTGCTCTGCTGTAAATTCGCAATAATGTATCTGAGAACCACGTTCATTCTGAAACATCCCTGTTACGTTGCCTTGTATACTGATAGCCTGAAATACAAGGCTCAGGACTTGTCTGTCTTGGGGGGGAGGGGGCGTGCAACCCCATGGAGTTTAGTATAGTGAAACCTTTTTTCGAAGAATTTGCTTAAGTGGCTATGAGTCATGTCTTGCAGACTCCGCCCTACAAACCCCATGCAAAGCTAGGTGTATGTTTTCAACTACGTCAGATATTTTGAACTGAACACTACGATAAATTTGTCGTATTTTCTACGCCTGGATGTTTCACTTTCACTTTCTTTGTAATGGATCTGGATTGTATAGATCGTATAACCACGTCAAAAACAGCGCAGCAACATCTTACGAGACTAGGTATGATCATACATTTCATATAAAGAATTCCATATAAAATATAACACAATTTCGTGATTAGATTTTTTTCTGAAAATTCCCAAAGCTAGAAGACATTTGGTGTTTTTATAGTAGTAGTAAAACAAACATGCACGTTTTTGAGGGGGGGGGGTCAGTCCTTACTAGCATAGCACTAAAATGATTTCAACATGAAAAAGTCCCCATAGAGAAGGGTAGATGAACTAAGCTCTTCCGTTCAGTTTCTCCGTTAAATGTCCGGCCTATGATATAGGACCGCTGGTACTCGAATACTACGAATACAGTCATTTCTATCCCTGTCCGTATTGATGTCAATTTTAGTTTCTTGGCTTGTCAACAGTGCCTAATCTCGAGTCTCGCAAAGTTGTCAGCTCAAAATAAGGATTGTCACGGCAAAATACTTTCATCTGACTTCCCATACCTTTAGTCAAGGTGAACAGCCTTTTTCTTCACCTGCCTTCGACGTCCAAGTCGACAATGGCGACCACACCCGGTCCGATGTTTACGTCAACGAAGGGCATAGCTATGGCAACTCGTGACGTTTAGAAGGTTGTACCCCGGAAGTGGTACTAGTATTGACCGTAGTCAGTCCTTACTAGCAGAACACTGAAATGAATTAAATAGGTAAAGGTCCCAATAGAGAAGGGTAGGCGAACCAAGCTCTTCCAGTCATAGAAGAAACTCCAAACCACCAACAGGACCAACAAAGGAGACCAGGAGACCGTAACTTGGAGATACGAGGTACATATAATAGTCATAATTTTAACATTTGGCCCCACAAATGGAAGTTGAATAGGTCACTGGATAACGCGGAATAAACAGCTATTTAATCTCGGAGCCTTCACATTGAATATTCGTGTAATATCGCCACATGTTTTCATCGAATCGGTCTTTTGTCTCACCACGTTGTACTTATCATCATACCGCTGAATATCGAAAATTGTTAATAGAAACTATGCCAGAAACGGTGAACCTAAGCTTTCCCGAATACAACGTGTTGTCATTCCCTAACCAATGCCCACTGTAGTTGTATCGGGTAGATTCTGATTATACATTACTGTAGAGTAACTCTTACGCCCGCCCATACATGTATAGACATAGAGATACATACTTGACTTATACTCTTATCTGCATTCATATATTTCAACTGGTATCAACTCTATAGAAATATTGTATTATATTCATTTTCATTGAACAATGTGTGGATTTTACCACAATGATAAAATTCACGGTGTTTTTGAGCAGTTTAAACGTATTCTTCACAGCCATTATGTCAAGACATATTACAAACATTGACAAAGGCCTCCACTCCCGCACCAATCCTGGCGGGAAGACAAAAGTCACTTATGCTAGTTGAAATATAAGCAACTTAGACAGCACATTGATTTATCTCCGTAGAGATATCAAATCACACACAGCATTACTGGATTATAGACATTAACTATTAAAAAAAACAGGACTTACAGCCGTAATGAATACTTGAGAGGGATACTTGGTCGGGTTGCTCTTGGATCTTAGTTGATTTTGTGGGAATAGAAATACTTAACCACCCCCTTATACGCGGCCTCCCGGATGTGTTGACGCGGAAGCTGATTCATATCTCAACTTTGTTTGTTGTTGCTGCCGAGGTATATTCAAGTCGCGCAATTTATGCCGTGAACAAACTTTGCAATCTGTCTAACGTATGTTACTGCTTCAACTTGGTCGAATATCTTCTAAATTAGGACACTGGATGGCCGTCAAATCATTTTATAAGCTAGATGAGCGATAGTCAAGCCGTCATCCCCACCCATACCCAGCTACCAAATGTTTAGTTATGCTGTTAACAGACACACACAGACGGCAGCAAATACAAAGCCTTCTTGGTAAGGCTTATGAAGGCAAAAATTTCAAGGAATCTATATATATAATATATTCTAAACAGAACGCTAGGGTTAGTTTGTATTTTCTACACCTGGACGTTTTACTTTCACTTTCTTTGTTATATCTCTGTATTGTATACCTTTTATTACCACTTAACAAAACAGCGCATCAAAAATATATCATGATCACGAATACAAAGTCATTTCTATCACTGCCCATATTGTTGCCAATTGCAGTTTTTAGCGGGGGCACAATGTGCCCAATGCTACTGTGGTGAGAATCACGTTGGGTGGATGATGTCACAAAAGTTGTTTTAATTCTATATCGCACGTAACCACTATTACACTATTACAAAGTATCTATTTTGCGTTAGGAACAGGTTTGTAGCATAACAATCTCAGACTTGTGTCGGGATTAACTGCAGCTTTTCCAGAATAATGTTTGAACCGACAGAGAATAATAAATCAGCCAAATCAGTGGACTCCCCCTATGTTTTCTAAGTTATCGTCCCAAACGTTCCTGGGAAATGACAGGCATGCATCTGATTCTCCAACGAGAGGTTAGATGAAAGATAGATCTCGATTATTAAGATAATAATGTAGCAACATCTCGCGAGATGAGGAAGATATCTTTTTTTAACTATTTTGTTGGTTACATTAAACCTCTTCTTGCTATATTTTTGCGTTTCATCGCCTTCGCGATGAAACGCAATAAGATCGGTTTTACCTTGCAGTCGTGCTGCTACCTTGCTGCTTAGTTCAACACTGTGTCGCACACAATAAGACCTTATATGGCAAGACCGTCTAAATCTGTTGTTCAGTCTCTGCCTTATATGGCAAAGGAGCAAGAAAATCAGACAGTCTAGAATTTTACGACACACATGTAACCGCATGCAAACGCTGCAACTGATTAATGGAAAAAGCTGAGTACATTAATTAAATCTACATATTAAACTTTTATAGATAGATTTATAATATGTTTCATAATGTAATTAAATCTCTGACTATTATTTCTATTCAACGATATTAAGGGGTTTCAAACTTATTTATTTCATTTGGCGCTATTTGAATTGGTTCTTCGCGTTCGGTGACCACTCCAGAGGGCGACAGAACACCATGCATGAACAGAACAGTTTGGTCCACCATTTTGGATATGGAACGAACGCTGAGGTAGGGTATCTCATCTTATATGCCTTATAGTTGCGTATAGGTAACATTAGTCCATCTGTATGTGTATTCAGGTAAATGTAGATCGAGAATTATGTACCCAGGACGTCCCTGGTATTACAAAAATAACTCGTTCGAGTTACCGTACAAATTATAGTATCCTATTTATCATGCGTAGCCCTAGGTCCTCCTGTGTGAGTGATGCGGAGAATCGTCGTCTGAAGCCTAAAGGCACCTATGTGCTGAGGCGACCGCCCTAAAGCGGGCGCATACCTCTAGCCAAGCAGAAACATGTCCGGGGAGGGCGGGCGGGTACGCTTCAGGCTCCAGACGTGGCCGGAGGACCCGGAGCTCACATGAAAGTGTACTATAGGGCACTATACCTTATTTACATAGGGGGTATGACGTCACACCGTCTGACCAATGGCTGTGCATGTTAAAAAGTATCCTATTTATCATGCGTAGCCCTAGGTCCTCCTGTGTGAGTGATGCGGAGAATCGTCGTCTTACGCTTTTCGCCGTCTCTGGCTGTTGAGCCCGTTCCTTCCGTTTTATTCTCCACATCAAAACATACTAAGATACTTGGTGCCTTCTCACCTCCCCCTCTCTCATCTTAACTCTTCCCAATCATCCCTTGCTCATCTCCCTTATTCTTATCTTTATCACCCCTCCCTTATCTTACCCCTCTCTCATAAGATGCCCACTCTCATGCCACTCTCACTTTTGTCCTACCCCTTCCTCATCGCGCATCCATCCTACCACCAGCCTTTCCTTACCTAAACCCCTCTCTTACCATCCCAAACCTAAGAAAACTAATCTTCCCCCTCCGATGCCTTTCTTACAGTTTGTACCGCATAATTCTTAATACCTTATTCCGACAAAGTCTCAGTCCCGGACGAGTGTAGTTATCGTTCAAATCCCTCAGACAAAACCGCCTTCTATAGCCGGAACCAGTCCGAACTCCTTACTAAACCTCTCTGTTAGGGTAAGTAGCGAAACAATTGGTGTTGTCTGACCCTACATCTCACATCGAAGCTCAACACTTTTCGCTGCCATAAAAGCAGAACGACCACACGCCGCCTCATGGGCAGACAACAATGAGGCATTCAAATCCACCGATAAACCTGGAATTCTACGTTCCCTTGTTACAATGACTTACCAAAAAAAAAAAGGTTTAACCGTGTCAGAGACTGCGCCGTATACCCAACGCCTGCTTGAACTTGAACCGCGCCCTTCATGACCAGATGGATTAAAGCCTTCCTTAGACCTTACCCACTCAAGCTGGACTGTCCGATACCATTACCATGGAACATATTCCGACTCCACCTATACCCCTGGCTTTCCCAGCCAAAATTACCAGAGCCACGCGCTCCGCTGGCTCTTAAGGCTGAAAATTTAGTGGATGACTTGACCTGACAAACCCCCAAATTCAGTCCTCCCAACATTCCACAGCCCCTTAACAACATGAGACTACGCCCCAAAGACAAACAAAATGCTGCATATCCAATTCAGGAAGACTCATGTCACACACCATCGGTTTGCTCCCAGAAAAAGGGGAACATTCAACGAATGAACATTACGAGGGTGATAGGCGTCATCCCCCAGGCTGAACTCAAAGAAAACTCTTACCAGGACTCAAAGCGTACCAAACAAAACGGCGCTTATACTTCCTCAGGAAGGTATAACCCCTTCATCTCTGCAATAACGACCCTATTACGGTGTATACCTCCCACACTCATCACGTTCTCGAAAATGCCGCTTCAGACAGCCAAATACGTGGAAAAAATGAAAAAGATCGAGGGAGTCGAACAACCGCCACCCTGCGTGTGGAATATACCTCCTACGCCACCGCCTACTCCCAACTGGAACTGCTACCCATCCGCTCACCGCGTAGAACTCTGAGACATTCACTGAGATACTCGTCCGATCAGGGCAACTTTTTAGCAAGTACTGCTATCAACTAGAGGAAACAACAATGTTCCCGGTCGCGACCGTCAAACAAACCTGACCCTCACCATGACTGGACTGGATATTATACGAACAGTGTATACCTGGACGGACCAGTTCTCTGAACACCCAATAGTAATCTGACGCCACTTAAGGCCCTTCTGGCCGCCATGTTCCCTTTTCCCCCGAAATAAAACCATTCCCAAATGTACAAAACCTTACGGGCTCCAACTCCGACCTTTCACAGCCCAGCTCGCTACGAGCGTATTTTACCGACATCTGGACGTCGTCGAAACCAAAACTTCCATAAAATCTTGCCAACCATGTCATACTCTCTCAGAAGGCTTCCCAAAGACTTCACGAGTAAGCCTTCCCCTTGTAGAGAAAACAAATTTGCCACCCCTGGTTTACCCACTCCGCCTAAAACACCCAATGCCAGCTGCAGGAGTACTCGTTACACTGACTTACAAGTGGTGGGACTAACACTTTCAAGTTTGCGGATAATCTTGACCTTTAACACACCATACCAACCCAGCGTCCGGAGCATTGCATTGAGACGCGATCTCGTGAGTCTGTACCTTCAGCAGCCTCAAACTGGCTTTCCCCAAACTCTAGACAAACTGCCGCCTTTACTTCACTTCCCTTCCACGATATCTTACCAAAGTTCTCTCCTGTGTCACCTGTCTCATCTGTGCTAGCCGTAGGTGTTGTACTTTCCTTTTCCCCGAAGTCATCCAGTAGTTAGCTCGTTCATGTGGAGATTGTCCTACGTCCTCTGCAAAAATCTTTCCCTCAACCGCAGCCAGGAGTGGAATCACCCCCTCTCAGCCACATGCAAATACCCACTCCAGCGTGAACAACAGACTCTGTTATCCCGCGCAAACTTAAGTTTAGCGAACATCAAAACTGTGGTGTATGCAGTGCCGACATTCCTTCTTACCAATCCACGATCTCTTGTCAACAAAACTGACGGATTCCAGGCCGTTCTATCGAGCAATAACGTGGACATTGCTGCGATCTCTGGGTCCTGGTTTTCTCTTTCCACGCCACAAGAACGTCAGACGAGAGATACCCCGTGTACTCTAAATGTCGCACAGATCGTCGCGGCGGTGGGGCAGCAGTGTAAGTGCGCGACGGCATACCGTCCCGTGTCATATCTGAAATCACTGTCCCAGAACAGCTGGAATACCTGTGGGTGTACGTGCGACCACAACGCATGACTCGTCAGTTTTCGTCGATCACCGTACGCACCTCGTACTCACCGCCGCCGTCACCGCACGACGTTTAACTCATAGAACACCTCATTTCATTTCCGGATCAACTGCGTACAGCTTTTTAGAACATTGGTATCGGCCATCTAGGGGACTTCAATCAGATGTATATCCCCAACATCCTCTTAGACCGTGCTCTCTCCCAGGATCTCTCAAGTTGTTCGGAACAGCACCCGGGGAAGCGCCAACCCTAATCTTATCGTGACAAAACCATGAAAAAGTGCTAAAAACCACCGAAATCCTCCCACCGATTGAACTCAGTAACCACTGCCGAAAGCTCAAGTGAAGCTGAAACAAAATGACTGTAGAAAGATGCTTACTCGTACCATTCACGAGCCTAATCTGAGCAACTTTGGGAGATGGACTACTACCCAACCTTGGAGAGAAGTTTTCACTGCAACCACGACTGACGAAAAGGCTGACGCCTTCTATAGCCCCCCTGACCTGTGCCATCGCCAAGTTCTGCCCCAACTAAAACTGTCAAACTACACCACAGTGACAAACCCTGCAAAACACCCAGAATCAATCACCTGATAAAGCAGAGACAGATAACTTTCACGTCTGGAAGTCTCACCGTCACGTCTAAGTTTTACAGGGACAATGTTCAAAGAGAGAGGGGCGCAAGAAGGGCAAACCTAGGTCATGGTACAACGGTCTCAAGGCCATGTGAGACATGAACAAAAAGGCCAACTTGATCCACGCCCCCGGTATCGATCAAACCGACCACACTGCCATAGCCCCCGCCCTCAATGCTTAATTCGCGGATGTGCCTCAGTCACTGCCACCCTTGGAACTGCCATCTCTCCCGTCACTCCTACCGGCCAAACCTTTACCTGACCTCCAAGTCTTGAATGTTTACTCAAACTTGCGGTCCCCCAACAACTACCAGAGTCCCGGTCCCGACAACATACCTGCCTGTATTCTACAGGACTTCGCATGTGAACTGAGCACGCCTCTCTGTGACTTACACAACCCATTCAGTCAGGTAAAGCATCGTTTCTAGTCACTGAAGGGAAGCTAACGCAGTTCCCCTGTCAACGTCTAGTCAACCAAACATCGACGAACTCCGGCCCATATCACTTATTCCAAAGTCGTCTAAACTCAGTGAACGCTTCGTGGCAGATTGGATAGGACAAAATATATTTAAAAGACTAGATCCCCGCCAATTTTGCGGCAGGAAACAAAGATCGACGACACACGCCCTGGTCAACTTGGTTGACTTCCTGTGCAAATCCATGTCATTGCCAAAGTCAGTCTGTACACTTGCTACCACCGACCTGTCTAAAGTATTTGACAAGGTTGACCACATACTCGGTCCTTGCTAGACCTCGGTGTTCGCCCGGCCGTGATACCCTGGATCCGTAGCTTCAAGACTGAGCGGAGGCAGAGGGTGGTCTACCAGGCCGCGTTCTCATAACAATTCACAAGGAACAATACCCGGACCTGCCATCTTCACTTGTGTGTGACGCGAACCACTGCGTAGTCGTTCATCTTACCCAGCCCTCTTAAAATCAACTGCAAGAGCAATTTCAACACACGTCGTCTTAAAATTGCCGATGGGCTTATGCCAGGCTTCTGTCACACGCGGTTTCCCTCAGTCTATGTCCTATCCCTGCCTGTGTAAAAAGCAGGGTGGGGTGTAACGAAGCCAACCCATGCTTCACTCTCCTTTCAAGACCTCTTCCCAAAAGAGTAACAAAAAGGCGCTACGACTGGACCGCCGGTAGCCTGTCAAATAAGTCACACACAAAACAAAATAGTGACTTGCAATTGAGCTTGTAGTCTGCCCGCGGGGCCCGACGGTGCATCGCCCGGGACTTTCTCAGTGAAGCCACCAAATGGTGACTTGAGCTCGTAGCTTTCCCGCGGCACCCCACGGTGCCCCGCCTGGCGGTCCCCCGAAAGTGCGAAATGGAACGAAATGGGACGAAATGGAACGAAATGGAACGAAATGGAACGAAATGGAACGAAATGGAGCGAAATGGAACGAAATGGAATGAACTAAAACAACATATGTAACATTATGATGTGAAATACCACTAGATAGCGACATATAAGGAGTAGACCGAAACAGGAAGCATTTTAAATACAGAAGTGAGTGGTAAATACATAATATTACGTGTTTTATTTCTTGAATCTATGTGATAATATTAAATACAACATTTTTGTCGCGTTTGTGTGGCTAGATTCTTCCTTGAAAATGGAAGCGCCGCGTGCAAAGAGATCCGCCGCTCTTCCTTGTGTACCAACGATCTGCAAATGAACTGCTGCAAATAGCGGGGAAAACAAGCAAACGGAACTGAGTATCGAAGTTAGGACCAGATTATACAGAAGTTGGTGGTAACATTGCATCTCCAAGAGGGCATGAGGCAAGCGTTATCTTATTATGTATACAGCTAGCGTGTTTGCGTGTTGTGTGAACCGTGAAATACATGTCCTCCTCGTTCACACCCTCCCTTTGTTTTGTCGGGAACAGGGAAGCAGAAATGTCTCCAGAGGACTCCACGCCCGTGTTTGAATGGAGTGTGAAATGTGTGAAATTGGTGACGCAGCGCAGAGCTTCATTTGCATATCATTAACGGAGGGGTCCATTCCCCGACAGCGGTCTGACTTTGAGCCGAAGAATTGGTTGTATAAAAATCGTTGTTGCGGAGATATGCATATGCTACGTACTAGTTATGGACTAAAACCGTATGTAAATAACTGGAAAGTCGGAGTTTGATTCAACCTGTCGGTAGCACGCCCACAGTTCCGTCGCGCTGGCAACAATGGTGGTTCATTTGTATGCGGGGCTCCATTTGGGAGAGAAGAGTTCTGTCCCGCAACACGCAAACACGCTGTATGAATAATAAAATAACGCTTGCCTCATGCCCTCTTGGTGAATTATGAGATGCAATGTTACCACCAACTGTATGATCTAGTCCCAACTCCGATACTCAGTTCCGTTTGCTTGTTTTCCCCGCTATTTGCAGCAGTTCATTTGCAGATCGTTGGTACACAAGGAAGAGCGGCGGATCTCTTTGCACGCGGCGCCTCCATTTTCAAGGAAGAATCTAGCCACACAAACGCGACAAAAACGTTGTATTTAATATTATCACATAGTTTCAAGAAATAAAACACGTTATATTATGTATTTACCACTCACTTCTGTATTTTAATGCTTCCTGTTCCGGTCTACTCCTTATATGTCGCTATCTACTGGTATTTTATTTCATAATGTAACATATGTTGTTTTAGTTCATTCCATTTCATTCCATTTCGTTCCATTTCGTTCCATTTCGTTCCATTTCGTTCCATTTCGTTCCATTTCGTTCCATTTCGTTCCATTTCGTTCCATTTCGTTCCATTTCGCACTTTCGGGGGACCCCCGCCTGGGACCTTCACCATGAAGTCACAAGAATGGTGACTTGAGCTCGTAGCCTGTCCCCTCGGGATTCTCTCCGGCTCTCGGTTAAACCACACATTTTTACTTGAGCTCGTAGCCTGTCCCTCCAGGACCCTCACTGTCTCTCGGTTAAAACACACATTTTACTTGAGCTCGTGGCCTGTCCCTCCAGGACTGTCTCTCGGTTAAAACACACATTTTATTTGAGCTCGTGGCCTGTCCCTCCAGGACCCTCACTGTCTCTCGGTTAAAACACGCATTTACTTGAGCTCGTGGCCTGTCCCTCCAGGACTGTCTCTCGGTTAAAACACACATTTTACTTGAGCTCGTGGCCTGTCCCTCCAGGACCCTCACTGTCTCTCGGTTAAAACACACATTTTATTTGAGCTCGTGGCCTGTCCCTCCAGGACCCTCACTGTCTCTCGGTTACAACACACATTTTACTTGAGCTCGTGGCCTGTCCCTCCAGGACCCTCACTGTCTCTCGGTTACAACACACATTTTACTTGAGCTCGTGGCCTGTCCCTCCAGGACCCTCACTGTCTCTCGGTTAAAACACACATTTTACTTGAGCTCGTGGCCTGTCCCTCCAGGACCCTCACTGTCTCTCACGGCCTTCCTCCAGCCCGTACCTCTCACACGGAACTTTCTCTCGCTGGAGGCACTCTCTCAGAACGCCCTGAGACGAGCACGAATGAAGAAATGGACGGCAAATGAAGCAAAAAAAAAAAAGGTAAGCAAACTGGAACCAAAAGCTCCGCAAGTAAAACAAACTCACGTTTACGTGGAGAGCGTCAGTCCCTAGGGTTGTCCGCGGATCCACGAGGGCAACAGAGGAGGTCGAACCAGGCCCGCGGGCTGTCCATGTGCTTCCGCATGCTGCATCGTGGTGGTAGGGTTCGAGGCCGTTGTAAAGAACGTCAAGATCCACCATTCCTGTACACACATAATGCAGATCATTAGAACATGGCCGGGATCAGGTCAAAACACGATCAACCAAACATACCCCCGACAACCGTTCACACAACTCGATTAACCAACAACACATCTCCACCCGTACAAAGCCACACACGCTCTTTTTCCCCCCTGCCTGGTCCCCAAAGGTGGGCAAGCCACGATAACATGGGCAGCCCAGGCCTTTCATGCCTCACAACCGTCACAAGCTGTCGCACCACTGACAGAAAACAAAACACCACAATCTTACACACGTACCGGTGACGGAAACAAGTAAGGCATGAGAATAAAAAATGCACATGTCGGTAACCTGTAACCTGGGGAACCGCCGCCCGAATCCGCTTAAGCCCAAGGCAGGGGGATGCTGCAACACGACGATACAGGAAAAAATCCCGTCTTGGTGGACAGTCCCGGCACTGAGCTAGAGCAAACCCCACCACGAAGAGACAGACGAAAACCCTGCCTCGCAAAAAATGGGGACAAACATGTCATTTTTAGAGCAGAGTCAAAAATAACATGAAAACGTCCACACTCTCAAACTGCAACACTCGACAACGTAAACTGCGTGCCTCCCTTGCTTTTAAAAGCGACGGATGGCAACAGATTCTAACCCTCACAAAAAACAATCCCAAAATGGCAATCTTGCTGTTCTGAGATTTGGGCACCAAATCTAAACAGAAATCCACGGCTCCAGCCTGCAACGGTCACCAAAAACGGAAGAAAAAACATCAAAACAGCCAACCTCTAAGTCTGCGTCGCTCATCCACATTGGTTGTAGGTATCCCTGGCCTTCCACCGCAAAGGATGTCACTGGATTCTATCCCTGAAAGAAAAATTTTCTCGAGGTAGCCATCTTGCTACCCAGCGACTCGGCCACCACTGCTGTCCGTCAATCCTCAAATCTGGCTCGAAGGGTCACCAAAACACACAAATACCATACAAAAAATACAAACGTACAAGCAAAACACACACCCAAACTGGAAAAAATCGCCTCTCGCCCATCTCCGAAGAGGATTGAAGCGGATGCTACACGGCCACTGAAAATGAGAGACAACCACGCTCTACGAACGTAAACCACGGCCTAAAACTTACCTCACAATGACCACAACCACAAATAAAACGACCACAAAACACAGCCAGAAAAAACGGAAACCAGGACAAAACACTTACCGTTAACAAAAGCTGCCCGGACAAAAGAATTCTCTCACAGAACGCAACAAAAACCACTTAAAACGAGAAACAACAAAGCATAGCGCCACGCCACAAAACGCTACTATACGCCCAACCTTATGGGAAACATCAAAGCACCGCGTAGCCAAGCAGACCGCCTCGGGTTTCAACTCGGACACCTCCCGCCGAAGACGTTGTCGACAATCGGCATGTTTCTGCGTGGCGTTCACGGGGAAGGGAGCGTAAGGGTCGACGTGTGGAGCACACGGAGCTCACATGAAAGTGTACTATAGGGCACTATACCTTATTTACATAGGGGGTATGACGTCACACCGTCTGACCAATGGCTGTGCATGTTAAAAAGTCAGTGCATATAATTAGCGAAACGGAGTAAACTTACGTCCTCAAATAATTTAGCCTGCTGTTTACACGGTCTCTCGCTGACCAGGGGAAAGACCTTTGGTGTTGTTGCAACGTAATTTGGGGGCTTATTTTACTCTGTATTCTGCACAAAACGATAGCCTCGTGTCTGTGTTTTTGTAAACAAATTAGTGGCTGGGGGAGGGGGGCATATTGTTGTTTCTTCATGCACTCACGTTTTCCCAAATGCTTTGTGAATCATTTCTTTCCTCCTTTAGTTTAGTAGACTATAGTAGATCCATTCAAACAGGTAGGAAGATCTGTTCTTTTAGTAATCATGTTGCAGTACTTTTTCAAACCACTACTGAACTGCTGAAAGAATTTATATTTTTATATTTAAGGAATTGTATGTGATACTACTATGCTGGGTGATATAGGTGTATGTAAATATTGTAATTTTACAAATTGTGTTGACATACTGTATGTGAACTTAGATTCTCATTTTTTTTTCCTTTTCAACCATAGGGCTGTAGATCAAGAATATGAGCGTTGGACGTAGCTAGTATTACTTATTAGAAATTATATTCATCAGAATATACGTTTTATTTTAAAAATGGTACTGCCAGGATCAGGTATACTTTGAGATAGCAAAACATTTGTGTTACAGTTGGGATCAGGATTTTTGATGCAAGTTTGACTCCGTTTCACCAGATTAGACTCTTTGGAAGTTAGGAACACACAGTAATCAGCACGATATCGTATCATTGTCACAGTGACAATTTGCACCTCCAATCAAGTAGCTTCCCCGTTCTATATTTTCAACCTCCTTGCTCCAATCAATTCAAGCCAATTTTGAAATATTAAATATGTTCAGTTGGCATCAGATGTCTAACATTTGTTTTTGCTTTTTCTTTCAGTTGTGACTGCTGCAGTCCCCAGCTGCCACAGAATTGGACCAAAGCCTACTAAATCAAACTTTACGGTCAATTAGAACAACCATTCGCACTAATAAAAATGTTACTCAATCTTCTATTACTGCTTTTACTTCTGTACACACCTGTACTCATTACAAGACTATCCTGCCACTAAACAGACTGTGAACTTGAACTCATTACGAGACAATCCTCTGCCACCGAGCAGGTTGTGCATTTGTACTAACTTCTGCCACTAAGCACACTGTGCACTTGTACTCATTAGCAGACTATCCTGCCACTGAGCAGACTGCATTTGTACTTTCTGACTAATAGTGTGTCACAATCACTTGTGATATTTATTCCTTTTCACATACATATACTGTACAGATACAAATACACATATTCGAGTATGATGACCCTCTCAGTTCCTACACCTGAATGAGGAGGGTTGATATTGCTATAGCAGGCTTTTTATGCATTTCTGTTATTATGTGTACCGCATAACTCGACAACCTGTAAACGGATCTTATCAATATTTGGCAGTTCAGTAGCATATGTGGAAATGAAAGCCAATGCAGTGAAGGTGAACATCAAATTAAGGCCCAATTAACATAGATAATGAAGAAAATTCATTTCGCTCCATTGCACTTTACGACATGTAAGACCAGTCACCTAATTCATAAACCAAGGAGGTTAATTTCCACGTAGATGAAACGCCAGCTTTTTGCAAAGCTCTTGTTTTTTAAATAGGCCAGGACACCGCCCACGGTTGGAAATTCAAACTCCTACCATCTGCTTGCTAATAATCGACACCTTCGCACATGTTAGCCACAAGAACTCTATCTGACTTTTCATATCTCTACCCATTTTTTCTGTACCTGCTTATGTTTACGTCAACAAAGAGCGCAGCTATGGCAATTCGTGACAAACATCAATACTAGTACTACTTCCGGGGTACAAGCTTCCAAACATAACAGTCCTGAATAACACAACACTAAAGCAACTAGACAAAACAAAGTGCCCATAAAGAAAAGAAGAAGAACTAGACATTTTCTGCCGGATAAGATACTCCAAAGCATCAAAAGGACCCACGAGACCAGGAGACTGTCACGTGAAGATAAAAGGTACAAATAATCATCATAACTTCAAAATTTTGCTTTACAATTGATGGACGAATAAGTCACTGAAAAAGGCAAAGTAAACAGTATAAGTGATCAGATATCAGAACCTGTATATTGAATATGCATGTAATGCTGCTGCATTTTATACCAAAGTATCCTCTTTTCTCATCATTCGTAGCCAAGCCATAGATATATAGAACAGCATCCTAGATGTTACATAAGAATCGAGCAAAGGGAAATATTGAAGAAGGTCTGTTGATAGGCCTGGTATTTTCATATTCGATGTGTATTCTGCAGTCGGTCCTCTAGATTCGGACATGATATTTATACCAGGCCACAACGTGACTGACAGCGCGAACGTCAAATAAGTACCGCAAAAAAATTAGCACCTGGCTTTTTAAAATCAAACTGTGCCATTTTGGATTGTCAGACGACTAAGGGGACCCGAATGATCGCAACCCTGCTCTCCTAACCGAAGTGACCTTTTACGCCTTTCTATGTTCTTATTCAAGCCTAAAAGGTGCATCACATGAAACCTTCCGGTTGACACTACGAGACCACCACCGTAGGTAATCTTGTCTTTCTCAGCGTAAACGTGGAGGTTGATTTGAATTAATGGTTTGGACGCCAAATGAGTTGTATCTGACCTTTCGTACCTTTAATCGCGGTGAATAGCCATTCTCATTTACCAGCCTCCAACGCTCAAGTCGAAAAGTAGCCAACACACCTGTGTTTACGTCAACAAAGTGCGCAGCTATGGCAACTCGTGACAAAGGTCAATACTAGTACTACTTCCGGGGTACAGGCATCAGAACATAGCAGTCCTGAATAAAACTCGATTAAAATAAAAAAAGAGGTCCTTAAAGAAAGAGAAAGTAGACAAACTTAAAATAATAGAAGATATAACGATCAGATTTGGTAGACATATAGCTAAAGTTTTGTTACCTGGCGTTATTTTTCTGCGATATGTTACTGTTTGACCGCAAACTTTAAGGGCAGAGTTGCAGTTTTTAATGTCCTAACTCAGTGCCGATACCAGAAACAGCCTGGCCAATCAGTGGCCCTTATTTTGGCTATTCACTGTACTCCCTCTGAAAATCTGGCCTTTCTCGCCAGGCAGTAAAAACCGATCTGTGTGTCAGGAGGCGTGTTTGAAGAAGTCATTGACCCTTATGTCACTATAAGTGCTCGGGTGATTGGAAAAAAGGGCAAATAATGGCGATTTCGGGTCGTTTTACGATCAGTAAATGCCAATTTTACCACTTCTACCCCTATAGCATGATCCTAAAGGCAAAACTGTGACGAAATGTCATGTGACAGGGCAACAAAAGGAATGCTGTTCTGAGGTTTAGAACCTGAACTTGCCTCCTATGACAGGCAAAAGCATTCCGACGCTGTGGAAATTTGGGAAGGCCCACAGAAGGGGTTTCTCATTAGATTATTGATGACTACGTCTGAGGTTTTTTTTTTGTTGCCAAATGTATTCATTCTGTATCGTTCATATTGACACAACAAAGGCTGGTTGGTTTAATTTGACATTCAAATAATTTGCATATTGGATAGATGTTTGTTATGTTGTCATCGCTACTGTATGAATTGTTATTTGTATGTTGATAAGAAGTCCGGGAAGACTAGTGGTGTGCCTTAGGGCACACCGCAAATGAATTTTTTCAATAAAGTCAATAAAAGTCAAATCCATCTTAATGTCTATTTGCATACTTGAAATAATTACAACATGTTCTGTTATATTTCCAGATGGCACATAGTTCGAAAATCGTTGTTGCTGACTACAACATTAATGACCTTGATGTTGATCTTGAGAAAGATTTTGAACATTATAAGTTTGAAAACATCATGGGTACAATCTCAATCGACAGTCGCTACTTATATTATGAGGTCAGAACGGAGACATTCGACCCTCTCAAAGCTAAAATCGAACAAGATGGCGTCAAGAAGATCAAACATTTCCATCTGCCCAAACAACATGTTACCAGAGTGGACCCATACAACAATAAATGTACGACGGATACAACTGTGTACAATAATCTCGTCAGCGACATTATTAAGCACGCGGTAATAGAAAACATTTACGCCCCGTACGCCGAATCTTTCGACGACGTCAAATCTCTCACCAATGCTATCATTAAGGAAGTGAGTGGTAATGTCAATGTTTACTTCCCGAACGCAGTATACGACGATGGCAAGGAGGTAGACGTCTTCCTCTCTCGATGTAGCGAGAATGTCAGAATCTTTTTACCCCCGGAATGGGAGCAGAAGATGACCAAGAAATCCCTGAGGTTCGTCAAAGTTATGGACGACAAGAAGACAAACCAAGTCAAACGCGCAAACTCAGGAAAAGCAAATGCACTGAAGCTTTTCCATGGTCTAACTTCGCAGTACTTTGGTGTGACTTCGCTGTACTCGGACACTGTCAATGCAACAGATTTGTTTTTCCAAGACCACGCCTACAAGTTTCTTCACATACGGAAGACTGTTGACGTGCTCAATAAGATAAAGAACAAACGTAGTCAAGAAGAAGAACAACAGCAAATAAGTAATTCGCAGGACACCCTAGTCGGTACATCAAGTGAACCTAATATAGTCATCGGTATCTTGGATTCAGGTACGTACTAGTAGACATAAACCGCCTGATTTTGTTGTTGTATTGTATTGTCTTTTCATATTTTACATTGTAAGTGTTATTGTCTTCTTCAAGGTCAACAATCATAATTATCATATAGCCACGTGATAGTATGGAATCAGAAGGCTCCATTCCTCCATATCCCATACTACCCGCCTTTTTTCAAGGTACCCATTGGGTTTTTTTTTAACGTTACCAATACATGAGGAGGTGTTTATTTTTGAATTCAATTCTAAGACATTTTCTGGTGCAGCAGATTAATATGAGCATGATAAGGAAGGAAGTTGGTAATATTAAAAAAAAAAAAAATTTAATCGAAATCAACCTACATTCTGCATAACCTGCCCCTAATTTACACATGGTACAGCCCTCAAAGAAAGCAAAGCAAATCTTGTTTTTCTTCGAAGGTGTGGCGTGTTTGATGTATGATAATGGCTGTATGATCATGTCGGTAATAACCCGTTTTTTCTTTCGCTTCACGGAAGAGGTCGCCCATTCGGTGTTATATGAACGAAGATACCCAATGACAATGTATAGACAAATCTTTTTATTTGATTTCAGGCTTGAAAGCTGACCACCTGGCGTTTAGGGGTAGAATCCTGGCCTATAAGAATTTTGTCGATGGCAGTCTTCCTACCAGTTCAACTCGTGAGGACGAAGCAATGGAATGTCAACATGACGAGACATATGACCTGACCTTTGATCGCAACGGACACGGCACCTTTTGCGCATCCATAGCAGCTGGAGACGCGTTTAATTTCAGGTAACCGTTTCGATGTCTTGTTGAATTACTTCAAAAATTACTTCTTGTTGAATTACTTCAAAGTAAGACCGATGGCAAATGTTTAGATGTCTAGTGTAAATCTTTAACTTTCACAATTAGTAAAAGTCTTTAAACATTGAAATACGTACCAAACTCAGAAGTTAGTCGTGTAAATGTGTGATGTGTAATTCGTTACTAGTATCATCCTTAGTAGCAGTACTAGTAGTAATAGATAAAAAGATTGTTAATGTATATTTCTTCACTTTTTAAAACGGTTTTTATCAATCATTTCTGTTTCAGGCTACCTGATTGCACCCCGCCCGCTCGCGAAAAACAATGGCAGATCGGTGTCGCGCCTTTTGCAAAGATCATCTACGGCAAGGTAGCGAGCTGGAACGGTGACACAAATCCTAGGCTGTTAACCGAAGGGATCAAATGGCTACTGGAGTTCCCAGATGGGACGGACGAAAAAGTGGACATCATTTCACTGTCTCTTGGATTCCAAACTTTCGATGAGGACCTACGGAAGGTTATCTTAGAAGCCAACTTGAGAGGTATTTTGTCATCTTTATATTGGGTCATGCAAATTAAATTTTATTTGTCTATGTTTATATCAGCGACAGATTAAAAAAAAACATGCAAATTGGGGAGGGAGGAAGAGCCTTACAAAGCCTTTTTGAAGAAAACAAGATGGACTGAAAATAAGTTTATATTTTTACATTACTTTGTTTGTTTTTATTCATTACCAGGAAAGATCATCGTCTGTGCCGCAAGTAATGATGGTCGCCAGCAGCAGACCAACATCGCTTTTCCTGCACGGTTTGGTGACGTCATCTGTGTTGGCAGCCACTCACAGAATGGTCAACCATCCGCCTCATCTCCGATTGGTCGGGAGATCGATTTTATGGCACCAGGTACTGGTTGTCTTCATTAGAGAAGGACTAAGTTTTGCAATTGGGGAGGGAGGGGGGGTCACCGAATTTAACGTTTACCAACTGTTATTTGGTAGCATCGCCATCAAGCTTTCGTTATTTCACTAAAGGGATTTTTCCGTTAAGAAAAATCATGTCGGACCTTTCTTTATGTCTTGATAGGTGAGAACATCTGGGGAGCTTCCTCGGCCTATGTAGATGGCGTGATTCCTAAGTCTGGAACATCCGTCGCAACACCTTTTGTGGCTGGCATAGCGGCTATCGTCATCAAGGCGGCGCACCACATCGGTAAGTCTGATCACGGATTGTAATGATGCTGTCAATCTTCCTCGTCAATCCCTTTGTCCTGTTCGAGCAATAAATAATCGTTGTGTATTACATTTGTCTTGAATATTGTAATTTTTGTCCATGCACAGGTGGTGAGGACTTGCGGAGAAAGGTCTCTAACACCGCCGTGATGCGTGAAATCCTCCGCAAGATGGCGTCCATGCCTGGTCATCATGACGAAGCCATGGGATATGGTAACCTCAATCCCTACCGTGTGTTCCGGTATGGGGAAGATTTCTTTAAGCAGATTGTTGACGAGATTTACTGTTCCTAAACAGATTTAAAAAATAGTCCAGTTTTACGAGCAGTATGCTTCTATGAAGAAATATCTATATGTAGTTGTGACGCCTTTTTTCAGGAAGACCAGGTATGGTATGTATGCAGTTATTGGACAATATCCGTATCGGAGTCAATTAAAGTCTTCAACTTCATAACTGAAACCAGCACAAAGACGTATTGCTTGTTTATGTATCTAGCATGTATCAATAATTTGCTATGACATCAAATAATTGTACTTAGATCCAAGTTCAAGTGAAGAAAGATTCCCAATTTAAAAAAAAATACAGTGTGGACATGTTTCAGGGTCAATAATATTAATCATTCAACATGTTTACCGTAAAAAAAATAGAAGAATGACTTAGAAGGCAGCCCCTTACTTTAAAAAGCCCTGCAAGCAACAATGGGCTTTATTGTCTATTCTTGCTCTTTTATAAGTAGTTAGCATCATTTCAAATTTTAAACTTATGTATTCATAGCGGTTAGAATTGAAATCTATGTTTTTTAAAAAGGCTTCAGACTCAACTTTACAGAACTAATATATTCGGTGCACACCCAAATCGACCCGTATAGGTTAATACATTAAAATAATTTTTAGACCTTTGAAACAGTATCATAACTAGAGTTCAGTATTTGTGCTACATGTATTTCAGGTTTGCTTTGTTAGTTTAGCGATTACGGGGTCTTTTTTAAATATGCATTAGTATTGAATTTATCTTCTTATTTGAGTTTAATGTGTGATAGTTGTGTGCCGATTTGTAAAAAATAGAGAGAACGCTAGCGACTCCAAAAAACAATGAAACGGTATGGCTACCCTGCGACGTCACAAAATCAAGATGGTGGCCACCACACATGCCAACGGATCCAACAAAGGTTTTGCTACGCAAACTTGTAACTTCTGCTTTTTATCAAAAGATGTTCGTTTTATTCATATACTGGTACGTAGATTGATTCAATTGTATCCACTTTTTTGTTCGTATGTATAATTGTAGTAGAGAATACAAAAGTCACAGTACGTTTGATTGGTAAATGTTATATTGTAATACCTTTTTATATATATAATCAGACGAATATCAATAGGAACTCATTTACAATCTTCAACTACGTGAAGGGGGGTCGGACTCACGTTCAACTTGTTTGTCTTGTCATTCACATTTTTTAGTGTGTTGTCAAATATCGTATTTCCCATTATGTACACAGTTGCGGTTGGAATATAAGTTGTGTACAACTTGAGTAGACTGCCACTTTGACTTCGTCCATTCATTTGTAATATTTGATTCTTCTTTGAATAAAATAAAATCAACGTGAACGAGAAATTTGTTTCACCGTACCGCCCCAAGCTTACAGTACATCTTCTAAACGTGTTAGTTATAAAGAGACATTTTTGTATCATAAAATTGAACTAAATTCGATGAAAGGTCAGCAAGTTTGGTAGACCTAGCATACGTCGTTTCGTAGTTATGCAATGTCAAAGTTCGCGCGGGTACTGTTAGCCCCAAGCAATCTCCCAAGTCTAGATATGATTAACTACCACTAGCACTGTAGAAAGAAAAGCAAACGTGAAACGTCTCAGCCATATACCGCTATAAATAAAAGTAACCGTATCAGCACCATACCACACACTTATTCGGGAGAGAGCTTGAGTCAGCGAATACTTGTAACGACATCCCGGTCGCAGTGTTTAGCGCTACCATCCCTTAATCTAATCTCCAAGCAGATCTACACGGGGCGCGAAAATCGTAAATGCTAGCCAGAGAAGCTCCAGTCAGCCAGAGAAGCGCACACAGAATGAAAGTAATATTTCAGCCTCTAAACTTTGATCTAGGTTTAGAAGTCGATGTATTAGAAACTCTACTGCACTTTTTATTTAGATGTAGATTAAGGGTAATCTCCAAGCAGATCTACACGGGGCGCGAAAATCGTAAATGCTAGCCAGAGAAGCTCCAGTCAGCCAGAGAAGCTCCAGCCGGCCCCGTAGGATCTGCGCTAAGACGGACCTGAACAAGGTTATTAACCGGCACGAGGAGGGGCAACCTATTGAGAAAGCTGTCTCTACTCCTCCTCGTGCCTGCTTAACTCCAATGTGAAAATTGGCAGGGATTATCGTTTACAACCTGATTCTGGGACGAACGTAGCCGGCCGCGCCAGTTCACAGCGGGAGTGTTTCCCCTCAGATACAATAGTGCGGGAACACACCGCATCACAACGCATCAAAGCAAAGGTATCGACATAAAGACTTTTCCGTTAGACAAATTTGCACCATTAGTATTTAGTTTAATGTTTTACAGTATCAAATTGATTAAAATGTCGTTTTATTTTTGTGAATGCTTGGCGTGTCATTTTTTAACCACAACTTGGAATTTGTTTTTGGCCATTATTTCACGCTTGGATGCGGTGTAAAACTCACGCCGAAAACACCGCCATCTTTGTATCTTTTTGAGAGTCAGATTCTCGCGTCTAGTCATTTCAGTAAAACCCGAGTCTTGTCGTTTGTCATGTCTTGAGTTATGGCAGAAGCCATGGCGTCGTCCGGTGGATCGAGAAGTCTCTACATAACGTCCTTACTTGGTCGCTGATTAGCGCTCGTAACGGTGAGACGACCGAAACAAGTTTTGTTTCAAGCCACAGCGGAATGCAATTTGGTAGCACAGGGATTTCCCCTTGCCCGTCGCAATCCCAATCTTTACTTTCCAGACATGCTAGAATGACATCTAGTTGAGTATCCCTAATTTCAAACTCCCAGATAGCATGGAAATTACGGCGGACTCTTTCCGTCCACCAGCGCTTGCTTGCTTCCATTGTTATCTGGAATTCAAACCTGCCGCCGGGTAACTGTGAGACGGCGCGCAGCTGACCAATGACGGGGGCTTCGCACGCCGGCACAATTCGCACCTTCTTTCTAAGCGCAGTTTGACTGCGGGGAGATTAGGTAACAATTGGGTGTTAATAACCTTGTTCAGGTCCGTCTTAGCGCAGATCCTACGGGGCCGGCTGGAGCTTCTCTGGCTGACTGGAGCTTCTCTGGCTAGCATTTACGATTTTCGCGCCCCGTGTAGATCTGCTTGGAGATTAAATAAAAAGTGCAGTAGAGTTTCTAATACATCGACTTCTAAACCTAGATCAAAGTTTAGAGGCTGAAATATTACTTTCATTCTGTGTGCGCTGTGTACCCAATCAAACAAGCGCAGAACGGATAAATTATATCAATATTGTTTGTTCGCGCCAAAGCTATCCAAATGTTGCGCCAGCCTTATGCAACAAAATGAACGCTAGCGGCACATCCGGCCACATGCAAATATAAAGGAAAAGGTCAAACATGAAACGCCTCGGGCGTAGTCCGCTGAAATATACTTAACCATATTTTTAGCAGCATACCTCGCACTTCCTCGGTGGAGCAATTAAGACAGCCAAGGCATTTTGAAACAACGTTGATATCCCAGCCGTGTGCCGCTACTTTGGCAACCAGAAGCTGGGCCGACAGCGTCAAACATTGTGAGTTGGTTATTGTATCGTTTTAATTTTCTAGGAAAGTCATACTAAAGTCATATAATGGAGATTGGTTTGTTGTAGTTTATCACGTTATTTTGACACGTTTGGGGACTCATTTAGAATGCCTCAGCAACGATAAAACGACTTAAGCCGAGTTAACTCATTTCATAATTCAACTCTCCCATATTAGTGATTTGTAACGTTCTTGGCTGCAACGAAGATGGGCTCCCTTTCATTTCTTTTATAATGGAAACTAACGTCCCAACATGCTCCATGTCACACAAAAACCATTCTCTGCGTGGTGCTAATATGTTAAAAACGTGACTTGTTGAGTTAGGTCATATTCTTCTACATACCCGAGAAAAAAATGACAACACCAATATTTTAATTTCTGACACAGGGCGGACACAGCGCCAATTTTTTCTGCAGGGCTGCGAAAGAACAAACAATATCAAGGTCTTAACAGCAATTGCACGCCTGAAAGCACGTGCCATTATTTGTCCAGACAGTTTTTTATAAAAACTGGTGTCTCCCGATGTAAAAAACTGGCAAAATACAGGGCACACAGCGCCGTATTTTGCCAAAGTCGGTGCTTGAATATGTATGTGCCCTTTTATTTTCAGTGGCCATCTTGATTCTAGTTTCACACCTGTGAGTCATCACTAAAGTATCTGTCATTTCAGTTTCAGGGGTACTTTGTTTTTAATTTCACAACAGTGAGTCATCGATGGAACGCGTTATATCCCTTCACTTTTGGAGGTTATCTTGTTTAGAATGTAACACCCCTGAGTCATCGCTGAAGCACGTTATCAGTTCAGTATTAGACGTCATCCTGGCTGCCACGTCATGGACCCAAAAAATCAAATTCAAGTAGCATATCTTTATAACGTAGCCATAACGTAAATAGATACATGCATAAAAACCTGCCCTGAAAATGTCATTAGTTCTTGGTCCGATTCCATTCGTGATTCGTGCGCAGCTTGTTTAGAAAAGTGTTAACGGTCGTCCCAATGCCACGCTTCACTTTGCCTTTGTCCCTACGCTAACACCGTTGTTATTGTAGTGTCATGTGGCAGCACAACGGAATACTGGTATTGACATGGCCTTTGGACCAAGACGATTATGTTACGAACCCTGTTGTTAGGCATAAAAAATACAGCGGGTGGTGACGACGATGAGTGGAAAGGTTCACATGTAAATTACCCTGAGAAGTCTATATAAAAGGTAAGTTAAAACGATAAGATGCGAGCAATGTTAGTCTGAATTTAGTGGAAAATCGTCTTTTCATGTCAGATGCGTTACACAGCGTTGTAGGTATGACAATACGTGCGTTGTGTGAGGTGGCGTTATATTTTTAACGTGGTGCCCCCTCCCCAAAAACTTTTGATAGCCAAAGTGTCGTCGGTGCGGTATTGTGCAGACAACAGGTAAACGACTGGCGTGAGTCAACCGCAAGCCACTACGGCACTAGTACCCTACCCTGACCTACCCTACGCTACCTTACCCTTCTCTACCCTACCCTGCCTTCCCCACCTCACCACACCCCACCCCACACTTCCCTACCCTACCCTACCATTCCCAATACGCTTACCTGCCCTACCCTACCGTACCCTACTCTACTTTTCTCTGCTCTACTCTGCTCTAATCATATGATTGACAATGTAAGAAGGGAATATGGAATAAATTTCACAGTTTCTTTGTCATTGTTCCTACAGTATAGAAAGAGATGGCCGATCCAAGTTGTGGACAAACTTCGTGCAAGGCAACGTTTGAAGAGAAGGTAAATGAAATGACTTGTCCTTACATTAAACCCTACATGTGTGGGGAGAGAGTATGCTCCATTGTGCGGATGTAGGGCTTACCTTTGTCGTGTCCTGTGTCTACATTTCCCTGGAATTATTTTTCTCATTAATTTTGACAAGTATGTTATACCCAGCAAACTGCTCTAGTCAAAATCATTACATTTGTGCGAAGTCTTTGTACAGGACAGCAATCTCTGCGTATATTACCTATTGTATCATTATGGTGCAAGATTGGAAGATAACAACAACTTCTTTCAGCAGTGCAATTAAAGTAAATATATTTATTGCCCAAGGTTAAACATAACAATAACAACAGTATATGTATCAGTGTATAGAAACATAAGCTGGAAAATTGTTCAAATGACTTTACATTTTTACAATTCATGCTTGCTAATGTATACTTTAACTAACTTTCACATGTCTGGACAATGAAAAATTACCAACATCTATTGAAACAATATAAAAGAAAAATAGGAATTTATTCGTGTTTTGTTTTAAATAAAATCACGCAAACTTGCAAATAACTTTGCATATTTCTGTCTAAGCTATTTGCAGCACAGCGTTGAATTCAATTCTTTCTTTCTTTATGCAGGTTAAACTTCAAAGATTCTGACAAACCACCTCTTGGCTCTCGAATTGCCATCTTGATTCGGCCTAACGTCCCGCGGCCCGCTATTTACTGCTAATGATTTATTCTCATTTTACCTCCATAAGGCGCCCTCCCTGAACGATGTTTTGACTGAGCTAAAGCATATCAACAGCAACCTAGCGAGCAGCAATGGTCGGAAGTGGTTAAGCGTAAATGAAGAGAAGGTAAGTTATTTCAAAATTACTTGCCCAACACACTGCCAATATCATTGGTTAACGATTTAAATTCCGCATGAGTATTGTCGGTTATGTTTGAAAATATGCCAAAGGCCCCTGAGATATGATAGAAAACGTCAACACAAGCTGTAAACCGGCTTATTTACTGATTATTTGTTTACTGCCTATAAACCCAAATATGAAAACTCACACATCATGTTGTTGCCGTGAAATACACACTCTTACCAGTAGTTTATACGCCTACCTCATTGTGGTAAACTGTTCTAAGAATATTAACTGTGGGACAATACGTTTTGGAAGAAAAAGACCGGAGAGTATCTTTTTTACAACAGAGCAAAATACCTTTACAAAGGAAAACCATAGAAATAGTGACATTTCACCAATAATCTTATGCAGTTTATGCAGCCTAAGCCAAGTGCTGTGGTCTTCTTTTCTCCAATCTCATAGTTGAATACATTTTTTCATAGAAAAGCTGAATAACTACATTATTATTCATAACTAATTGAAAGAAACATTATCACAGCATGACATATATCTTATTAGGTAAAAATTACACAACACCATTATCTTACATTTATTCATAAAGAAAAGAAGTGTAGTGTAAGACCTAAATGCATGCAATATAAACATATATTTGCACTTCTCCACAGATCCGTGTGCTGATCACCCCGACCCTGTTCTCACTCAGAGATATCGACACCGTCAAGCAGGAGTTCTCGGCAGAACTCTGGTACGAGATATTCTACAAGGACCCGAAGCTCAGTGGGATTAAAGTCAGGGAGGTAAGTGATGTTACATATTTACTTATCGTCGCCTCTTCTTTGTGCGTGAGACGTAAGGCTATCAGTTTTCTCTACTCGGGTATGTTCCTTTTTCAAGGACTGAGCAGCATCCAAGTGTGTCTCAGACAGCTTTTGGGACTCATTGTTTCTTTCCATGTTCCCCTTGTCCATGTCTGTCATCCTTATAACATGGCCATTGTTATTTCAATAGAAAAAGAAATCTGTTTGTTACCTCGATGAAAATTGGAGGTATAGATTTTATTAGTATATGAAAATATATATATCTCAAGAACCACTGGATGTACTGGGATGCCGGCCCGACGGCGATGGTATGTGTAGGTGGGTATACGTAGGTGGTGTAATCCCGAGGACAAAAGTCTACTTTCTGCTTCTTGGCGGCCATTCCCAGAAAATACGTTGAACTGCCAAAAGGGCATTTCTTGGTGTCATGAGTAGTTCACAGCGCCTATTAGTTACCGTGTACTACGCATCGATTTTGATTCGAATTTCGAATGACAATAACATAGTTTTCCCGGGTCATCCGCCCGGGATTCATAAATGATGTCATAAACTTTGCATTACTTTAAATTTTAAACTGGGATAACATGAACGTCCTTGCATAAGTAGGCTAATGCGTTATTATATGTTTCAGAAAGTAAACTGGGGTGACCAATGGGATCCGCGAATCGAGCTGAGGAACACCGTGCGCATTGACAAGATGGAGAGTAAACAGAACCTAATCCCGGTGGAAGGGGAGGCCGTACCCATCGTACACGAATTCAGAAAGGTTACGGCAACCTTCAAGGTTGACATGGACCTCACCGACTTTCCTTTCGACAAACAGGTACTTTTTAATGATGAGAGCTGATCTATTTTTTTTTCAATTACCTGCGCTATAATTTGCCGGAGTTGAAGAAATATGTGAAGTGCTGTTTTTTTATATTTTTGTATCTTAAACGAACTATAATTTTCATCCACAAATCTAAAAACAAACAATTTATATCCTCATGTTCTTATTACACATCTACACTTGGGATAAAAATCAATCATTGGTGTTGTTTCATGGGTGTGTGTGTGTTTGTACATGTATGTCTGTTAGCGTATTCTGATATCTGTAGTCTACCGAAATGTAACTAAGACTGTTTATTATCTCTATGATATTATTTGAATTGCAAATATGCAATACATGTCTTAGTCATAGATATCAATTATGTTGCAGAAGCTGACTGTCCAACTGATGTCAGGCTGGTCAACCAAAAGAGTGGAGCTAAGAAAGAACTATGGGTCCAACGACGTCATTACGGAAGAAGATTTTTCAGGTACATGTCGTCTTATCTGTCAAATGACCATGCAGATTAATGTAGGCATGTCTTGGGATGGTAGGTTTAAATTGTTAGGATGACAGGTTTCCACTCATTCATTTGAGCCTTACGGTTATATCATTGTCAGTCTCTGAAAGAAAATTCTCTATGACGCAGAATACTGTTCCACCCAAACCTGCCTTATTCCACTTTTCCACCTGTGACCCTCTTTGCCTCCACTGTTTTGCCCACAATCATGCCGACTTTTTCTTTACAAGCTCACATTAGTTCTGGGATGCCTAAAAGGTTTCATTCGTGTAACGAAATCAGTTTCAGTATTATTGGTGTCCGAAGTTATCATATACGTCAAAACCCTGCCTGCCCAAGCCAAACATGTGGTTATAAATTCAGTTTGAAATTGCTCCAAAAAATATGTAGTTGGACTGGTTTAGAACACTGAATTGCCAGATTAAGTGTGACACAATGGGTAAACAGGGGCAGGGCTCGAAATATTCTTCTAGCGATACATATATTTCATTCAGGATAATAAGTTTGATTATGTGTAAGTACAAATGTAACCAATTGTGAATAAGAATGAGTTTGTAGAACATTAAAACTGTGCTTTGACATCCTATTCTCGAAAAAGCAGACTAGCATTTTCTTTTTTCTCATCACGAGCGCAGAAATGATAGGTCTTTTAGCTTAAATAGTTCTTTAATGTAGGTAGCATTTTGAAAGAGAACACTGTAACATACAACAGTAGGGAAAAATGGACACTCGAAGAATGAGCAATACGCTTCTGTGGCGTGACGTTCTGTAGATGGAACTTGTAATTTCGTTAGCAGTTACATTGAACATCAGTTGCAGTAACCTTGTGGCACACCCGTCTCCATTCTTCCCAATATCAACCCTATTGTATTGTACTATACTGGCAAGGTTATATATATGCATTTGTTGTGAGATAATGAGGCAACATGTGTGCACGTCCAGCGATGAGCATGTTTATTTCCATGCCTTAAAATTTTTGGCATTTCAATTATGAGTGAATGGAATCAACTTTGTCAACTACCTGAGTATGGGGAAGTTGGTTTCTGCTATCTCACCACCTTTTTTTGTCTTACAGTTCCTCATCACGGCCCTGACCTTCACCACGTTCTCCGTCCGAACGGACTACCGTCTCAGCAACACGTTCACTCTCCTGCTGACTACTGTAGCCATCAAGCTGGTGGTGTCCCAGTATCTCCCCACCGTCTCTTACATGACATTGTTGGTGAGTATATATTGTCAGTAAAAAGATAAAGGAATTTCACTTTCTTAGTTCTAGAATATTCCAAATTTTAAATATTGCAAAAAGATCATTGTAAAGAAAAAAAGAGAGAGGAAATCGAGTGGTAGCCATGAAGCCTTTGGAAAAGTACATATGAGGGTGTTTACAGATCTTTTTTTATTTGTGATTCCTAGGACAAGTATGTGGTGGTGTGCATCTTCTTCCAGTCCTGCGTGGCACTGCTGAACGCTGTGGCCTCCGCCCTTCCGGAGGATTCCGTCAAGCTGTGTGACCAGATCTCTGCGACCATGCTTGGGGTTTTTGTAATCGTGGCACACCTTGTCTTTGGGATCATCATTTGGAAGACAGTACGTAAACAGACACAAATGATCAAATCAGTATTTGATTTAATTTGTGCTGCTCATTACTAGATTTAAAGTATTATATGGCAGAGAGAGATACCCATGGTTGACAAACTCAATATTGTTTATGTAAAAAGTCGATAAGGTTTTTATCTGTTTCAGGTTGTTGGGAAGCCAAAAAAAAACTGAATTCGGCATGTACATGTACATTAAATGCATACACTCATTGTTTGTTGACTAGGTGAGTAACAACAACAAAGAGGTGCAAACGGTTACAAAAAACGGCAAGGTAAGGTAAATCACCTCACTTCTCTTTTTTTATTATCTTACCGGGAGTATATACATCTCAAGTCACAAAAGATTATGTTTGGAAACGTCTTATTTAAGAATTTTTTAAGAACATTTAAATGCAAGGTAAGTTCATCTATAAACAAACACGTTTCAGTGAACAGTTCAACCGGGTAAATGTATTTGTATGTTTGTTTGTTTGTTTGTTTTATGTTTATTCGTTTGCTTGATTGCTTATTGTTTGTATTGCATTCCCGGTGAACAGCCGCATGTCGTAATAAATGAGTTTCTTTAAAGTCAAGATAACAAAGATGAAAACAAAGCTGTGCAACTAATTTTGACAGCGCCACTCAACATCAATGCAGATATATTAAAACGGAATGACAATTAAACAAAAGCTTAAGTGTGCCAACATCTCCAATCTCAGCTAATGAATTATCGATTCAAATTCTATGTATGATAAGTTAATCCTATATCACTTGGACGGACAGTCCAATGGAGCTGGAAATGCTGGTCAGTTGAGTGTATTTTTTGCTAATAGCATATCTTTGAAAATATACTGTAGTTATGGCAGTTGTTATTGAAAATGTACCAGAGTAAGCTTTGACTATTAGAGTGAGCGTTTAATACAAGTGACCAATTGAGCATGCATGATACATTGTCAAGAAAAATTCATTCTGGAAAGCACAAGGTTCATTCGAACTTAACAGTAAAACCTGCATATCCGGACAGATTTACTTGAATCTCTCACGACAGGGAGGACACCTACTCTTTTAGATAAGTGCGGGATCTTTTACTTGCTAGAGGGACATTATATCCTTTTTATCACGCGTAGCTAGAGGTCCTACGGTATAAGTTATGCGGAAAATCGTCGTCTAAAGCCTAAAGTCACCTATGCGCTGAGGCGACCGCCATCAAGCGGGCACACACTTCCAGCCAAAACAGAGAGCATGGTGAGGGTCGGGACTCGGGTGGGTGGTTCGTTCTAGGCCCCAAACGTGGCAAAGAACAGCATGTGTAGACCTATGCAGTACTTTATAATAGGTGATGTCATAAGAGAAAATATGTCAACCCTACAGACCAATGACTGTACCTAATAAATAAGTTAGGCCTTTTGTCCCAACAGCGTCTCAGTGTACGAATCGAAGAAGCCTACGAGAAGCGTAGAAAATACAGGGAGCGTGGAGAGACACTAAAAGGGAGCACTGAGAGCAACATGATCATCAAGGGATTTACTGAAGAAGAAGTTAAATGGGTAATTATTGTGCCCGTTTTTTGTCAATGTACATAGAAAAATAGCAGGTTACATTCCCTCGGGCATAACATATGGTAAGTACACTTCTCTTTGTCCTAACACAGCAAACTCCTGTGCGGACTTTGGATTGATCGGATAAGGTCGAGTTTTAGTCGTATGCTGACACTCACTCCTGTATTGTTAACGCTAGATCAGAGTAGCGTGAGTTAGTCACCCGATGAAGATCGATGAAGGTAGAAGTAAAATGCTGTTGAACTAAAAGACGATATTCTAAAGCTCAGTATGTGTTTCTATAAGAGATTGAGAACATTCATATGGACACATATAACCATGAGAACATTTACTCTTGCTAATTGATATCATACGTTTCGTCTGAAGATATCTGTTTTCCTCCATTTCTCTTTCTACCCAAAGTTTCAGCCATCAGAAGAACAGGGTCCTAGTGAAGAGGACAGACGTTTGATTCTGTAAGACTGTCAACACCACTATGATGGATGCTCGGCCATTGGGAAACAAGCTAGTATGGAACAACTTCAACAACTTCAAGCATCTACGCCTTTTCTTGCTTTAATGTTAATTCTAAGATACCGGCTTTAAACAAAATGTAAAGAAAACCACAATCCTCTCGTTTATATCAAATAAAAGACATACGAAGCAACTTATAGATATAATTGAAATATGATATCCTAATGCTTAGAGTCGTGCTTCACTTAATGTAATTTTGCATCATGTACTTTCTTCCTAATAGGCACACATGCAGCAGAAAGGCGATAAAAGTGAAAGAAATCATGCATTATCATTATGATAGATTTTGTTTTTTATCATTAAAATGTCAGTCTTGCTGGGTGACTAGAAATCATGTTTGAAAACAATGATGAACCATGTCTGCATGCAGTGGAAATGTTTGAAGATAACCATATAGTGTCTAAATTACTATCGTCAAGTGGCTAGAGTTTACAGATTGCTGTTCCAATATGGTACAGGCTTTCAGAAATCTATTCTTTTGAGACACAAGTTAAGACAGCCAGTGTCATGTGTTCAAGTATTTTTAGACTGTTATAATTGCTTCCGGTGTATGGTACAATTTATTTCAAAGGTTATCCGAGTTTTGTGATAAATTTTCATATTGCTACCAGTACAGTTATATAGTACATGTTTTCTATACCGCGATTCGTACAATGTACACGTTAAATTGCTATATTGTTACGTAGCAAAACTGTTATACTTTTTTTTCTTTTAGACTGCCACTGTTGATTGGTGCAAATTTTAGGTCGCTAATTATTTGTGATACAAATTCTTAGATTGCTACTGAAAATTATGATGCTCAAGCTTCAGAGTGACAATGTTATCTGATTATTTCGATTTGAGATTGCATTTGCTACTTGGTAAACGTTTTTACATTACTGTTTTTTTGACATTGTTTGCTATATACATACAGTTATGTATTTTCTACAAGAGACTCCTGCAACACCAACACCCCCCTTTCGAAAAAAATGAAAATACGGTGAGCAAGAACAAACTAAAGTTTCCCAGGGTTTGATGCACCGATTCCAAGATGTAGTAATATTTCTTTCATACCCTGTTTAATGCCACTCTTTAAATGTCAGCCAATTCAAATTACTTTATTATAGATAATTATACTGGATGCATATGTCAACCTTACTAAAAAATTATCGCAATACAGCATTGAAAATATGATAGAAATAATAAAGCAATGTAACAAAAAAAGGGTTAAACATATTGTTATGCAATCAATGCACAACTTATGATAATGGACAAGATGCATGAAATATGACGGTGACCAAGATGGCAACCTATGTTTTAAGAGAAATGCCTAGCCATAAACTCACCTGTAGTGATACCTGGGTGCATTTCTTTCTCATATTTGTAGCTCTGATGTTGTCAAGATGTCTTAAGAGATGCTGTATCCTTGATACTAATACTGCCTGGTTTGGTTTAAATACTATTACAGAAACCGTGTGAAAAGATCATGTTTCATTGCATTATTAATATTGCCCTTGTTCATCATTATTACTGAATTTAGGTATAGATTGCAGGACGTTTCGTAAAGGTAGACACACTCAGCTATATATATAGGGTTACTTAGAAGAGAAGTAACTATGACGGACAAAAGTAAAAGCAGTACCTACATTGTAAGAGGGTCTAAAATGCCAAGCATAGGGGGGATGTTTAGTACAAAAAACCAGCTAGCAGGACAAGGGTTAAAACTCCCATCATTTATGACTTTAAAATTATATCTTTCTTATTGATTATAGAAATTAAGTTTTCACTTGCACGGTTAGTATCTATCGATATTCCTACATTATCACATGTTTGAGATTCCTATCATGAAATAAAGTGGATTTATAAATTTCCTCATTATGCAAACAAGCTCCTGCTTTGCATAATTAGCATTTGATTTTGTAGATCATCCCTTAAGTAATATACCCTTCCTACATGTCCTAGATTGTTCTCTTTCAAAGTCTGAAGATAAGTCGGCTCCTGTCGTTAAAAAAACTGATAGGAGCCCCAAAACCTACACCACTTGCTCTCTGTCCCAATACCTATCCACAAATGAAAAAAAAATGTGTCCATAGCTTGCCCAGAACAAGAGGTTTAAAAACCACTGCTGTACTACAGCAAGTCGCGAGGGGGCCAAAAGAATGATAATTTCGAGGTCTAATCATGACCTACGAACGTACCAAATTCAACGACAATCCGAGGCAACCTTGGAATTCTCGACTTATCGGGTTCATAGAAAAAAACATAGACAAACACAAGGACACAGGCACCAGAAAACATAACAATCTTGGCGAAGGTAAACTATGGAAACCTTTCTCTTTGACTGCGCAAATCGGTTTATCTACAGACTTCGTTAAATTAGGATCGCAGCCGGCCGCTGCTAAGGTACTGCTCTCAATTAGAAGCACACCCAAATTCCCAGAAATGAGAAAATTTTCATGACCACTCGGACGACAGAATCCTGACACGTGTAACGTCAATGTACGTCTAGCTGCAGGGTTTAACATGTTAGTGTCTCTCTGTTCTTCATCCATGATCTTATCGGGCCATTAAAGGTCACTGAACTAAGTGAGCCATTATCAGATTGGCTTTATTATTATGCATCAGTGTGTAAGTGTCTCTCTGTTCTTCATCCATGATCTAATTGGGCCATTAAAGGTCCCTGAACTAAGTGAGCCATTATCAGATTGGTTTTATTATTATGCAGCAGTGTGTTTTCTTCTGTCCTGTCAGGAAGATGATGTTAACCTACAACCTGTAAACCACTTCCGCGTAGATTTTGATCATTTATTTTTCTTAACGAGCAAAGGTTACTGTTATTTTTTTGGAACATTTTCGGCACCGAATACATGGCAGTAAGAGGCAAATAGACACACTTTCCGTGAACAGTAATCAGTGCACTAAACCAACAGACAACATCCAACGAAAGTAAATTTGAAAGAAAAACCACATAGCTGTGAAATGGTTTTATCAAAGACACAAAGCTCACTACCTGGAGACCTGGTACTTCTTCGCCTCCTTAACCATTGGCCATTTTTGAGTCACTATAAAATGACCTTGGCCTCAGAAAAACACTAGTCAAACTAGTTAAGTTGAAATATTCATCGACAGGCTATTGGCTCTTCCTTAGATTTCTTTGATAATAAGATTTTTCATAACTTCCATAACAATTCCGCAATAAATGTTGGTCAGGAAATCATCCGGACGTACTTATGCTGAGGTTGGGCATACATTGCCTAGGGGTAACAGCGACACAGCTGACCTTTAACCTTACAGGATCGATAGCAACTGTGGAGTTGATTTTTATGTTTGTAGAGAGAATGATGTTTCAAAGTGACATGCTAATCTTGTAAACTTGGCTCTCCTCTCCCGATACCAATTCAGATTTCGAAAGCACGAAACTCCCCTAACTCCGACATGTTATTACAATACGATTGTCACTGCCCAAGGCAACAAGTAACTATTATTCAGCTTGAACAGACACGGTAAAGAGCTGTTCTTCAGACCGAACCACATAAATCGAGTTTTAGCCATAAGTGTTAAGTCTGGAGATAGACAAATGCTCCTTGTATGTGTTTATATGCCAACTGACTGTGTTAATCATACTGATCTGTTTATGGAAAATCTTGGTAAGATCGAGTCACTTTCGAATGATCTAGGTATCTCTAACATCTGTATTATGGGTGACTTTAACACCCGTCCTGACGGGCGGTTTGCCCCTATGCTGTATGAGTTTTGTCAGGACAACAACCTTCATGTCAGCGACGTTGAGTTGCTTCCCAATGACACGTTTACGTACTTTAGTGACGCTCATGGGACAACATCTTGGTTGGACCATTGCGTCTGTTCTGAAACCATGCATAACAACATCATAGACATGAAGGTTGATCATGGCTTCCTGTCGTCCGATCATTTTCCACTGCAAGTATCGTTCCACTGGGAGCCATTGTTTGTAAATACAGCTGAGAACCCACCTATGAATGTTAAGTATGTTAATTGGGAACGCGCAACTCCAGCCGATCTGCTTCGCTACCAAACCTACTCTGATACACTCCTATCTAATATCCCCATTCCCGATGACGTTCTCTACTGTAACAACCCTAACTGTGACAATGATACTCATAAGAATGCCATCCTTCACCTTTCCAACCAGATAATAAACACTCTTCATGCAGCCGCCTCCGCTTATCTCCCTAATAAGAAACGATCCTCCCCTTACTCTGTACCCGGGTGGAACGCCGTTGTCAAGGAGGCCCATCAAGCCGCCCGAGATGCTTTCCTTCTCTGGCGGCAGTTGGGCCGTCCTGGGCATGGAGCGGTCTGGAATATTATGCGTAAAACAAGGGCGAAATTTAAGCTGCTACTGAGGCAGTGTCGCCGCTCTGAGGCCCAGTCTAGAGCGGACGCACTTGCCATGCATCTTCATCAGGGGGGTTGCAAGAGTTTTTGGAATGCTCTGCGTTCGCAAAACCGCTCCAAGCCAAATCTTCCCAACACGGTTGATGGTTACACGGGGGCTACAGATATTGCCAATATGTGGAGAAACTATTACAGTTCCTTGTTTAATTCGGTTAAGTCCGCTAATCAAAAGCAATCTGTTATGCATGCAATGGAATCCGATGTTAGCGATGTAACCACGGTAACAGTAGGAGAGATATGTGATGCCATCAATGACTTATCCAATGGGAAGGCTAGTGACGTGCAGGGCATTTCAGCTGAGCATCTCAAGAACGCCGGGCCCCAACTACCCGTTCTGCTTTCATTTTTAATTTCCTCTATGCTTAGACACGCCTATGTGCCACCTAGCATTCTGAACGTTGTACTTGTCCCTGTATTGAAGAAGCCCAGCTGTAATGCTTCGAACAAGGACAGTTATCGTCCGATTGCAATTGCCAGCCCCTTGTTAAAAGTTATCGAATCTGTACTATTGACATACCTTGACGATTTCCTATGCTCCCCGAGCAACCAGTTCGGATTTAAGAAGAAACATGGAACTGATCTATGTATATTTGCCCTCAAAGAAATTATTCAGTATTATCGACAAAGGGGCTCTCCTGTATTTGCATGTTTTCTGGACGCATCCAAAGCGTTTGACCGTGTAAACCACTGGACATTGTTTAAAAAACTTATGGATCGAGGGGTTCCGATGTACCTAGTTAGATTCCTGGTCGTGTGGTATAGTACGTTGTCATTCTGTGTCCGGTGGGGCCACACTCTATCGGATACATTTACCGCTATGAATGGTTTGCCTCAAGGCAGCATATTGTCACCAATCTTGTTCAATGTGTATGTATCCGATTTGAGTACCGAGCTACTGAGGTCTGGAGTTGGTTGCTATGTTGGGGACACCTTAGTCAACCACTTGATGTACGCGGATGACATTTGCCTCGTCTGTCCGTCTGTTAAAGCGTTGCAGAGACTGATCAGTATTTGTGAGCTATCTGGAGCGGATATTGACATGTTGTTTAATGAATCGAAAACACTATGTATGTACTTTCCGTGTCGCCGCTTCCGCATGAGTATGCCTTTGCCGCCGCTGATGCTGTACGGTACCACCTTAAAGTATGCCTCTTCTACCACATATCTTGGGTATATAATTACCCCTGATCTTTCGGATGACGCAGCAATTCGAGCTCACGTCAGAGGCTTTTATTCTCGGGCAAACTCACTCCTCCGGCGGTTTCGTTACTGCTCAGCGGCGGTAAAAAGTGAGTTGTTCTCAGCGTATTGCTCCCCGATGTATTGTGCCCAAATCTGGAGTAATTACAGCGTGAGTGCGATCTCCAAGCTACGAGTGGCTTACCACAGCGCAATGAAAATGCTCTTTTCCGTCGGCAGGCATACAAGCACTAGTTGGTTGTTTGTGAATAACCGGACCGACATGTTTGACGCAAGGCGTCGCAAGGTCACCTACTCATTTGTAACACGCCTGCTGTCGTCTGACAATGATATAATTAGAGTGCTTGTACACTCGGACGGCTTTTGCCATAGCACATTCTGGCGACATTATGTAAAGTATTTGTAAGTGTAGCTTTGTAAATCTTTGTTCTGTGTCTGTTTTTTATGGGCCATGGGCCTGATACAAATAAAATAAAAATCGGAAGGATGGAATCTCTGTCTTTATGTCTGAAATATGTGCCTACCCAGAAAATTTCCATTCATCAAATTTGTAAATATGCTTTCTTCCAGCTTAATATTGTTATGAGACTTTTTGGAGACAAAATCGCAACAGTAGTATGTTTCTAATCTGATTAAGTAACATACACACCCCTACTAGTATACTAGTAGGCATAGCCCGATTTTCAAGTTCACCGCACTTATTTCCGTATTGCTCCGTCTTGAGAGTCAAGCGTTTGTCTCTGTTTTTTTTTCTGTGATAAGACGCCCTTTTATTAATAAAGCCCGTCGTTTCAGTCACCGGAGAAAGTGTCGGCACCACTCTCAGGACACAATCACACGAGCGTGCACAGTACCTCCGACGAACTAGCTTCGCCATGAAGTAAGTTATACTCTGTTGTTCCGGCTATATCGATTCAGATACAGACATATTACCGTCAATCATACAGAGTCAATGTCAAACAAGACGTTTTCTTGATGATGCTATAGCATGATATGGCACTTCTGAATTAAGTTGATTTTACAACTACGGAAGGATAATATATTTCAAGAGTTCCATGACCTTACCTTCCCCAAATTACAATTCTCATACAAAGAAGACACGTATTAACATAATTTTTTTTTCAATAAGTTAACCATCTTCACGCAAATAACAGAGCCACTCTAATTTGCTGACTTTACCATTTTCAGATTTTGAGAATATACAAAATACAGAAGTTACGTTGAAGTACCATAAAAAGCCGCTAGGGTGTCAACAAATCTGATGACGTCAAGGTCTTATCAGCATAAAAATATCAAGATAATCCACCCAGGCATTCTCGAGTTAACATGTTCACAAACACACACAATGACACACACATATACATATTTTACATAAATACACACGTGCACACACACACACACACCACGCGCGTCAAGGTCTAATCAGAATAGCAAATATCAAGGCAAACCGTCAAGATATTCTCGAGTTGTACTGTTCACACACGTGCACGCTCGCACACACAGACACATAAATACATAAACACACACGCACACACACACACACACACACACACACACACACACACACACAAACGCTCCAAAAACCATTCCGTTATTTGCGTAGGTGGTTTTACGGTAGCAACTAAAAAGATGCTATTAACATTAACACTTAACACTGGTAAATATAATGATCCAGTCTTGATTCTGCTGTTGTGCAGGAGGGTGGTGCAATGTAGGGAAGGATTGTTTAGTCTACTTGTCTGTTCTTTGGAAAAACAATGATATCTCCGAAGTTTCTCACAAGACTCAGACAAGATGACGTTGAGTTGGCAGGATATGACGAACATGGTGACGTAGGTCACGGATGACCTATTTAGAGTAATTGAGCACAAAAGGTCATCCTTTCTTCACACCGACATACCCAGCTGACAATGCCCTGCAGGGTTTGGGTGTCTTCTTTCATCTTTATCTTGCATGATCTAACAGACACGGTAACTAGCTAGTTGTTGTTGTTGTTTTTAATTCGCACCACAGAGTGGTAAGATGGGATTTCTAGTTCGTCTGAAATATGTCCGTAGTTCTGAGGAATTTTATTAGATATATTTTTTGTTTGTTTCACCAGACTTTGTTTCGGTGGAAAAAGTTTGACAATGGTATTTCCCGAACTTGTTGACGTTTCTTGCTCTTCATCGCCTAAACTTCCTGCTGCAACAGTCTTAAGTTATAAACCATTGGAAAGATTTTCAAAAGGTTTAAAATATTTTTATATTTTTATTCTAAGTGAAATTTCCTTAATATCCATGGAAAAAAACATATTGATTTAATTGCCCAATCAAATCAATATGTCAATGATCAAATGGTTCGGCTAACAGTCAATTATTTGAAGAATTGCTTTCGACGTGACAGTGACGGCATGGAATGGTCTGGTGTAAATTTAAAAGAAAAGTAAAACTTTGCAAATTTTGCTTAGTTTGACGACCCCCTTTGTCATCCCTCGGCAGTATAACTCCCTTGGCCCGTGTAAGAAATCGCGTCACCCCCCCCCCCTTCCCCCAAATATATACGCCGCCTTTCTAGGAAGTCTGCGAAGGAGGCCACGATAGATCTAAACCATTCACCATTTGCCTGTTGTGTAGTTTCACTTAAGGGCGTGCTAGTTTGGGGCTTGGTAGGTCTCCGATTGATCATTGGCAACCCTTTAAAAAAAATTACCCGGGTTCTGAAAAAAAGATTTGCCGTAACTTAAGTTGTGTTTATTACATCTAAATCAACTGTTGATGGTTGTTGACGGCTATGCAATGTATGCCTTCTTGCTGTTACATTTTTTGACTGGGACTGGACACTTTTGTCTGTATTAGCATCAATATGTGCTTGGGCAGTCGCTGTCTGAATCTACTAAATGAATGTAAAAAATAACCTAAATTTTACGAAAACAGTTTTCAGGAATTAGCCCGAGGTTCATATTGTTTCATGTTTACGATGTGACGTCAACTCTAATCATTCAGCTGGGTACCTTTGGACATCTTGAACACTCTAAGTGTGCATACCATGAGAACCATAGATGCTACATTAACTAGGTAGACCTGCTTTTCTCTGGCGGCACTTGGCGAATTCATGACAGTTTAAGTTAAGGTCTCATTCATGAGTTTTACATGTCATAATACGTGTTTTACATGGCCGCGTTCGTAATGAAGCTATAGAAAATGCACCAATGTTATCCATTTTATATTGAGAACATTTACCCAAGATCATGTATAAAAACAGTTTCACAACATGGAATCTCTTTTTATAGCAATTACAAACTGCACTTAGCTACACCCCCAAAATGCACTTTTCCAGCTGAACGCGCAGGACCGCATCACTCACAATGTCGTGGTGTACACGTCCGACCTCGCGCGTATAATCAGACAAGTATAATCACATTCATTCTTCTATATTCTATTTTCAGGGTATTTCTACTTCTTCTGGTATCTGCGCTTCTGTTGGAGTCAGACTCACGTTTGCATCGACGTACTGGTGAGGGCATGATCTGTGTTTTAAAATTGAAAGGAATATATCTTTTTATGAAAAGAAGAGTCATTGTGAGTAGTAGAAGTTCATTTTCTGTTATTTGCTGTGGACCGTCTTCCACGACGAAAAGGGTGACTTTCAAAAGTCGTAACATTTCAATCTCTTATTCATCGTCAATCATGAACCCATGGTCTATAAAGGAATTTTGTACAAAACATATCGCTTGATTCTTAAAATGTTTAGTTATAGCAAAACTGCTATGGGTCAAAAACATACAGTACTACATGTACATTACGAGCTCAATGGCTATTTACCACAAAATAACAATGACGAGAGTATGTCTAAAACACGAGATATAAATTGAAGCCGGATGCTCTCCTGCAGTACCACAGGAAGACGCTAGGTGATCCGTAATTGAACTTAAGCTTGTCTTTCGTTATTGCTGTCCATTACTCAAATGCAAAACGCCCAATCGCTCTATACTAACTACCATTGTATACGGAATTTAAAAAATCCATTTGAAAGCAATGCAACAGCTATCAAAATTGTTTGAACATTGAATCATTTGTATACATGGTTTGGTTTCAGTGGAGGGAAAAGCCATCGTAGCATCATATATCCAGTCGAAGCCCGATGCACCAAATGTCATTCGAACCTGGGTGAGGGAGCCGAGTAAGTCTTCATTACGAAAAACTTGAATATCTAGATCAGTTTAGTAATCCTAATACGATTAAACAAGGTTACTTTTGAGGACGGTCGAGGTGCATCAATGTTGGCCTAAGCTGATGAGTTTTTATAATCATTTGCTTTAAGTTTGTTTAATTATAAGTTTAGAGTGACAATATGGGTTATTCCAACATCTTTTAACAGTGACAATATCACATAGATAGACGATAATTGTTCCTAAATGTCAGTGTTAACTACGTTAAAAACCTAAGATCAATTTATAAGTTCATTTATAAAAACATGTTTAAACCTTCATAATGAATTGTTATAACAGTCTACAGCTATTTTGATTGAAGTAATATTTCATCTCAAAAAGTTCAAACTTATAACATATATTATTTGAAAAAAAACCCTCTTGCTGACGGAATAAGTAAATGTTTAGAAATTGCATATTCTCGGCGCACCGTACAGACCCGCCCGCATATCTCTGCGTTGATGTTGACGTATTAAAACTACTTTTACCCAACATTTATCGGTCGGCAATATTTGGGCTGAGAGTGCAGTGTCCGACCGAAATGGCTTTTTAGGCAGTTACAGTTCTTCCCAGTGTGTCTTACTCCTAAACCATATATGATAATATTTTCCAGACACAATTACAAAGTTGGTACCAAAAATAAGACTTTTCATTGAAGCCAAATCCCCAGCTTTTGTTCAAAGTAATTTTTTTTCTGAAAGTTTAAAAAGTACAATATCTTGTGGCCATACCCTGGTTTTTAATTTAGTTTGTTGAAATCTTTGGTAGTGTTCTTCTTTGGATGAAACTTTCCTAATAATGAAATTTAGGTAGCTAAATGAATTCTCTGGCCAAAGTAATGTAAATAAGGTGATTTAATTATACGTTTTTGAAAAATTTACAACTCCTTTGCGTTAAGTTACAAGACTTGGCCTCCAGGTTAATCAAGCAAGCGTTTGCAGTTATGGAACAAAACAACAATACATACTGTTTTAAATCAGCATTTTTGAGGACAAAAAAAATCGGATGTAGTTTTGAACACATCTCTATGTCCTTTACAGAATCGGTAAAATCCTGCAATGATATAAAGCTGTACGGTCAGATGAACACCAAGGGGGAAGCCACGATCGCGAAGGATGGTTTCTTCATGATCAATGTCTATGGAAATGTTACATATACACCCGTTTACTGCGACATGGAAAGTGACCCTAAGGCTGGATGGACCCTTCTCGTTACCAGCAGGTCGATGGCAGGTTGGAATAAAGACAACATCCTGTCGCATAACGAAGGAACGCCTTCCTTGAATGCCGACTACTCCATTCTTGGAAAGGCTGACCAAATCAAAATGGGAACATCTGCAAATGTGGTCCAGGTAGATATCATTTGCATTTTGTTTTTCAGAGAAAGGCGATGGAAAAAGCTAAGCAAACCTAGGATAGGTTTGATACCAGATCAATACGATACAAACCTTGCTTTAAATTACGTAAGTGCAAATAACAAAGCCATGAGATACTTTTTTCAAAACAGATCGTTGTTGCTACTTGTGTATTGAAAATGTTTAGGTTGGACCTACATGAACAACAACCACACTATTGTAAATGAAGAAATGTTCGCGGTGGTTTTTTGTTTGCATTTTTGGCGGTAAGCTTAGCTCTTCGCCGCGAAGTTACAACCACTGCGAATTGTTGGCATCCTACCCCCTTGTCTACAAACCCACCGCGAACATTCAATTTTCTTCCTACCGTGAAAATAAAACCCGTGACGCCAACTGTGGTGTATGTTGACTCTTGCGTTCAAAAACTTTTCTGCCCTTCAATAAATACTGTGTCAATTCCTTCGACTTGTCCTGACCACCCTGTTTTCCTACAGTACCGACTCGAGGCAGGATCTCCTGGCCATTGGGGAGGAGTGTGGGAAGCACCTGTTGACTACTCCTTCACACACAACATGAACGACCAGACTAACGTGACTCTCGTCGCAAAGTTTGGTGACTGGGACTACGGACCACGCAGCATCGGCCAGAGGATGCCGTGGATTGTGGAGGACCCAACCCTGCCGGCCGTGCTGACAACGGCTGAGAGGCCTGACGAGGAGTGGTACGGCACTATCGTGGGGAGTGACCTCGGCCTTCCGGCGTTCCAAGGCGTCAATGCCCCGTGGATTCAGAACCTGACAGAAGCCCCTGGTGCCATTTGGTACTGGATGAGGGAGTTGGGTGAGTGTACATAAAGAGAAACGTCTCTAGATCACTGAAGTCATCGTAATACTGAAATTCGTAACTCTACAGTAGTAAAAAGCCACATATGCTCTTCTTATGGCGTATTTTAAATGACCTAAGTGACTAATTAGATATTTAAGAAGCATTCTAAAACATTGCTTTAGCATTGTTTTATCTATTGGTTTTATCTTCAATGGAAGGCTGTTTAAGATGAAAACTAAATAAGCTGTCATTGATAGGATAACCATTTAATTATGCTGAATATATCTTCAGACTGATAGTACGAGGTTCTTAAAAGAATTGGGGATATGAACTATTTGGAATGAATTGTTTTAGATTTACAATGCTTGCAGTCGACTCTTTCCTTAAGTCACATAGCGGTGCCCGAAATCTTCCATCCTTACTTTGGTATCTACAAATCTTCAAATTTCAAATTAAACCCTCTAAGGATATGCATAACTACCTATTACAGATGGAGAAACAAATAACATACTCACATGGGAATACTCGTGGGAAAATTATAAGATACATTCTTTGTTTACTTATATTATCACCCGGCCGGTACGTCTACTCTTTTTAGAGCGATACCATCTTCACGTGTGTGAAAGCCATGTAGCGGGCCTTACTTGCGGCGGTGGAAAGGTCATTGATGTGACAGCTGCCATGTATGGAAGGACCAGCCTGCTTTTCTGCACCGAGCACCTTAGCCAAAATTGTAAGTCAGAAACCATACTATTAATCTAGAAAATAGCACCAAAATACAAGATGTCAAGGGTGATTTCTAGAATAAAATGAGTTAAAATAGTAAATATTCCACAGTATATAACCTAAAATTTGATACATCCGAGAACTAGGTTTTTGTCTTGTTTTTATATACCACGCACCATTTTTTTAATTAGAGAAAAGACTGCAAAAAATGGTGGTGAGTTTAATGGATATATATTTTATTTCATTTTATTTTATTTCATTAGGAATCAATAATTTCCATTGTGAAATACGTTGCTTGCCATAAACGTTACGCGTAATTACATTCACTTGTATTGATACACACAAAATCAATTTTATGTTATAGTTAAGGTTTATGGTAATGTAACGCAGATATACATTAATATTGTATTGATTTTAGGGATAAATATTTTTTCGCTCATGTAATTAGAACTGCTTCAAGATATTTGATAAATCAATGTATCTAGTAGTGTTTCAAACTGCTGATGTCAAAAATGAAGTGACAAAGCTAGACAAGCCTGGTTCCTTCATTGGAACCTTTATTGCACATTTCTGCCACACTTGGCTAAGTGCAGGTCACAACAAAACAAAATACAAGTACAGTTAACAGATATAAAAGAATATGACTATCATTAGATAAATTCTACTTCTCCTCGCTTTTTAGTTATAGTAGATATAAAAGAACAGACGTGTTTTTCAATGGTAGGTTTGTCTAGTCGCATTAGGAATGTGAATTTTTGTAAAGTACTTAAATGTCTGAAGTAGGGAAATAGGTTTTCTACACGCCTATACAGTTCATTTCTTTCTTTGGTTTATAATCCACATTCCACCACAAAATGACAATCGTCTTCTATTCTATTAAAAGTACAATGTTTACATAATTGTTGTTCTAGAGGAGTGCGGGTATGTCTTCCCGTTTCAATGTGTAGTTTGTGGCAGCTGATTCTTAGTCTTGTGACTGCATTCCTGTCCCTCATTATCTAGTCGATCATTTTAATAAAAAATAGTTGCCGAAACATTTCGTCATTTGCAAAATTATTACGTTTCGTTCCCTTTCACTGTTTTATGTGTTATCAATCCATGCTTGGTTACTGAACAATAAAAGTTCTGGCTTGCCTGTAATGTGCTTCATTTTTCTTGTTTTCCCAGCGGCAACGGACTGTGAGGCGGCTGGGTCTCTTCAGATCGTGAAGTCTGCTTGTGATGGCCTCACGAGCTGCACCGTACATGCCGACAATGGACTCTTTGGAGATCCCTGTCGAGGTGTTCACAAGTACCTTGATATCACCTACAACTGTGTGGGCCCAGCACGTTCCTCTGGTAGGAATTGTCAAAGGACTATTTCCTATGTCTCTTCTTCCCTCTCAACTTATTTTTATTAATATTCATGTCATGTTACACGAGTGATGCAGAGAATTAGCTGTAAGTGCTTACGCATGAATGACTCTGGTTACTTGTGAATCAAGAGAATATTTTGCTAACATTTGGTAAAAATTGTGAAATAATTTTGAAACAGTATGATTGAAGTATAATTATAATATTAGAATTACCAATGAAATTGTCCAGACTGATAACACTTCAAAGAAAGTCTGAAATCAGAAAGAACTTTATTGCGTAAATACCGTACTAGCACTGTCTTCTTTATCATATACAACTTTGCATCACAAAAAATATCAGGGAATGTAAACTAACTCGCCTTTATTACGATTTATCTAAGGTGAGGTTTAAAAACTTACGAAAAGATTGAGATTCTAAATGTGTATACTGATAAACACTTTACCACTTATTATGATCATAAACTTTGGATCGGACACGTTGTTATCAGAACACCTTTAGAAAGAAATGACGTTATGTTCGTATCGGTGCTTGAGTGGTGGTTGGCTCGCATTTGTTATTCAATCTATGGTTCAGTTGTTTGCTCGTACAGAAATGGACAAAATGATTCCGCTGTTCAGGAGAGTTAGTTTACAGTGAGAAAAAGCGTCAGCATCCATACTGTTTAGATTCATAGTCTTGCATCAAGGACAGTTATTGTAGCTACATCAATGGCATTCTTCCCTACAGACAACACTAAATATGCTGTACATTTTCTTTAGGTTCCCCCGATGAGGGATAGGAACCATGATGGGAGAAATATCGATCACCTCCAAGACTGGATGTACTTCGGCACTTACCGTGCGTGCAGATGACTGCATTAACGCCGTTAGAATGCCACCGTGCCACATGTAATTCATTTAAGGTCTTAGATATAATTATGTGCAAATCTTCATGAAGCCAATTTCGTGCGATGCCCTCCACCGCAATGTTCTTAAGATACCTTACTAATGTGATTTTTTTAATGATTACATTGCAAAATTATTCTGAAATTAAATTCATTCTTAACTAAAACATGGGGAAATATCATTGAGAAAATCGTTTTAAAGTAAATTGAATCAAGTTTCAACGTTAACAATTCCGTGATTTCCTAAGCTGTGGAATTCATACACATTTATATCATACCGACATCTTCTCTTATCATGCTGTTTACAAATATACTGAATGGCTTCTTGTTTGCAAGCTGCATTGCCAAATGTAAATGATCAGTCAGTACTCTTTGCGGTAGACTCAAAATGTTTAACAGGAGTTTAAAGACTTGAAAGTGTGGTATTTCTAATGAACACTTCTTCACTATAGAATCTATTCATTGACTCTGTTGATTTTTATTAATCACGTCAATGAAACGTTACAAAATCCTTAAGATACATTAAGTACCATGACACAACCTATTTTTCTTGTCGACAGCACTATGGATCACATACTGAATAAGTTAACGATAGTGAATCGACAGCGCTTATCGAATAGAAAATATACATAATGAATTTGATTTGTTTTATGGCCGAAATGGTTTGTCAATAAAGGCTGTTGAATTTATTTTTACCAAAACCAATAAATCTACGTGCAGACCAGATGCCTGTTTGCTTGTTTTTTTTAGCTTGTATGTTAGAAATAAGAGCGCGCCTGATATACCCAACATCAAGTTAATTTCATTTCAAGAATAATGAGAGCAAGGTTACATGTAGACATGTAAGAAGTTAATTGTAATAGATTCTATGTAATATTGTATAATCGCTCAATAGCATTTTGATATTATCAATTCTAATATTGCAATATTCACTTCCATCACTACAACCGTTTGACTTACCTGCAGGATAGCTGTAGCTCCAAAGGAAATCTTTTTTGTTATCTTAGCATGTCTTCATTTAGAAAGATAGCACTGACTACATAAAAACAAAAAAATTATAAAAAATCGTTTATAAATAGGTTTTGATGAGTACAAACCAATAGGTAAGACATATATCGCGCTGGAGAATAAGTATGTCCCCGTGGGAATAATTGACCGTTCACATTGTGTCAGGTTTTAGACAATTCAATGGTAGGATGGATTAAGTGAAACTAAAGTGAACCGACCTTTAATGTTCCCTTGGATGCTAGGACGCAGGCCAGAGTGTCGATAGTGTGTTTTTCTATTTGGTCTGCAAGTTGGTGGGCGCATACCCTCACTGTTCTCAGACACATAAACACACACACACAAGGACACATACACATGTACACAAACACACATCTATGCTCTTGCACATAAACCCGCTACACATACATTATATATATATATATATGTATTAAAGATATATACAATGTATGTGTAGCGGATTTTGAATGCCTTTGTGTGTGTGAGAGTGTGCTTATGTGCAAGAGTATATTGAGTATATGGATACTTTTAAGGGTAAACTTTTATTGTTCGGGTTAAGATTAGGCTTAAGAGACATTGGTAAAGCTTGCCCCATGGTGTTCTGTCACTTGAATCATCCATTTTGGTCAATTTCCACTACTTAATAACAACCACCATCATCAAAATCCTAAATTATCCTCAATTGCACAACAGGATCAAAATGTTCATGGCACAAGAAGTGCAACAAAAGGCTCCTCGCAAACTTTTTGCATCGCGAAAATTGATTTTATGTTTCCCTCTGAAGGACATCATGCCTAGCATAATACAAACACAATATCAATCGACAAGGCAAGGTTTCGTGTCAACAGTGTTTTTTATTATCCTCAAGTGCACAATAGCATCAAATCTTTATGGCGCAAGTAATTCGACATTTGCTACAAAAGTAGCAAGTTTTCCTCACAAATCTAAAGCTCTATACAGATGTTTCACTCATTTGTTTAATGCAAATGATACATTCTTGCACCGAGATAACGACTTTCATCAATATTGAAATATATATATTAAAGATAATTTTTTAACAAGTATCATACTTGTGGCTTTGGAATGTAAAAAACAACAACAACTGAACTATGCTTTAGAAAAGCTTATCATTAAAGGAATTGTATCATCAGTCTAATTTTTTTAAGCTATGCAGCTTAGATATGATTTTTGTTCTTTATAATTTCACTCCATGGCATAAATTTTTTCAAGCACTCTTAAAGAGGTAAGTTTCAGATGGCAGAGTTTTGGCCTGAGAATGTTATATATTTCAATCTCGCATGGTATACAGGTAAAGGCTCTTTGGATATGTTAATGATCCGAGTATAGCAGCCACTGTATAAGCAAAGATAGCTACCGTTTAACAATTAAACAATGATTTTACAACCTTTCCTTTTTTGCAATGACTAAGCTACTAGTAGGAACAAGCTGTAAAGCAACAAAGTATATCAAAAGTGCCCGCTTTAATATAGCTAGCACAACATGAGACACCGCCTCTTTCCTGACTGGCTGAAAGAAACAGAGAACCCATTCTAAATATACAACATAGTTACAAATTATAACAAAAGTTGGGTAAATATAAATAACAAAGTTAACAAAAGTGAAGCAAGAAACACTTGAAGCAAGAAGCAGATGTTGTGAAGGGCCAACTATTCATTGTAAAAACTATTGACTTTCTCTTAACCCTTAACCATACTACTGTAGCTAACCTGAGACTAAATGTATAGCATAGTCTGCCTGTCAGTAACTACTTTATGTGACAAAACCCATGCCTACCAAACACCCCCTCACTATTAAACTTTATACTAGCTAACATAGGGATGTTGGAATGAAGGGGCATAATATTGAAATTGACTCCGCTTGGCATAATTTTTCATCTTACGACTAGTAAAAACATAACATGTGTATTCACAAGGCCATAATTTACAGGTAAATTGCTTGCAAAGGTAGAGTATTTTTCATCAAAATTAAATGACTTCCAAAGTTCTTCTCCTCAAAGAGAAGTACAGGAACTAATAACTTCTCTACATAATTTATCCGACATTTATATAAATAAGATGATTCCTCAAGTTGACTAACTACTTAATATTTTTTTGCTATTACTAGATGATCTCGGATGATTTTCTGAATGCCCTCCATTGGATGAAGATGCTCGCCTTCATCTCTCTGGCTGCAGCAGACAAACCTGCAGGCAAAACAGCAAGCAAATGTTTATAAATTATTTCCTGCCAAAGTTAGAAACTAGATCAAATTCCGTCCATCTGTGGGTAAGGGTTTAATCCCCAGCTTGGACATGTTGTAAAGAATTCAATATAACTGTCATTTTAAATAGTGATGTAAACCTGCAAAAACTGTGTGATTTCTAATGAAATTAGATAAACCAAATCACACAGCTGAAAGCCCCATGCCGAAAAAAACCTCTTCATTAAAAGAACTGGAAAGCTTATCTAGAAGTTTTTCTAAGGTTGACATGTGATAGTTGGCTCAGAACGCAAGCTGTAACGAAGCAATTGTATATATTGGAAAAAAAGCAATTCAGGCTTCATCTCAATGAACAGGGCTGGAAATTCATTTTTGGGAATAGGTGCACTGTTGAAATATGTCACTTACTTCTCTTGTAAACGCCTCCACATTCTCTTGCTTCCTGTTTACAGACTTCCTTTACTGTTTCCTGAAGGGAAACAAAAAAATCATGTGTTAGGTTTTATCAGCTACCTTAACCTTGTTATATTTGTGCTGAAGTCAAATGGGACTTGCAATGTAACAGTACCAATTTTAAAACATCCAGCAGATCTTTTGAGAAAAATACCTTATTGATGTCCCTGCTTTTTATACATGCAACTCTCCCAAAGGATAGGAAATAACAGCCAGATAAAATTATCCCCCTAACATCTGCTTGCCATATTCTATTACAGCTTCTATTACACTGCCACATATTGAAAGCTCAAAATTCTGTTTTCCGCCCTTCTGTGCAAATTAACAATAATATTGACAGCTAGCCGCTAGTATAATATCATCACCCTATTGTGAATCCCATATCTTGTGCCACCATAAGAATTTGTTGTATCCCCTGCCATTCTATAACAAGACATCATTTACTTCCAGTGAAACTGTAAACCATTGTTCTGAGGTATTAAACAAGGTTGGTTCTATGCATGCCATCACTGTCTTCAACAAAGATTCCTTTCTCACCGCGAGGAGCATCTGCCTTCACCACAGCCTCCAGTATGATCGTATCATCCTTGATATATCCCTTCTGAGGATTGCAAACGTCTCGCCATGACATGAAGTGCATGAACCCACAGCTGCGATACTTAGTGCAGAAAGTGTGTTCTAGTCTTCTTCTTATAGTCTCCACACCTCTTAACACTGGGATCAACCGTAGCTCAGCTGATGCATGGCAGGACCACGAACTTCTGGAGCCAGCCACACAGTACAGGTAGACAGCTAGGTTCTTGATGGGCTGCTGCGCAAAGGAGAAATAATAAGGCTGCATGCACAGCTTCCATGGCATGTTATGTATGAAGACAGCTGGACTGAACTTCCGCTCAACCACCTTGCTAAAGTTCTCCACTGTGAAGCGAAAGGTTGTTTCGGCATGCAACTCTTCTTCCTCCATCTTATTCACCTGGATTCCTTCATCAACATTGTTCCCGAGAACGTTTTCTTTCTCTTCGGTCTTGGTTACCAGCTGTTCCTTCAGGTCTGCTGAACCGATGATCTCGTGACTGCGCGTACGTTTGGCACGGTGGTGGGCACAAGCGCACTCGTCACACAGGAACTCTAAGCAGGGAACACAGCCAAGACTGGCCACTTCCACTTCACAAACATCACACTGCATTTCCTCATTATACTTGCCAACCAAACTCTTGTGGGCCTGAACTGTGTCGCTCAAACTCTGCACATAGAAGTTGTTTCTGAACCCAGCGACGCCGTCCTCTGGTAGCACGGTGCCAGCCCGACATGTCGGACACGGAAACTTGCCCTCAACATCAGCTTGCTGTTCAACAACCTTATTCAGGCAGCCCTCACAGAAGGTGTGAAGACACGGCAGGGCCTTGGGATCTTTAAAGGGCTCAAGGCAGATGGTACACTCAAGGAAGTCGCCCGAAATCTTGCTGAGAATTGGCTCTGCCATCTCCTGCAACAATAAACAGTGTTGATTAATACACGGTTATGGTTTCTACTGCTGTAGATGCTTCTAATATTGCAATGGTTCTATAGTCATGGTTTTCCTGTCACCAGAGCATGCAGCCATGAATGAGTTAGTGAGTGAGTGACTGAGTAAGTGAGCAGGTGAGTGAGTTAGTGAGTGAATGGGCTGAATCTACGTTTTCGCGGTGTGCTCTTAACCGCAAATTATTTGTAATTCCATCTTAAGCCAGCCTGATCCCTTGCTTTTATGGCACTAGTTTATGATGTAAATGCTTGTCAGACACAAGTAAAGCAGGCATGTAGTAAGATCATGCTTCTATTACTTCCTATTATCATATAAGTAGATGTCGTCGACCAGTCAGAAGGCTACATTTGCGGGCCAGCATTCTTCATACGGACCCACAAAAGCGGGTCGGTAAACTTCGTACGGACCCGCAGGTCTGTTAACTTCGTACGGACCCAGTGTTCGAACGTTACCGTTAAATGGCAGGGGTTTTGTTTTTATATTTCATGATAAGACATGTGTTGATACCGAAACACAGCCATCTATAAGCACAGCGTTTGGTGAAAATATATTGAAATCAATATACTGTTTTAAAAGTCTGTACACAAGAACAGATTTTGCTATCGCAAACCTGTAATTACCCCCCCCCCCCCCCCTCGATTCTGTGAATTGTACAGTCATGCTTGGGTCACATTTCCAACCCGGGACCCGTCCGGACAGTCTTGGGGAACGAAATGCATGGTATAAAAACAATCAAATACGCAAAAAGTACCAAAAAACTATCTAATAGCATAGCTTGTGCATATCTATTGCTACACACTTTGATATTTCGTTTCATCAAACAGCCCAGTCGGGCCCCGGCTTGAAAATGTGACCCTAGCATTAGTCAGACGACATTATCGGACGAATTCGAGAAGGCGCCATTCTTAATTGCTGGGTTTTGTTCTCGTTAAAATGGAAGACTCACGACAGTTCTTCCTAGCTGAGCTGTCTCAAGCTGAGGTGGCTTCGTTATTAATTGACTGGGAAAAAGACACTGTTGTGAGTGGAGAAACAGTAATGGAAACAGGAGTTTCAGCGGCAGCGTCTGACGACTTGACCTCCCGGCGTTTTGCAAATTTGACCGAAGGTGAATTGGGCCAGATCGAGAGAGAAATGGTTAAAACGACCCCCGTATCCACAAAATGGGGCGTCAAGATATTCAAAGGTATGTACATGTACCTCTTTACACGTATTTCAGGAATATTTGTGCCGGAAGTTAAGTGGCTCACAGGTCACGTTATAACGTTAATTATTCGAACCAATTCTTTAGGACATTTACTATGGCACCCTTGCCTGAAATTCAGCCGTTGTAATTCAGCTATAGTCCGCTCCCAACGGCAATTACCTAAAGATTTGCCAGTAGCATACTGTATGGCCGACTTTTAGGCAAGTAGTGGCAAGCAACTCAAGAGCAAATCGATCACTGTTTTACGGTTTAAATACTGAAAGGCTTAAAGTGACAATTCATTAAAAAAACTGAATTTTAGCAGTAGTAAAACGGTGTTGTTTACTGATTTTTTTTTTCATTTTGCAATTTCAGAATGGCTGAAATCAAGACAACAGTGTGTAGAGTTTAACGAACTACCAGCCAAGGATCTTGGAAACCTGCTGAGGCAGTTTTATGCAGAAGTTAGAACTGCAAAAGGTGCAGAATTCTCCAAGGCCGGCTATAGCTGTCTGAGGGCTGACATCCATCGACATCTGACAGGCCCACCATACCACAAAACGTTCAATACACTTAAGGATCCTGAAATTCAAGCTGCAAACAACATGTTTGTTGGTATGTTGAAGAAGTTGCGAAGAGCCGAGTTAGATACTGCCAAATCGTATCCGCCAATTCTCCCATGTGATATTGTCAAAATGTTTGACATTGGCACCCTAAGCATGGACAATCCACTGGCCCTGCAGCGACTTGTGTATTTCTTTATTGCCTTTTTCCTATGTCGCCGCGACCGCGAGAACTTGGGGGAATTAAAGATCAGTGACTTTGTCCTCAGAAATGATGGCGGAAGAAAGTACCTCACCCTGCGTCACAATGAACACCTCAAAAACCACCCTGGACATCTGGCCAATGATACCCATGGCTAGCCAGCATCTCGAATGAACATGTTTGAGACAAGAGGCCATGCCCTGTATTAGCTTTTGAGACTTTAGCAAGATAGATTTTAGGAAGTGCCCCTTTTTGTTCCAAAATTCATGTAATCCCCGATACTATCCTCAACCCCTGGGTCACAATAAGATAGGGGAACAGCCTACCGCCAGACACACGTACGGCTCCGAATCTGACATCCTTTAAGAGACTCTTGAAGTAACGGAAATGAACTAAACGAACGGACACGGACCATGAATCAGCTTTCGCCCTACTTTATGTTGTATGTTGTAGAAATTGTATATTGTTGTACCATAAATATGTAATGATATATGTTGATAGAGTTATTAGGACTCAAATGACTGTGTATCTCTGTTATATTGTATCTGACCCTTACCTCTTCCCTCATGACCTCAATGAAAAGCGGCCTGCGTGCCGATTTGAGCTTATCATGAATAAACAAAGGTTCAAACAAATGAAAGACATATCTACTGCAGCAGGACTCAGTAAGCCCTACACTAATCATAGTGTAAGGGTAACAGCCATTCAGGTCTTGGATGAGGCAGCGTTTGAAACAAGAGTAATCATGTCAATTTCAGGACACAAAAACGAGTCATGTACGAGAAGATATGCACATGACTCCACTGACAAACAAAAAGAGCAATGTGCCAGTGCGTTACAGAGTGCCCTTAGTTCTGACAGTGACCAGGCATCTTGTTATGCAGAGAGTAGTATCATGTCAAACAAAGGCAATAGTACCTGCACTAATAGCTCCATGGAGCTGGCTCCATGGAGCCAGCTCCATGGAGCCGATTAGTGCAGCCCTGCGGCAGATGTTTTTCTACCTCCATGGAGCTGGCTGGCTCTACGCACTTTCAATGCATAAGCATGGTTAACGTCACGCCTAAGAAAAATATAAAAATCTCTATTTGGAAGCGCCGCTCTCTACCGCCCACGATTCTTACAAGCTGCTCCAACGTAATCCCAATAGCTCCACGCACTTTCAAGGCAAAAGCATGGTTAACGTCACCGCTTAGAAAAATTAAAAAAATCTCTATTTGGAATGCCGCTCTACGGCCAGACTGCGCGCAAGCTGCTCTAACGTGTTTCCCTATGCCTCCACGCACTTTCAAGGCAAAAGCATAATTAACGTGACCGCTAATAATATAAGAAAAAAATTTGATTAGAAATCCGAACGCAAATGTGGTAAACAGTGGCATTGATCGTCTATTTCATAAAGATCACAGCAACTAGAATATGTCCAGTTTTCAAGTCGCATAAAATGCTCTGGGTGCCTTTAACAATTATGTGAGCATCTAAGATTTTTGTCTCCAATTTAATCGTTCAAAAATAAAGGCGCATAATACTTTCGTCAAGGAGGCGTTATTTATAAAACCGTCTTGCTCTCGTTCGTTGTGTGTTTGTGTGTGTTCAAGGAGCCGACAAGTGCCTTTGATCTAACCGCCTTTCGCGCCTCCAAATAAGAACAATGAACTCGCGCGGCGGTCCCGTATTTTCAACATACTACGGGCTGCATTTTGTTTACATTATTACATCCCGTAGAGACTTTCGGGGGCCATTACCATAGCAACAGCCAGGCGACACATTTTTCACTCGCAGAGAGTACCGTGGGCGTGTCTCACAGCGGACCACCAGTTTGCCTGGTGTGAAAGTTTCTTTCTGACGTCCGCCGCGTTCCGCCCCCGGGACATAATGCGGGCTCTAATGTGTAAACCCATCCTTGGTAAACCACAGGGTTCAATTTTAATCAATTACAAAAGACACTGAAGTTGTTGCTTTCACAGTCAGTTAAAAAATTAACTATAACAAACTACATATATCCCTAATGTTTGTTAGTCAACTCACACGTACAGCATTGACAACAATGCTAATTTTAATTTCGTTACACTGTGACCAAACTTTCATGCAATGATGTCCCTAGACCTTGCACCAAGAAGTTGCATTATTCTGAAACGGTAATGGAAACTCAGTGTCTGACCAACTATGTCCGACACGTGTCACATGCCAGAAATCAATCATGCATGCCTGTGTTATCCGAATAGTCGACGCGACAAACTTTGGCGTCACGTCTGTCAATCACAGCGATGGCGCCGGGCAATGTCATTGGTCGGAAGATTTTCCGCTCGTGCCGAACGTCCCAAATCTGTGTAGCCTTGTTAAATCTCCAAGTAGACGTATACATGTCCTTTTCCTGAGAACCGAACTTTGTGTGATGGCTGTGCCACTGGGGGTAGTAATAATCAACGAGATATGTTCAGAAATTCTTCAAAACATCTGTAGAATTAAAAGTTGAAGAAAACATGTTTGTGTTTGTGTGCAAGCGTGATTGTCAATGGGCTCTCCCCTTTCATAGAATGGACTAACCCCCCAGTAAAAGTTTTTAGTCTTTCCCGCGTGGTTCGCGATCGGGCGGCAAATGTCCGTCTAAATCAACATGTTATCGGCAAGATTTGTACTGCGAGTTTGTGCTTTCTTTCCATCTACTTTGTTCTATGGGAGCTTGATCGCGCAACGGACATGTGTTCCAAGCACATTTCATTTATGCAAGACGGAAAATTAGACGGGCTTTTGCTGCATCAAAGACGTTGTCTCCCAGGGCTCGAAATAGTGGGTGCATGTGCACCCAGTGCACCCAAAACTGGAGCTGTGCACCTAATTTTTGACTGTGGGTGCACTGGTGCACCTACATGTATATATTTTTGTAGCCTGTATACATGTAGGGTTAAGGTACTATTGTACTCTAGTATACAGAATATTCTTGAAATGTAAGTACAAAAAACAGCATGATAACTTTTTGCTGTACTTTATTTAATGTATTATTTGTTTGGAATTTTAAAGTTAGCTATAGAATTACAGATTGAAGTTCTTAAGAAAGGCAGCAGCGTTAAACTTTGTAATTATGTTCTGAAGAACATTCAACTTCATTTTATCTGGTGCACCCAAAATTCTCTCTGTGCACCTATTCCCAAAGATGAATTTCGAGCCCTGTCTCCTGTGTCTATTTCCGGCCCGGCGGGTCGCACAGCCAGCGTCACACGGGGGGTGGGGGGGGGTGGGGGGGTGGCATATTTCACAAACACCATAAACTGGGGAAGTAACAGCCCTGAATACAATGCAACACAACACACCATTTCCCTTGCACGTTTACGACAAGCATGTTCGTGCAGGAGGTCTATCCTCTTGTCCCTTTGATTTCAGGAACTTTAGTCTCCCGTCGACCAAACGTGCGGTGACACAAATGCTTCTACCAAGGCGCAACCAAAGAAATAAATGTTTAGTGTACAAACAAATGAATACATTTTCCTACATGTATTTGTTATGGTCGCCAGGTCTTACAAACACCATGAGCACCGCATGAAAATGGTGACACCAGCCACGGTGCCACTTCTTAGTGTTCGGTAGTCTCTAACGGGACTGCAGCAGGACTCTACGAGCACTGACCTCCATGGAAGGTTCGTAGAGGAGCTCTAGGGAGTTCCTTCATAGGCTATGGATTATGAATGCAATACATGGTTAATGTACTAATCGGTGGCAGTGGCTTCCTGAGGGAAAACGAAGGGTTGGAAGACCTCACACAACTTTAATGACATTGATCGAAAGAGACACTGGACTCTCAGGTTCTGAGTTATTTTCCGCCATGAAGTACTGGAAGAACTTTATTGACTGTATCCCACCGGAGTAATCAGGATGAACGATGATGATGACGATGATGGATTATGGATTAAGGAGAAGTGAACCATGTATTGCATTCATTGTGCGTGGGGCCGCCAAGATATTTATCGTTCTGAAAAGCCCCTCCATGGAGGAGTAAATTTCTATTTTTGTCAAGGTGACGTAAACCATGTATTGCATTCATTGTGCGTGGAGCCGCCAAGTCCTGTTTATCGTTCTGTAAAGCCCCTCCATGGAGGAGTAATTTCTATTATTTTCAAGCTGACGTAAAACAAAAGGTATACACATTTTCTTGAGGGTGACGCAAACCATGCGTCTGCATTCATTGTGCGTGGAGCGAGCATGATGAAGCCCGTTATTGTTAACCAGAACGTATATACATGTACATGCGGAGTATTTGTTTTTTTCTTGAGGGTGACGTTGACCATGAGTCTGCATTCATTGTGCGAAGAGCTAGCTCTACGGAGCTGGAAAAATTGCCGAAGGCTTGTATCAATAGCTCCATGGAGCTAGCTCTATAGAGCTAAAAGGGATGCAAACTTTCTTGAGGGAGACGTGAACTATGAGTCTGCACTCATTGTGCGTGGAGCCACCTCTATGAAGCTTGTTTATCGTTAACCAGAGCGTATATCCATGGTGGCGTATTAAAAAAAATTGTGGTGACGCGAACCATAAGTATGCATTCAAAGTGCGTAGAGCCAACTCTACGAAGCTGGAAAAAGAGCCAGCTCTACGAAGCTGGAAAAAGCTGCCGTGGATTGGACTAATAGCTCCATGGAGCTAGCTCTTTAGGGTGACGTGAACCATGTGTCTGCATTCATTGTGCTAGAGCCAGCTCTATGAAGCTTGATTTTTTTTTGTTAGATTTTTTTTCAAGGTGACGTGAACCATGCATATGTATTTTTCTTGAAGGTGACGTGAACCATATAAATGCATTCAGATAGCGTAGAGCTAGCTCCATGGAGGTGGAAAAAAAATTGCCGCAGGGCTGTACTAGTCGGCTCTATGGAGCTAGCTCCATGGAGCTGGCTCCATGGAGCCGATTAGTACAGACCTTTCTCAACAAAAATTCAGTGGCTTCTCATCCTGATGCTCCACAGGCAGCACTAGCTTGTCCGAAAACTTGTGAACAAAGAGATGTCAATGTTTCCCAAAATAATCCAGATGCACAGGATTCAGGATTGGAGTCAGTTTCTGTGAACCTCCAGTCCGTGTCCCGTGTATTCAGTGGGCCTATTCAGTTCAATGCCCCTGTTACTTTTAACTTCAAGTAAATACTGTATAATGCATTCACATTCATGGTGATTTCGTGTTCACGAAGGGAAGAAAAGAAAGTTTTCCACAGTGTTCGAAGTTCACATTTGAAGACAGTGTCATATTTTGGACCTCCGGTCCTATGACATGTATGCTGTTTGTATTTATAGGACGGATTCATTCAGTGCACCTGTAACTTGACATGAAAGTTCTCATGGTTTGTTCCCTTGCTGTACACATTTGGATATTGGTTTTTAGATTGGATATTAAAATGCTTATATGTTAAACTCATACAGGACTCAGTCTCACTCATGTGTCCCCGACCCCCACGAACAGTATAACCAAATGCTGCACACAGCACTACTTACTATATAAACAATGTGTTGTATTTTATTTATGTCAAATCCTCTAGACAAAAAAACACATTTTAATGCAAAATACACCAGAAGTTGCGAGAGCTTAGACAAGAAATCAAATACTTCACAACGTACTACTAACTACTATATGGACAATGGCTATATGATAATAAAAATAATGACCCGCTTTCCTTCGGTCTATACGATGTGATAAGGCATGGTCGTTCCGAAAACCACCGAATAAAGCTTCGCGACCTCGGCACTTTATTCGGTGGCTATAGGAACGACCATGCCTTATCCTACCGTATAGACCGAAGAAAAGCGGGTTATTAAACCTATATCAAAAATATATGACATTCAATAAAATTTAGTAAGCTGGAAGAGTCACAATTGAGCTCCTTGTAGATAAAACATAATGCTAGAATTAATTTTGAGGAAAAATAAATTCCTTGCTGCAAGTAAAAATGCATAGAAATACACAAATAAAATTCCGGTCCTGTGAAAATTCGGTTCGGCTAGTAGCTTTCTTAAGTAATTGTTTTTATGAGAGCCAGTGATTTTAAAAAGAAACTTCCCTAGCCCTGTATCAAGAAAAAAAACAAAAAACTTCTTGCCCCCCTCCCCCTTATGCCAACGTTCAGTCATGAATCTTTACGACATTGACAATCCCTGGCACCAATCTCCTTCCACATATAGTTCTACGTTGTTTCTTCGTCGTGAAGCATATTACTGTTGCTTGTACAGGGATATTTTAGAAAGATCATACCTTGTTTGTCCGCTAGATTTCTCCCAGTTCTACTTCTTCCCGCGGATTCCGCCCTACTGTTTTCCCGCCCAAACCGCAAAGGTCGCTGGGAATCAGGTTGTTCCAAGATATGACGGGGGTAAATTTCTTTTCCAACCGTCCTCTAGATTTCGTTTCTTGATCCTGAAAAGTTTCAATCAAATCATTACCTTCTATTCTTTTCTTCATTCAGCTCAATCCAGACTTTTATCCCGCTCCTCTTTTTTCAAGAATTTACGATTTGAATAGACCCCCCCCCCCTCCATCTGTGAAATCATCTTTAACAGACAGTAACGTAACGATCATCTGGAGTGGACCATATACATTTTAGGGGTGTACGTGCACGTTTTGTTTTTATCTTTTAAGTTCATCTGTGTTGTTTTCTTCTTTCGTTGAAGTTGTACTCCACTTTAGCATTTCGGTCAATTTAATTAGAACTGTTACTATGTTTTGGAAATATTATATATGCTCATATATACTTCTATAATACGTATAGTTTGTAGTTATGAATGTAAGATAGATTAGCCCTAGCCTGCAGTGATACTGTTAAATAGTTGATTCCATACATTGTGCAATATTGTACGCCTGGCAAGTAATACATATTAACCTCCATTAAAATTGTCCATTAAGATTAATCAGCCAGGTTACATAAATCCGCCACAAAACTGTGTGCATTGTAGGTATGATGATATAAGGAATGATGTCAACTACATTTAAGTTTGGACACATTAAGATGATTTGCGTCAACCCTTAATTAATACAAGTTTGAGTAAAGCTGTCTGCATAACTATCCAAGCTGCCAGCCGAGTACTACTATTACCTAAAACTTCAGGCTTGTGGCCGCTACATCAATTTATTCTACCTCAACATGTGGACTGATATGGATGCGAATATCTGAATGCCCGGGATAGGGAAACATTGTATTTGGGTGTTCTAGATGATGGTAAGGAGATTGGTCACATCAACACCAATTAGGAGATTCAGCCTCCGTGTATTATGCCACTAAGGCATTCTCTCCCTGTACTTTATCAATGGAGTATAATGTTGTTGTAAAATCGTCGGAAATACCATACTCTTTATAATATTGAGATGAGATATTTAGAAATATGAAACAATTTACAATTGTTTGCAGACTACATGTATCAATCGAATTCGAAAGCTCTTTGACAAACGATTACTAACATCTGGAAATAGTTGTAAGATATAAATAACAAATACACACACAGTTACATGGAATTGACTCTTTCATATAATTTTAGGTTTCCTGCCACGGGGTAATAACAAGGCTTTCTTTTGCATACAATACATACTCATATATTATTCTATTGTATATTTTGTATTTTCGAGAACGGTCATGCAGGTATGGAATACGGCAGCAATCATTTAACAACGTAATATAACAATTAACAGCAAAGGAATTGGCAATGACAAATTGTCTTTAGCAGACTGCAGTAAAACTGTAGATACTGACATCTTTGCGGTGCTGAAAAGTTCACTGCTAGGAGATTTCTAATATTTTTAAAATGATAATAATAACAGATATGGTGGGTTCTATTTGGTAGAAATTTGACATTTCCTTGGTATTGTCTTGCTTCAATTCAGTCTTCACCCTCAAAACACTCTGAAAATAAGGCACTGTCACCAGTGTCATTTTTATCATGTTCCCGCACTGTCATGTATATTAGGTTTTGTGCCGTACCACTACACTGTACATGTAGAATGGTGTAATAAGAAGTCTGTGACAACCTGAATGTCAAGTGTACTGGCTGTTAAAATCAACCGACCTCACTGACGACTTTTTTTAGATACACCTGTTGTGATACTGTGACAACTATTCGACAAGAAAAAAGGCCTCCCGGTACAATATGCTAGCCCACGGCCGTACAAAAGAAGGGAAGAGAAGGGTAACTCCTGTTGAGGTCTAAGAAGATCTAATGTATAAATCACCTCACTGCTACAGTGCAGTTATCTACCACGTTTATTTATTGTTTGCCTCCGTTTATATGAACCATATTGAACGTAAGTGAGAATAACGTTCAAACCACCAACGTAATAACTATACAAAGCTCAGAAAATTTCAGTAACTTCCCATGACAAATCATCTGTCATATTTTGGGGATCATAAAAGGAACTGTTTACCTAAAAATGATGTAGGTGTGCTTGAAAAATGAGCTGATCAATTTTTCGAACCTAAATTTCGCCATTTCATTGAGAACAAGCGCTCTGTGCCTGACCTTTTTGCTCCGAACTATCCACATACAAAATAATACCTGCCGTCAATGTAGCACATCACATCTGTCGGGCCTTCAAGAACCATAGGCATAATAGTCCTTGATAATGTAATGAACACTAGATCTTTTTTTCCCTTACTTTATTCAACCTTAAGAAAAAACATAAAACTCTTTTCGGTCGTGGCCGTTTTTCAGGAGTTTAGGGGAGAAAGTCAGCGGTATTTATGGCATAATATGATAACCGTGACCGCTGACAGCATAGTCATTGTAACTGTAATTATACAAGATTATTACGTGGCCAGATTGCGTCGACCAATCAGAAGCCTTCATTGCCCACAATAAGTGGTCTGTTATTAGGCCATAACAAACCACGTATTGACGTCATGCCATAACACAACCGTTGTATTTTATAGAGGGGGTATCTTTTTGATGAATATTTTTCGTAACCTTGTTTGAAATATCTTCATTGTCTTAGAATTCCCCAAAATGTCCTTAGAATACATGAAGAATACATGAAAAAGAGGAAAAAAATCAATTCAAGTAAAATCCAAACGGAAGGACTAAAAACAATATTTTTCACACCCCCATCGTGGAACCGGACCAGATCAGACGACAATTCGCAGAACGCGTTCGAACGTCTGCCATATTGTATCCTCGATCGTTATGGACGCGGTACTAGAGTTTTTCGTTCACGAACTGACGGACGCGGACTTTTGCAGTTTTGGGTTCTTGGGAACCTGACGAAGACGCCCAGGAATATGCTGCAGCAGTTGAGGGACGAGAAGTTGATGAGAGAAGCCAGGATGTAGGGGACGATGTAGGCACGCAGAGTACTCGTGATCGCTTCGCTTCTTTAGACCCCAAACAGCTGGACGTTCCTATCCCCGGAGTACCGCAGGCCGGTAGGTTCACGTTTCTGAGGGGTTTTGCCGGGCGAAAATTAAAAATATTGCCGGTAAAGTAATTTCTTGTTCAAAGCAAAATGTGTTTGCATCGATAGAATTACGGTAAAAATCGCCGAAATTCTTACAGGTTTGAACCTACAATGATCTCGCCTCGATATGTCTACGCTCCTGTGGGATTTTTTTCCGGCTTGAGCAATAATTAGGGAGGTAAACATGCACGTTTCTTACCACACCTTGGCGTCTAACAACCCGCCAATTTATAACCCTGTGGGTTCGAAGACAAGTCACCGCATGTTTACATTGGGTTATATTAAGATCATATGTACAATGGATTGATTTTACATGTAATAGTATTCAATAAAGAATCTATTTATTATACAGGAATTTGTCTCTCTTATAAGGGTCAGTTTTAATAGGCTATGTGATAATAACGTTAATGACCCGCCTGTTCCTCGATGTATATGGTGTCATAACGCATGGTCATGTGCTATAACCACCTCATAAGACCACCTCGTTCGCTTCACTCACTCGGTGCTTTTATTCGGTGATTATAGCACATGACCAGTTGTTATGACACCTCGGGGCGGGTCATTAACCCTTAGTAGCATACAGGCTAGACTGAAATCATTCACAACTCGCTACATGTACTGATTACTGTGTACATTGGTTCAAAAGTTCAAACTGCATTTGCTTTAGTTACTGCACACACTTGTGAATATAAGAACAAATCTAAATCAAAACTTTTATTTGAAGGAGAGAGGGGCATTCTTTTGCTCTTGTAAGCGTTCCTTTAACCCTCATATCAGACTTTTTGTCTGATTTTGTAAACCATATTAAACTGTACAGTAATACACAATTTTTTTCCGATGTTTACTTTAACCATGGTGCTACATTTCATTTGTTTTGCTATACTTTATGCCTGATACAGTGGGTGCTGTATGTAGGTTTCTTTACAAACTAATTTCCGTATGATGATGATTTGGTTTATTTCATTTCATTGCATTAAAAAAATCACAATTTGGCAGTGCACGCAACGCGAGCCCTGAATTGGACTGGGAATACATCGGTTTGACTCTTGGCACCACTTAGCCTCTTACAATTATTTAAAATTGATTTTACTTTTGTACTACATTTTAAAAAAACCTAAAAGAAGTGTAGGGACAGAATTTTCCATACACAATACGATGATATATACAGGTACATTGTATTAAAGATATAGATGTGCTGAGGTATTAGGATGACACGACCCAGCATATGCAATTTCAAATAAGGTGAAGTTGAATGCAAGCATGATTTGATGACGAAAACCATCCACAGCGGAGTATTCCTTCCACTCACTCATCTCTACAAAATATCTATCTGAGAGCTTATTATTTTGATGAACAAAATGTCAAAATACAGCATAATGAAAAGGGTAATCGGGTAATAGAACTCCATCCAGATTCTAAACTAGTTTTTAACCT